>NC_072734.1:81050802-81650802 GCF_026930045.1 Uloborus diversus | reverse complement strand
AAGTACCGGATTGGGGTTTGGGAAAAGAGGAATGACCAACTCGTGCCGAAACTCTCGGAATCGGATGTTGCTTCTGACGGAATCTTGAAGATGATTTTGACAGATTGCTTTTCTACAAGTGACCGGAAGGTCACTTGTAGAAAATCATCTTGAAACTGCTCTGTCGCAAGCTTGCATTGCAAAGGCAGTTGCAACAACGTAATCAAATTATTTATCCAGGACGAAGGAACGACGATGACATTAAAACATTACCAATTTCTTAGAATAACTTTTCCTCTGCTGGTGACATAACCCTTCCGCCTCAGAATAAAACCAAAATCTCACCTTAAAGATGATACAGTAAAACCTGTGAAGTTGACCACCCTTGTAAGTTGACCACCTGTCTAAGTTGACCTCTTTTCATTTTCTAGTTACTGTCAGAGTCCCATATTCCATATAAACAATTTCAAAATATAATTAGTAATGTAATAAAAACTAAAATTACAAAAAGGTGCTGCCGGTCAGCTACATTTACCTTATTTCTGTTATTAAAATTTTCATTATCATGCTATAGCGTCACATATTCATTTTAGCAAGAATAGCGAAATTGAGTACTTGCTAGAACTTCAGTTTTTTGATTGCTTGTCAGCTGTTGCAGTGTCAGGTGTTGCAGTGATAGGGCATAGGCTTCGTATTTCTTTGGTGTCAGGTTTGAGTCTGCAGTTCAAGTGTTCAGCCGGTAGATTTTTAAGACACAGAAAACCGTCAGGGTCCTTGTCACATTGCTGCACAAGATCCTTTGAGCGCCTGCTTGGCACAGACAATCTGAGACAAGAGCGAGATATTTTTTTTCCCCGAAAAGTATTGGTTTACAAGAACACATACCAAAAAAACCACTGGAAATGTGACATATATGTATAAAAACAATTTCACAATAAATTTAGTTAACTTTCACTTTTATTCGGATTTTTTCTGCAAATCTCCGTCCGATTTCTTGGTAAGGAGCTGTCCATAAATGATGTTACACTTTTTTCAACATTTTTGACATCCTCCCATTTGTCACAAAGTACTTTTCATGAACTAATTTTTAGAGACGTACCGAGTACTCGGTACTCGGCCAAATTCTGATCAGATACTCGATTAATACCGAGTAGTTGCAAAAAATTGAATATTGTCCAAGACAGATACTGAAATTCATTTTAAAAAAAAAAGAGCAAGCAATATATTCTGCAATCATTTACAATTAAAATTTATAAGTCAAATTTAAATTTTGAGAATAATGAAGTTTGTGGAAAATGGAAAAAATCTTTATTATTTTAATGTCCCCAAAGTTAATAAAACTTGTTTATTAAAAATTATGCAAAAAAGGCAAGTATAGAAGATATGGAATTTTTATATTAAAAATGGATTTTTGCTACAAACAAAAATTAGTTATAAAAAATATAAAAATACCTTTGCTTAAAAAATTAAAGGAAATGAAACAACGTTAAAAGCACAGTGCAGGAACACTGCAGACACGTGTTTTGGCGTTACAAGGAATTCCTTTTTCAATGCACAAAATGGGAGCTCGTGGATTTAAAGGCATCCGACAAAAAGTCGGATTTTTTTTGTCGAATGTCTTTAAATTCTTTAGCTCACATGTTATGGCACTGAAAAAGACATTCCTTGTAACGGGGGGAGGGGGGGGGGGCAGAAATACGTGTCTGCAGTGTTCTTGCACATTTGTTTTATCTGCTTTTAAAAAATATTTATGTTTGGCGGACTAGAACTATAATTGATTGGTATACAGTGAAACCCCTCCTAACGGACACTCCTCTTATGCGGACAATTTTTAATTCCCCAGTTCCAATGCAAATAACATTATTAAACCCCTGTCCTGCGAACACCTCTATATTGCAGACAAAAAAATTTGTCCTGTTAGTGTTCGCATTAGAGGGATTTTACTGTAATTTGTTTTAATTCCAACTTGATTAATCATACCTTTTATCTATTTATCTTTAATTTTAAAAATGATTTTTTTGTAAAATTTTTGACACAAACAAAATTGTTTATATAATGCATAGTTAAATTTCGGCAGGAATTTAGTTTTAAAAACTATTACATGAACAAGGAGGTCTATACTACTATTCCAATAAGTTCAAAATTCATCACATGTGTGTCGGTGGTTCGTCTTAAAACATAATTGGTACTTGGTAACTCGGCCGAGTAGTGAAAGGCTGAGTACTCGGTAACTCGGCTACTCGGCCAAAGTGCTACTCGGTCATGGGCGGATTTATGGGGGGGGGGGACAATGCCCCCCCCCCAGTTTTGGGAGGACTTTATGTAATAATAACACATCTTCCAAAAATTAAAAAAATATATATTTTTTTCTTTTTTGACTATTTCAGAAGGTTATGGGTGGATTTTTTAAGGGGGGGGGGCATAGGGGGCAATGCCCCCCAGTTTTGGGAAGATTTTATACAGTAACAACATATCTTCCAAAATCTTAAAACAAAAAAATCATGACTTTTTCTTTTTTGAATAGTTTAATGAAAATGAAGAGAAAAGCGAATGTCCTTTTCTGATGGGAGAAAAGAAAAGGGGGGGGGGGGGGAAACGAACATTAAATAAAAATAAAACAGCTGTCACTGGGGTGCTAAAAACGTGTCTAAATTCACTATTTTGGACTAAAAACCATTTGGGCAAGTATATGAATGAAAATATAGGCTAAACGAGCTTTACATTAAGCTGCAACACTTATAATAATTGACGATTATTTTGACAAATTAAAACCGAAAGCAAAGGGGGGAAAACTCCCCCTCCGCCATTCTCGCTAACAGAACAATCTACTTGTTATGATTTGTGTCCACATTTCAAGTATATTTGTGCATAATATTTATGTTCTTAGTAGATTAATTGACCCTTTAAGAAATTCTAAAAAAGCATAGTTTTTTTTCCCTTCTCTCTCTCTTTTTTAAGAGAGAGAGAGAGAGAATAAATACTATCGCAAACTGAATAAATTTCAGTTATCTGAGTATTCTGATTAAATGAATCTTTTTACTTAGAGGGAGAGTACAATTTTACTTACTTTATAAATACTGTTTAAAAAGTATGGTTAGTCATAATCATCTAAGTCTAAGTGAGTCAGTCCTTGCCATTATTGAAATCTAAATAATTGAGTTTGATATTTGAGTCAAAAGTTTTTGAAAATTTTGCTGAAATTTTATAAGTCTATAAAAACCTAACAAAGATTGGTAAAATCGTAAAAATCCTTTAACCGTATAAAAAAACTGACAAATTTTCGTAAACATTACAAAAAATCAAGCAAAAATTTGCAGGTAAGAGTGAATTACAAACAGGGTCAAATTTGCCTATAAGATAAACAAGCTATTGCTTAGGGCCCCAGCTTTGAAGTGGATCCCTAACTCCAAAAAAAAAAATTCATGATTCGTTCCTGAAAAAATAGAAATTGCTTGAAAAAACTAATTTCATTTTTAAGTGCTTGAAAACCTTGAATATTTCAAAAACGTGTGACTAGAAACCTTAAATCTTAAAATGTCTAACAAATGGTAGAGGAGAAGGAATGCAAAAATATGTCAAATTCAGCTCCTTGCCACATCCTGTATTAAAAATGTAAAAATTATGGTTCTTACGTTTGTAACATTATTTGAAATAAATTTTTGTGACTCATATGTTTCATATCTTGCTAGTTATTCAATCCCGAATGCAGTAATTTGGAAATTCTTTTGTATTGATTGCTTTTATCTTACTTCTTCTGCATATTGTCTATCTGTTTAGCACGGAAAAAAATACACAATACACTACTTCTATTTCGTTTTCTGCCCCACTTGCAACTGAAGAAAAGTTGCTGTCATGAGAAATCTATGGTTACTTTTCTCTTTTAAATTTAAAATAGCTATTTCTCAAAGTTAGAACAGGGCTATAAAAATTTACAATCAAGTACTAAAATATCAGAGACTGGAAAGTACAGACGAAGTGCATTAAAAATTTTATTTATTCTAGAGTCCTTGAAAATAATTAGATAGGACTTTGAAAATCCTAAGCTAAATGGGCTCCAATTACTTCTACTGCATATTGTTAATCTTTTTAGCCAGGAAAAAAAAATGATACACTACCTCTATTTTTTTTCGATTTCTGCACTCTACTTATAATTAAAAAAAGTTTGTTGTAATGAGAAATCTATAGTTTATTTTTTCTTTCAAACTTAAAATGGCTGTTTCTTACAAAGTTTGAACTAAATTATACAACTGTATAATCTAGTTATCAATTTCTATGTCTATCCAATTAACCTCTATAAGGCTTCAAAATGCAGAATTTTATATCCATTTTACAAAACTTCCTGCGGAGGAGAAACCCCCGGCCCCCTAAAATTGGAGATATTCTATTTCCCACTTAAAAGGGAGCCCTGCGTCACTCTCGATACCAGCTCCCTCTCTTAAGGTCAATTCAAAAAGGACAGCATGAAAACACACATTAATGAAAACGACACACAAAAAAGTAAAGCATGGACTTATGCATCACAGGAAAAAGACAAAAACATGGGAGTGGGGAGGGGGGAGGGCAATAAAAACGTTGCTAAAAAAAAAAAAAAAATCCTGCCTCCCCAGGAACTCAGTTTTAAATCCGCCTATGTACTCGGTACGTCTCTACTAATTTTTATTAACATTTTCGTATTAAATGCCTGGTGTCACACTTAACTTTTTCCTTCCCCCTTGTCACAATTTCACGACCCCGCCCCCTTAAGCATCATTTGTGCTGTAGTAATCCACAAATACTTCTTTATAGTTCATCAGGATTGTTGAATTCATTGAGGAAAGAGAAAGTGCGCGATCCTTTCGAGGCAGTTTGAACTTTGTGACTGGCAAGTGATCCATTTTTTGTTATAGAGTATGTATAGTGCTGACTTTCTGCATGTCCTCAGTCCACCAATTCATACCGCAAATACGTAATTTTGCAAATTTTCGTCCGATTCCTTGGTAAAGAGCTGTCTATATATAAATAATGTCGATATTTTTTTCAACTTTTTTAACCTCCTCCCCCCCCCCCTCCTTTGTTACAAAGTTCGTTTTACAAGCTACTTTTCATAAACATATTCATATTAAAAAATGCTTGATGTCACACTTCTTTTTCTTTCCTTCCCCCTTGTCACAAAATCACAATTTCACGACCCATCCCCTCCCCCCTTAAACATCATTTGTGTTGTAGTAATCCACAAATCCGTCTTTATTGTCCGTCAAGGTTTTCAAATTCATTGAGGAAAGAGGAAGTGCGCGATCTTTTCGAGTTAGTTTGAAATTTGTGTATGGCAAGTGTCAATTTTTTTGCCATGAAAGCGCTTGTTTGAAATTCTGTAACTTTTGATTGGTTGTATAAAATATAACAAAGTAGCCTATTAAATTGAAGGAAATTTAAATCTCTACAACTTTGTCACTGACAATTTTCATGAACACTGATCCTGAGAGGAACTAAGAGCAAATGTTTGACAAAAAGACAGAATTTTTCCGAAAATCATCGATTTTTCAAAACTTGTACCCGAAAAATTATTGTAAATCTGACAAATATATGTAGAAACAATTTCGTAGGAAGTTTATTTAGCTGAAACATGCTAAATTAAGAACCGAAGAACAAAAAGGTGTCTTCAAAAAGTTTTTTAAATGGATACATATTTTTAAAACGGACAATTTTCAGAAGCAGAATCTATGGACTTTTTGGAAAGTAATTCAGTAATAATTTTAATACCATCGAGCAGTGAAAGATGGTAAGCAACTCAAGTTAGTGAACGTAATAGTAATAACATACAACGTTAGACATCATATCATTAAAAAAGAATTTTAAAAGCTTGAAAAAAGAACCTCAATGCTGCAATATTATCTCCAAATTTTCCTAATCTTCCGCAAAGTTTGCCGAATGAGGAATTTTTTTTGGGATTTCACAGTGATCTTCCATTAGGGCTTCCTAAATGTAAAACGTCATTATTTCTTCACATGATTAAATTTCGGGAACTCAAATTTTTGCGTTTTTTGAGTCAAGGAAAGTTTGCTTCTTTTTTCTTTTTCGAGTGGAGTTTTGGGGGTGGGGCGGCAGGTTTCAAGTCTGCTTAGTGGCGGCTTGGCTAAATTCGGCCCTGCTACTGCTCCATCAAACCGGTTGCGCAATTCCTAGAAACTGGTTACTTCTGTTTTGTATACTTCTTATTAGAATCCCCAAAAGAAGTCCACTGGTCTCAGGTTTGGCGATATAGGTGGCTATGGAATGGGATCCGTAAGACCAATATATTGGAGATACTATTCAGTTCGAAAATTCCGAACGGCATTTGAAAATGAGAAGAGTGTTGAAAAATGATTTCCGCCCTCTCCGAATCAGGAATAGCATCCAGTAAGCCAGGCAAATGATGTTCCTTGAATTCTAAATATGTGCTTCCTGCATTAAGATACCTTTAAACATATGCAGATGCCTTAAAACATATACAATGATCGCTGATTACGACCAGGCAAACATTTAAACTAAATCGAGTTTGGAAAATGGGGTTAAAAATGGATTTTGTTCAGCAGACTGATGACAGTTATGCAAAATTATTATGCCCCCCTCGTGTGAGTAACAAATCATGTGTTCGCAGTATCACCGTTCTGCCGATGTTGAAGAGTATGTACTGGACTGAGTAGTGGAAAACCCAAGTGTGAGTTCACGCACGATTGCTCGAGAAGGTGGAATTTCACAACGTAAAGTGATGAAAAAATTGAAACAAAACAAGTATCACCCTTATAATTTTTCACTAGTACAAGAATTGCGCAATTCAGATTTGGAAAAGTGGGTAACATTTTGCAGATGACTACTAGCTCGAGACACTGAAGAACACCATTCTCTAAGAAAGATATTGTGGATGAGTCGTTGTGTTCACTAGAGGGGGCATCATAAATTTGCATAAGTGGCATCATTATGCTGAACATAATCCTTTTTTAACACAAAGCTCATCGTTCCAAAATCGATTCAGCTTAAATGCTTAGTTTGGCTTAATAGGAGATCATTTGGTTGGTCCGTATGTGTTTCGAAGTAACGTAACAGGAAACACATATTTAGAGTTCATTGAACATCATTTGCCTGACTTACTTGATGCTATTCTTATTCCAGAGAGAGAGGAAATCATTTTCCAACACGATGGAGCCCCAGCACATTCCTCAAATGCCGTTCGGGAATATTTAACATAACAGTATCCCCAATGGATTGGTCGTATGGGTCCCATTCCTTAGCTACCTAGATCCCCAGACCTGACGCCAGTGGACTTCTTTGTTTGGGGATTCTTAAAACAAGAAGTTTACAAGACAGAAGTAGCCAGTTTGCAGCAATTGAGCGACCGGCTTGATGAAGCAGTAGTGAAACAAGAGCGCGTATTAAGTGTGGCGGCGACCAATTTCAGCAGCTTTTGTAGATTTTGAAGATTGATTAAATGGGCTCATTGATGTTAGGGTAACTTTTTCAATATTGTTTTTCCCATTGTCAAAAGCACGGGAGAGTGATTTCTACTTATTGTTATCCCTCGTTGTGTTTTTTCACTTAATAAAATGCTAAATTATTACTTTCATATAAAACTATCATTTTGTTAAACAAAGAAAGCAGCAAACTTTTGTGAAACAAAAAATTTAAAACACAAAAGTGCAACTCTTCGCTAGTTTTCCTTTTTCAACGAATGCAGATTTTTGCACTGTTTCAAACAAAAGCCCGAATTTCTACTGAACTTAAGCCCAATATGATTTGTTGTCGTATCATCTAAAAGCTAGTAAAATGGGCCAGATTTTTGGTAGATTTGACCGATTGTAGCTCATACGGTTGTTTTTGAAAATGTCGCTTGAAAACTTAGGCGCCAATTCAATTCTGAGTGTGTCCAACGTTTCAAAGCTTGTAGCTCACTGTAAAATGCTACTATCTTGATGGGGAAGGGAAAGTGTCATTATGTAGGATTTCATCTGCTGTTTCCAAAAATGTACTTATTTTTCTTCTAGTACCAACAGGAATCTCAGAAATTGGTCGCTTTCTCAGAATTTTGTTTTTTTACTCATTTTCCTTTTATCTACCATAACGCGGTTACGGTTAAGGATTGGACACGATAATGGGTGGTTCTATGCTCCGCTTGGGCTCTTCTATAACCCCCTTTCGTATGGCAGATTCGATCGAACTCACCCTGGATTAACCTATTATTTAGTCTTTGAATTGTGGCCTCATTATACACTCATGTCCATAAATAAAGGATAGTGAAGTTCAGGCAAAACAAATTTGACTTATTCGTAAAGTCTATTTATTAAACAAAATGTAAAGAGCAAAAATGATGCTATATGTTTGTAATAAAAATTTCGATTTTTACTCCCTGGAGCAAATTTCAAAAAAGAACCTATTTTCAAAAAACAGTATAACATGGTTGGTTTGATGGTTAATAAGGAATATGTCTCCCGGACGACACAATAGAGGCCGTACAACGCCTAAGCATGCTGAGTATCAAATTATCAATGTGATCTTGGGGAATATTCCCCAAGATTGAACCACTCATCAAGCAATGCTCTCCGAAGTTCCGGTAGGCATGTGCGAGGGGGTTGACGGGCTGCATGTCCCACACATTCATGGGCCAAGCATGTCCCACACATGCTCTATTGGATTCAAGTCCGGTGATAATGCTGGTCAATCCATACGGGTGATATACTCCGATTGAAGGCATTCGTCTACAACGTTTGCACGGTGAGGACGGGTGTTGTCATACATAAACAGAAATTCAGCACCCGTGGCGCCCCGAAACAAACGTACATGTTGTTCCAGAATGACATCCGAGACCTGTCATCGTTACACTCTGAACATGCAGGTCAGTTCTGGAACCAAGAATAGTTCCTCCCCAAATGAGCCATCCTGCACCACCATAACGGTATCGTTCAATGGTGTTCTCTTGGTAGTAACGGGTACCTGGCGCTCCCCATATGAAAGTCCGGCGAGAATCAGACTGCAAACTAAACCTGGGCTCGTCGGAAAACATCACACAAGACCACTGCAGCGGTGTCCACAACTCATGCTCTCTACTCCAGGATAATCGCAGCGACAGTGAGTTGTGGTAAGTGGAACACATTTGACAGGCTTACGTGCATATAGACCAATGTGTCTTAAGCGTCTGTACACGCTTCGCCTTGAAACTGTGGTATCGGTAGCTGAAGAGAGCTGACGAGACAGGTCTGATGCTGTGCTCCGTCTTTTGGCAGTAACTGCCAAATACCGGTCCTCATTCGACGTTGTAACTCGAGAGCGACCTGTGTTATAACGTCTACTCACATTACCATCGCCATGGAATCGTTGCCAGGCCTGGAGAGGACACTCTTTGCGATTCCAAGTTCCTCGGATACTTCCAGCTAGGTACGTCCACATTCCAGTCGTCCGATAATTCTACCACGTAAAAAATCATCCAAATACTTCCTTTGTGCCATAACTATGCGGTTATCGCACTGAAAGGCTTTTAAAGCTTGTGAACAATTTTACTTCTTTGCCACACCTGTCGTCATTGTGACGTACTATCTGCGCCATCTTCTGGTGGTTTCCTGTAATTTGCATATTCTTCTTCAAGATGCGTGTGATAATTCTATTTCTGTGTGATTCTGAATTAGCCTTCATTTATGGACATGAGTGTAGAAACAAGCTTAAATGGTTCTATTTGCTAAAATAAAGCGAATCAAGAAGAGTTGGTGTTTCTTATTAGTTAAATCTTGTTACGTATTTTTAATGACTGCCATTACCCTGTCTCTGTAATTAATTTAATTTTGTAATAAGCTTTCAGTGAGTGACTGATTCTTGTTTGTATGGAGTTTTTCTTTCTTACTTTAAGTGATATTGATTTTTGTTGTATGTAGCTATGACAATATTTAAATTAAACTCAAGTTTTGTCATTCCCCTGTCGTCCTTCCCCTGTCCCATGTAAGGGGAAAAAATGACGACAGTAACTAATTTTTGAAAACCACCAATTGGATCATTTCACAAATTTCATTAAAATAAGAGTTCTCTTTTCCCAGAGAGATTTACACAATACCTTCAGTAAAATGTATTATTTCCTCTACATCCCCCTGTCTCAGTGTGTGCTATTCCCTGCCCAGTTCAAACTACGCTGTTTAGGGAAAAATCACCCATGTGCGTTAATTTTCGCCCTCTAGATCCAAGATTAATTTTTATTTGCTGTTCGCGGACCGCATGAAAATTGTTCGTGGATCACTAGTGGTCCACGGACTACAGATTAAGAATCTCTGATCCAGAACACTTATAGCCTACACCAGAGCCGTGTCCAAGGGGAGGGTTTTGGGGGTTAAACCCCTCCCATTGGGGAAACAAATATATGTCAAATGAAGAAAGTGATTGACTTAAATTAAATTTAATGTGAAAGTCTGCGTTTTCCCCTTTCTCTCTGAAGTTTTTCTGTAATTTAACTCAGTAATTCTGTATTTTTTTTTCTCTTATTCAACTCAGTTGGACCTAAACCCTAAACGCTTACATTTCTTTCTTCTTTTTTAACTTGAAAAGTTTTACATTCCATTCAAATGTTATGTAATTTACAATTGTTAAAGCTTTACCGACTGAAATAATATTTTGGAAAAACTGTGGTGGTAGAACCGCTAAATGAGCTACCAATACAAAGCATTAATATTGCTTATTGTAAGGAGGTAATGATGAATTTGGCATATGTTGAGCTATGAAAATGTATTGGCGATTGTGTTTAGTAATGTAATTTCCATTTACAAAAAGCTCGTTCTTGTTGTTTAGAATTTTCCTTCACTAAACAATCAGAAAGATCAATTCTGTTGTCTAGGAATGGCTCAAAAAATTGAATGTGAACGTTTTTGGTTGTGTGGCACCGACGTCGGTATCCTCGTTGGTTTTGACCTACTTTGTCACTGCTAAAAGCTCTTCTTCCAGTGAGTTCTGAACTGCGTGAGTTTAATAACTTTACTTCTGGAAAGAGCTCTGGAACCAATCGTATAAAATGTCTCCAGTGGCCCAAGCTCGATTATTAGCACGCCAAAATGCAGTTGATTACGCGTAATCTGCAATGTTTAGGAGTTTGGATTTTGAAAGAGGGAAAAATTTTATCTGTTTGCATTGCCGCATCCGCGTAAAACCGAAACTCATCCGCGTAAAATAAAAATAAAGGTGTCAAATCTTAAACCGCGTATAACCGAAACCGCGTAAAATAAATCCGCGTAAAACAAGGGTCTACTGTACATTCTACATTATAAAATAATTTGTGGAGAGTTTTTAATTCTTGTTGCAATAAACCGCATAGTAAACAGGTTTAATTCAAAAGAAACAAACAAGGTTTGGTTAAAGTGAACCTGTAAAATGAAGGAATACTTTGGTTACCTGCCAGAATTATCCTTCTAGGGGAAGGGGAGGGGGCAGCAATACTTACAGGTGTATAAGCGCCATTCTGGGATTGACAATTTGTCGTAAAACTAAAGGTTGTGAGGGATTGAATCCCCCCCCCCACACACACAGGTAAGATTGAAACCCCTCCCTTTATGATAATCTGGACACGGGCCTGGTCTACACTCCGAAATGAGGAGCATGTTGTGATTTTTTGCAATGAAAGTAGTTAATGAGCATTCCATTTTCTGGGCGCATATTTGTTCTATTGTATATTTATTACTGTAAAAGTAAAACGCAAAAACAGAAAAGTCAATCAAATTTAATTCAGGTATGAAAATTTCCTTTAGGAACATAATTTTTTTAGTGCATATTTTTTCTAGCTATTTTTAAAGTGTATTTGCATTCATATTTTAATAATTTTTTAGTGCATACACTCCGGTTTCTATTTATGTGAGTGCTCTTTTCTAAGGCAAAAATGTTTTTTGCGCCTAAATGTTCAACATTTTTATGCTCTTGATTTGTTAAATATAGTAATGACACAGACCAGTTGATTTTGATTATAAAAATTTGAAGTTTTTTTTAGCTAAACCAATAAGCAGAAAGGAAACCTGAATTGTTTCATCAACAACAAATGTTCCGTCCTCAACGAACAGCATTGAATAATGGATTGATAAAAATCGTCTTTTTAACCGTAAATTTTCTTGACTTTGACCGTAACCCGCACAAAGGACTGCCGATGCCGTTCCGAATACCGATGTGTGAAATGTTTATTCTGGAATACAGAATCACATTGTTTGGTGCGATTTTGACACGCTTTGTTGATACGAAGACTACAATTTTTATCCTAATGAAGGCATTGTTCAAAGAATTGTAACATTGTAAACAATGACTTCTTGCTTGCATCGAAGTTAATTACGAGATAGTTTCGCGGGTCTCACTCGGAAAAGAAATTGTTTGCGGTCGTTTTTGAACAATCAGAATGACGAAAGAGAAAGTGGGGCGCGGTTTGATAACGATCAGAATGGAGGCAATGATTTGTAAATTGAGAAATCCATTATTTTTACTCTACGCGAGGAATGCGGTGGCTCCGTTTATTGCTAAATGATTTAAGTGGTTTATAAATTGTGAATCGAATTCTGCGGCCTAAGTTATGAATGAGACCAAATCATACAATTAGTATTGCATTGCAAGTGGCGAAATTGTTCTATTAATTATTGGTAGCGCTAAAAATGTGGCCTAGTATTTTCCTCGGCTCATAAATCTCTAAAGTTAAAAGGTGCGAGAAATAAGTCTTCCAGGGCAAGTTATTAACATACTGAATGCAAGTAAAATCGGTAATTAATATTTATTTCAATGGAAATTGACAATGGTGAGCAAAATTTCTGCTAGAGATTTTCTGCTTGTTACGCTGGCACCAAATTACACACAGGGCCAATCCTAGGATGTCGGCCGCAAAGACCAAATATGCCGCCACTTCTACTGCGTTTTGTAAATTTTGACTAATATTTAACATCCTTATCCATCTCCCTTCAAGTTTCTGTATCAAGTTTTATTTTAAAGGGAAAAAGAACAGAAGAAGGATTAATGTATAAAAAGTAAGAAAAGTTTTATAATAAGATGATCTTTAGGTATCTTTGAAGAATGAACAGAAACATTCCAAAAATTTGTTAGTCGTAAAAACGCATTTTAGTCTGGAAGGACGAGAGGAAGGAAAGGGGGAGGGGCGGCTATCTCCCCTAAAAATTTTTCGAAATTGACGAATGGAAAACAATTTTAGTTAATCTTCGTTTGTGTTACGATGTAAGGAGTAGAATCTGGAATATTCAAGGTCCAAGGATAATTTTTCCAAATTGACGTCAAAACTCGAAGTTTTAGGAACTTTAGGTGAAAGCAATGTTGGGGTTCCTTCCTGCAATTCTTTTGAAATTGAAGTCAATCTGAATCTATTTTTTGTGACGCGGAAGGATCTTTGTTTTTTCCGAAACTGAAGTTTTAAATACGCAATTTTGGGCTATCTTTGTTGAGGTTACGAGAGCGATGGAAGTTAAGTCGTCTCTTATCGAAATTGAAGTCTAAGACACAAATTTAGGCTGACTTAGGCCATTCGGTGGTGGCAGGGGATCTGGCAGATTTCCGGCGGAAGTTTCTCGGTACTGTAGCTTTAAAAACGCGTGTTTTTTTGGCTATGTTTGTTAACGATAGAGAAGAGTGAAGACATTAGTGTGAAATTTCTAACGGGGGGGGGGGGGGAGGGGGAACCTAAAAGCGCAATTTTAAAATTTCTTTAGCCTCGTCAAGGAGGTCATGTCCTCCTTTTGGATATACGTTTTGGATCCATCCTTGAATTTTCTACACCGGGGTACGGACCTTGCTCCCCCCCCCGCCCCCGTTGAAGCTGCGCAGTTCAGTAGTAAAATAATTGAAATTTAACAAATTAAAAACGTGAAAATTAATTTCATACGAAGATCAGAAAACAAATTCTGGCATCAAATTACACACGTGGTATATGTTCAGAGATCTAAAACACATTCGAAACGTGATATAATTTTGAACATGTAGAAACAAATAAAAGTATATTAAAGAACCATATTACAGAATAGTCTCGAAAACACGGCCTAATAGGGACCGAAAAGTGACCGAGCTTGTGAAAATGCCGTGTTATCGGGTATGATCGCACTGTAGGTTTTTCGCTTGGGGGTTTTTCGTTTTGCCAGAATGTGGCCGAATGTTCTGGATTCAGTCGGGTTATTGAACGTGAGTTTTCGTGACCCTACTGTATTAAATAATTGAAAATAAAAAAAAATAACAACATGGAAATTAATTTCCTACGATGGTTAGAGAACAACTTATTGAATTTCTAGAAAAGGAAACAGTTTTTTTTTTTTTTTTAATATGGTGTTCCTTTTTACTTCCTTTTACAAAAAAGGAAGTATTGTATTCGGCGAAAAAATTTTCCCTCAAAAATCGACCTTAATTTCCATTTTTCTCACCCTCGAATGAATGTTTTTTTTTTTTTTTCGACTCGACCACACGTGGATAAGTGCCTAAGAACGTATAGACACGCCCAAATACCTATTTTGACGATTCTCGAGTTAGTTACAACGAGTTTTCTAGTGACGTCTGTATGTACGTATGTATATGTATGTGCGGATGTGTGTATATGCGGATGTGCGGATGTATGTCGCATAACTCAAGAACGGTACGTCCTAGAAAGTTGAAATTTGGTACGTAGACTCCTAGTGGGGTCTAGTTGTGCACCTTCCCTTTTGGTTGCATTCAAGTGTTTCTTCGGGGGTCTTTTGCCCCTTTTTGGGATGAAATCATTGTTAATTTCGATGTAAACTCAAGTGGTGTTACAGTTTGGCGGACACTTGGCGATATATCGCCAGTCGCCAAGTCTTTTTGAAATTAAACGGTGATAATGCGTAAGAAGGAAGTTCACATCACAAACGCAAACGGTTGTAATGGTATTCTATTAGTGAAACGTGATGTGAAGGAGCAGATAAATGCAAATGATTAAAGAAGACATAAGAGAGAGAGAGAAAGATCAGAACTAAAAATGTCCACCAACCAGCTCTAATGTTAGGTGTCTTTGATGAACATTGGCTGGAAAACTTTCAAATAAGATTCCACAACATTCATTCCTCATTATTATGGCAATACAAATGACTCATGAAAACATTACTCGTAAGTTATCCGTGGGAGATTGTTATCTGTTTGTAAAACCAAACTAATGGATGATTAATAACCGTGGATCTCAATCAGTAGTGAATAATTCCTTGATGTGTTTTGAATCAATCAATTTGCACAATACCACCCCTAACAAGCTGCACATAATAATTCCATTGTGTTCCCGCCAAGTCCGTCGTTTGTGTTCAAACGACCGTGTCATGCATCACTGCAGAAAACGTCGTGCAACTTAAATCGTCTGGAATTTAGTGAGGTTACGTTGGCAACAGGAAATGCGGGCAATTATCATAAGCCGAAAATTAAGCTAGAAAAGAGGAAAACCAATGAGATTTATTTTATAAGCGAGAAGAAAAGAAAAAGAGGAATTCCTACTTGACCGATATTTAGCAAGGTTTAAAGTTCGATTTCACTTCAAATGGATGAATTTCTAGTAATCTTTGTGTTTAATAGTGCGGTGGGGTTTGTTTATGTTTGGGTTACGCGATTCATTCATAAATATCTCACTATAAATGTAAGGAAAATGAATGAACGAACATCAAAAGCACTAAACGGAATTCGAATGATAAATGAACTTGTTTGTGATGAAAGAACTATCGATGCGTTTGACAGTCTTTTTGTAAAATAAATGTTTTTATTTGATCATATGAGTCTAAATGCTCAGTGCGTTTCCTGTTTTGTTTTTACTTACATTTTTTAATGTTTTTTTTAAACCTTACTTGCTTGAAATAATTATGATTAATTTAAACTTACTGAATTATTGCACATAATCTGATACAGCATTAGGTTTTATTGTCATTTTTTTTTACAAAACTTCAGCAAAAAAAAAAAATTTGACACACTCTCAATGTTTAAAATTTATAAAATTTTACAGACAAGTTCGTAACGTTTCGCAATTGAAAAAATTTATAAAAAATGTTCAAATCAAAAAGTGAAATTTAGGAGTGAGGTGTTCTCGCCGAGATCTTTCGAATAAAATAAATAAATAAATAAATAAAAAATAAAGAAATAAATAAAATGTTCGATTCGGACTATTCGCTCAAAAGTTATTGGGAGGGGGGGGGGGGACGTAGGGAAAGACCGAACCGACGGACATTTTCCCCCATCTCAATACCCTACTTTTCCGTTTTTAATATTTTCGATACTTATTTAATTATTTTATTTATTTTTGACTTTTTTTTTTGTTTTTCACGATATTTTTAAGATGCATTAAGCTTTCTTTCATGCTTTTTTCTTCTTTTTCTGACTTTTACTAGGAAAGTAGGCTAAAAAAGGGAAAATCGCAGCGAAGGTTAAATTTTACTCCAAGCTTCCATGAAAAGGGAGGCAGTATTTAATGGGGTCGTTTCCAAAATTTTAAAAGTATTTTTTTCTGAAAGAAAATGCTTAAAAACATAGGATCTGACCTTTTTTTGATAAATTTGTTTACGTTTAATATTTTTAAAAAAATACTTAAATCTTAGCGCTTTCATTGTTTATGGCTTCTGCCGATGACATCACAAATAATGAAATACCATTCAGTGTCGCCATTCACAGTGCAAAATATTTAATTCGCATCTTTACTCACGTGTATTGGCTACGATATGGTTGATAGCAAGCGTAGAGCGCAATATTTAATTCGCTGCTTGATTATCATAACGTGGAAACGTAGTAGAAAGATGCGGCAAAGTGCATCATTTGTGACGTCATCAAGACCACGCCTTGTTTGAAAAATCGAACATTTTAAAAAATTAATTAAAAAAAAAAAACTGTTGTTGGGAAAATGAAAATATTTTCTGTCTCCATGTTATTTCTTTGAGCAATCACGATTGCTAATTGCTTTCACTTGACTGTTTTTGGCGTCCTATCATTTTATTTTCCCACCGCCACCCTCCGCACCATCACCGTCGACCGGTTCCTCCCGATGCTGCACCTATAGCGAAAACTGTCTCCAGGTTGCAACCATGTCCTACACACGCACATACATACACAACTACACACACACGCGCACACATACACACACAAACACATACACACACGCATACATACAGACACCTACACATACACACACAAAAACATACACACAACTACTCACACATTCATGCCTGCACACACATACACATCCCCCCCACACACTCATTCATACACAAAACTACAGACACACTTATGCCAGCACACTGACACAAACACACATGCCTACACGCACATACACATACCCCCTACACATAAACACACACGCCTACATACACACACTCGTGATTGCGAAAAACATAATTTGAATTCACGATGTCAAAATTCAAATTAAATTTTTTTTTTGAGCAATCACGATTGCTTGTTCTCACTTGACAGTCCTTGGTGTTCCGGTTCCTTTTTCAGCTTGGACCAGGCCTGCAGCACCACCGTCCACCGGCGGCGGCGCGGCTGGTCCTGAGCACTGTCCCCCGGAATCCACTTTTGCTGGGCGGTGGCGTCCATGTCCTACACACGCATGCTCATATACACTCCCCTACGTGCGCACGCCTTTACACACATACACACGCCTACGTGCACACACGTAAGCCTACACACACAACTATACACACGTAACCACCCAGGAGGAGGGACATGCTTGGGAAGGGGGCGTTTCTAGAAACAATAACTCTAACCAGTAGAGTCTTGTCGCAACTCGTGATTGCGAAAAACATAATTTGAATTCAAAGTTTCGGAATTCAAATTAGAGTTATTTTTTTTGCTCATTCTATCCATTTTAATGACTAAAAGTAGTACTTTTGACTGAAGGAAACCACCCCATTATCCTGCACATGAAAAGATGTAATAAGCCACTTTCGACGATTTTATTGGAGAGAACAATGTTTTTTTTGTGCTTCTCTCACACATTCAAAAAGTCAGTGACTATATTTTAATCGACATTTCTAAATTAAATTTTATGCAAAGATCAGAATGTTGTTTGCAAAAAAAAAAGATAAAATACGGTATCAAACAATTAACTTGATTTAGATTTCTTATGAAATTTACATTGGAATCTGAGGACAGTGTTGCCAGATTGGGGGAAATTTCCCCATTTTGGGGAAATCTGGTGCTCTCTGGGGAAATTTTGGGGAAATGGGTTTTGAGGGGAATTCTTTGGGGAAAATTTTTTTTCTTGGGAAAAACCTGAGGGAAAAAAAAATCTCAAGGAAAAAAGAATTTTTTTCGTATTTAGATTCGCGCCAAGAAGTAGTAGTTATATTGCTTGTATCAAACAGCGTTGGTTTAGCTTTGCTCAACTTTATGGAATTCGCATTTCGCATTATCTTTTCTTTATTATCTTTATCTTCTTCTTTACTAATAATAAAGCAGAAAGTCTCTCTGTCCGGAGGATGTCTGGATGTCTGTAGGATGTCTGTAGGATATCCGTAGGATATCTGTGACGCGCATAGCGCCTAAACCGTTCGGCCGATTTTCATGAAATTTGGCACAAAGTTAGTATGTAGCATGGGGGTGTGCACCTCGAAGCGATTTTTTGAAAATTCGATGTGGTTCTTTTTTTATTCCAATTTTAAGAAAAAAACTATCATAAATTACGAAATCATCATAACGTGGAACCGTAACATGGGCACAAGCCAATTGGCGAGATACGAAATTATCATAGCGTGGAACCGTAACGTCGGTACAAGCCAATTGACGAGAAAATTCACCATACATTATTTGTAAATATACAAGCGAACCAAAAGACCTTTAATTTTTCTATTACGGGCGAAGCCGTGCGGGTATCACTAGTTACTAATAATAAAGCAGAAAGTCTCTCTGTCCGGAGGATGTCTAAGGATGTCTGTGACGCGCATAGCGCCTAAACCGTTCGGCCGATTTTCATGAAATTTGGCACGTAGTTAGTATGTAGCACGGGGGTGTGCACCTCGAAGCGATTTTTCGAAAATTCGATGTGGTTCTTTTTTTATTCCAATTTTTTAAAAAAAAAGTATCATAAATTACGAAATTATCGTGACGTGGAACCGTAACATGGGCACAAGCCAATTGGCGAGATACGAAATTATCATAACGTGGAACCGTAATGTCGGTACAAGCCAACTGGCGAGAAAATTCACTATACATTATCTTTACTAATAATAAAGCAGAAAGTCTCTCTGTCCGGAGGATGTCTGGATGTCTGGATGTCTGTAGGATGTCTGTAGGATGTCCGTAGGATGTCTGTGACGCGCATAGCGCCTAGACCGTTCGGCCGATTTTCATGATATTTGGCACAAAGTTAGTATGTAGCATGGGGGTGTGCACCTCGAAGCGATGTTTCGAAAATTCGATGCGGTTCTTTTTTTTATTCCAATTTTAAGAAAAAAAGTATCATAAATTACGAAATTATCGTAACGTGGAACCGTAACATGGGCACAAGCCAATTGGCGAGATACGAAATTATCATAACCTGGAACCGTAATGTCGGTACAAGCCAACTGGCGAGAAAATTCACCATACATTACTTGTAAATATACAGGCGAACCAAAATACCTTTTGATTTTTCTATTGCGGGCGAAGCCGTGCGGGTGCCACTAGTTACTAATAATAAAGCTGAATGTCTCTCTGTCCGGAGGATGTCTGGATGTCTGTAGGATATCTGTAGGATGTCTGTGACGCGCATAGCGCCTAAACCGTTCGGCCGATTTTCATGAAATTTGGCACGAAGTTAGTATGTAGCATGGGGGTGTGCACCTCGAAGCGATTTTTCAAAAATTCGATGTGGTTCTTTTTTTATTCCAATTTTAAGAAAAAAAAACTATCATAAATTACGAAATTATCATAACGTGTAACCGTAACATGGGCACAAGCCAATTGGCGAGATACGAAATTATCATAACGTGGAACCGTAATATGAGTACAATCCAATTGACGAGAAAATAAACAATACATTATTTGTAAATACAGGCGAACCAAAAGACCTTTTAATTTTTCTATTACGGGCGAAGCCGTGCGGGTACCACTAGTTATTATTATATATCTTTACTAATAATAAAGCAGAAAGTCTCTCTGTCCTTAGGATGTCTGGATGTCTGTGACGCGCATAACGCCTAAACCGTTCGGCCGATTTTCATGAAATTTGGCACAAAGTTAGTATGCAGCATGGGGGTGTGCACCTCGAAGCGATTTTTCGAAAATTCGATGTGGTTCTTTTTTTATTCAAATTTTAAGAAAAAAACTATCATAAATTACGAAATTATCATAACGTGTAACCGTAACATGGGCACAAGCCAATTGGCGAGATACGAAATTATCATAACGTGGAACTGTAATGTCGGTACAAGCCATTTGGCGAGAAAATTCACTATACATTATTTGTAAATATACAAGCGAATCAAAAGACCTTTAATTTTTCTATTACGGGCGAAGCTGTGCGGGTGCCACTAGTTAATAATAAAGCTGAAAGTCTCTCTGTCCGGAGGATGTCTGCAGGATGTCTGTAGGATGTCTGGATCTCTGTGACACGCATAACGCCTAGACCGTTCGGCCGATTTTCATGAAGTTAGGCACAAAGTTAGTTTGTAGCACGGGGGTGTGCACCTCGAAGCGATTTTTCGAAAATTCGATGTGGTTCTTTTTCTATTCCAATTTTAAGAACAAAACTACCATAAGATGGACGAGTAAATTACGAAATTATCATAACGTGGGACCGCAACATGGGCACAAGTCAATTGGTGAGATACGAAATTATCATAACGTGGAACTGTACCATGGGTACAAGCCAATTGGCGAGAAAATTCACCATACATTTGTAAATATACAGGCGAACCAAAAGATCTTTTAATTTTTATATTACGGGCACAGCCGTGCGGGTACCACTAGCATGGAATATTATGCTACGGAATTCGCATTAATGTTCTGCGTGAGTAACTAATTGATACGTGAAACGGGTTAAAATAAGTGTGATGAAGAATGTTCTTGGATAAATTTAAATGTACATACAGAAGCAGAGTAGTAAATGCAAGTAGAAAAAAAAAAAAAAAAACCATTTGGCTATATTTATCTTTCGGTCATTCGCTTGTATTTATGACTAGTGGCACCCGCATGCCTTTGCCCGTAGTAAAAAATTAAAAGGTCTTTTGGTTCCCCTGTATATTTATAAATAATGCGTTTTGAATTTCTCGCCAATTGGCTTGTCCACGATGCGGTTCCACGTTATGATAGCTTGGTAATTTACTCGTCCATCTTATGATATTTTTGCTCGGGAAAATGTTCTTAAAATTGGAATAAAAAGAAAAAATCGAATTTTCGAAAAATCGCTTAAAGGTGCACACCCCCCATGCTACAAACTAATATTTTTCCAAATTTCATGAAAGTCGGCCGAACGGTCTAGGCGCTATGCGCGTCACAGAGATCCTGATAGAGATATCCAGACAGAGAGACTTTCAGCTTTATTATTAGTACAGATAAAGAAAAATAAAGAAGACAAAAAAAAAAAAAAAAGCGAAAATGGGGGGAAAAAAAAAAGTTGGGGAATTTTATAAGAAAATTTGGCTATTTTGGGGAAAATTTTTTTTCAAGAAACAAAAATATTAGAGGAAGTCGATTCATTTTCTGAAAATATTAGTGGAAAAGTAATTTTTGAATTTGGGGAATTTTGGTAGAAAAAAATCGCTTTTTGGGGAAAAATTGGAAGGGAATTGGGGAAATCTGGATTTGACCATCTGGCAACACTGTCTGAGGAGTTAAATCAAGGAGAGCGTCCTAAACCTCTTGTTTGAAAAAAGTTTCCAAAGCCCAAAATCCAATCCTTGCTGAAGCTCAGTCTTAAAATTATTAGGAAACTTTATTAACAAATTTAACTTTAAGATTACTATTATTCATGTTTGTTTTTGGCCAACTATTAAAACTTGTCCCAGCCACTAACGACAGAGCAGGTATAGTAAAAACTAATTTAAAAAAATATTGTTAACAAGTTACAGAATTTGCAAAGACTTCGACAAATATGAAAAGAACTAAATTTCGAAATGTAAAAAACAACATTAAAAGACGTAATCCTGAATTTATGTGGAATTTCTAACCACTTCAAAATCTTAAAACTCCCAGCTGAGTTAAACATAACCTACGAATATAGTAGGTTCGAAAAATGAATGTTTGCAAAACAATCATCGGCATTTCCCGCCGACTTCCTCGACATGATTCGAATTCGGATTACACCAGAAAAGTCAACCTTTTCTCCCACTTGAAATCGCCTTTGAAGAAAATCCTAGCCCTCAGCGAATTTTCGAGCAATTTATTGTCAAAAATTAGAAATTCCCGTCATGTGTTTGTATAGGAAATGGAAATAATGTTTTGCGACTTCTTCCGAGCATCTTGTCGTATAAATAGTGATAAAAACTGGGATTCTGTGTCAGCCATCTTGTTACATATGCGTAGGTACAAGAAAGCGTAGAATTATTAAGGGCCAAACTCGTGATATTTTCTCGCATTAATACTGGACTTCAGTTTAAAATGCTCAAATAAGGAAAAAATTGCGAAAGAAGGAAGATGTTAGCATGTGCATTTGATTCGATGTTTTTGAGATATTCTGCGCCCATTTTGTGATTTAATTGCAGGCGTAAGCTGCCACAGTTGAATCAATCATTACCTATTCCTAGATAAGAGTTCGCAAGTTCACACTCCTTAGGGTTAGTGAGCACGTTATTGAATGTTTAACTAACTGGCTACAAAGGGAAGGATTCATTTGAATTCTGATCTGTTGGAGCTGGTGAAGCATTGCACAACAGGTAGTACTTGCCTTCTTTCTACACATGGGCGGACACTATTTTTAAAACTAGGCGTGAAACATAGGGGTAAACAATATGGAAGGGGTCCCGAAAAAGTCATTTTTGACGGGTCTCAAAATTTCTGTGCACTCCCCTGTTTCTACAAGTTGCCCTCAAACAATGATTTTTCGGTACCAGCAGGAACCTCCCAATAGGAGGTCACTGTGACCTCCCAAAAATTTCCTTATTTGGTAAATTTTGTTTGACGATTCGGCAAAGTTAGCATCACTTGGCGAAATTTGGAGTTCCATTCGACAAAATTATCATCATTCGGCGAAATTTGGAGTTCCATTCGGCAAAAGTTATTATTCGGCAAAATTTGGAGTTCCATTCGGCAAAATTTATTATTCGGCGAAATTGTGGAATTCCATTCGGCAAAATTATCATTATTCGGCAACATTTGGAGTTCCAGTCGGCAAAAGTATGATCATTCGGCGAAATTTGGCCTCCTATTCCGCGAATTGGGACTTTCCGCCCTCCCAGAAATTTAAGTTCGGGACGCCCGCATGGCACCAGGACTTTATTTTATACAATATTCTTAGATTTAACTTGATTGGGATGAATCGTTAATAGGGCTATTCTCGAAAAAAATGTCCCGTGCGTAACGCTAAGTTTTTTAAATTTTTTCCAGCTAAACAAAGCCTTTAAAAAATAATGCTGGAGGGGAATAATATATGGTTTAATATACTGTCAAAGCATAACAGTAAATCCCATATTTAATTTATAGTTTTACTTGAATAAAATAAACTTCACGTTACGTATGGGACATTTTTTTTTGGAGAATCACCTTTAAGACATTCGCTGAAATTAAATTATATTCATTCAAAGCCTACTACAAAAAAAAAAAAAAAAAAAAAAAAATTGAATTTTGACATCTTGAATTCAAGTTATGTTTTTCGCAATCACGAGTGTGTGTATGTAGGCGTGTGTGTTTGTGTGTGGAGGTATGTGTGTTTGTGTGTAGATGGTATGTGTATGTGTGTAGGCATATGTGTTTGTGTCTGTGTGCAGGCATGAATGTGTGGGTAGTTGTTTGTATGAGTGTGCGCATGTGTGTCTGTATGTATTTGTGTGTGTGTGTGTGTGTAGGTGTCTGTATGTATTTGTGTGTGTGTATGTGTTTGTGTATGTGTGTATGTGTTTGTGTGTATATGTGTGTGCGTGTGTGTGTGTATTGTGTACGTATGCGCGTGTGTATAGGACATGGATGCAACCTGGAGACGGCTTTCGCTATAGCAGCAGCATCGTGAGGAGCCGATCGACGGTGACGGTGGCGGTGGGAAAATAAAATGATAGGACATCAAAATAGTCAAGTGAGAACAATAAGCAATCGTGATTGCTTCAAAAAAATAAATAAATAAATAAATAAATAAATAAAATAAAAAATAAATAAATAAATAAATAAAAAAATCGTCTAAAAAGAAGTCTAGCTTCAGTTGATACAATTTTTTCGTGGGATGGTAATTACGAGGCGTATCCGGAAAGTAAGTACCGTTTCGTTCTAATGCCGCTGCAGCGCTGCTGTCGGCGCTCAGTGCATGCGTACTTGTTTCCTCTGTTCATCGGCTACAAACTCGCGCCATTACGGCTGATTTGTCTTGTGCTTTGCGTTTACTGTGGCCGTATATAATGTTTAAAAAAATCGATGATCCCGCCGACTGTGAAATTCGTTCTGTGATCCGGTTTTTGAATGCAAACGTAGAGGAATGCTCAGTGAGGGAATTGTGTTGCTGCATGACAATGCTCGGCCCCATACTGTTCGTGACACTCAAAGACTAATTGAACAGTTCGGTTGGGAGCAGTTTAATCACCCACCGTACAGCCCAGACTTGGCACCGTCTGATTTCCACTTGTTCCTGCACATGAAACGAGAACTTGGAGGTAGGCGCTTTGCTTGTGATGACGACGCAAAAAACGCTGTAAATTTATGGCTCTCTTCATTGGCGGCAAGTTTCTTTAAGGCAGGTATAAATAAGCTGGTGAGCCGCTACGACAAGTGCCTCAACAATGGTGGAAACTATGTTGAAAAATAATTTAAGGTATGATCTTTCATGTGAACATTAAATAATCTTCAAAAAAAATTTTTTTATAGCTTTTTTTTCAAAACGGTACTTACTTTCCGGATACGCCTCGTATATTGCACGAATTATACAAATTTACCGAGTCAGAAAATTTTCCCACCACGGCAAAAGTTTTCAATATCAGCAAAAAATGAATAATTAATAACTAATGAGAATGCATGATAAACTAATTTGGACAATATTCATTCAATGTCACAAATGTTGTTTTTCCGGTTTTCGATATTTTCAGATGCTAGAAACAATGGCAGAGAAAGGCACATGGCTTGACAATATATCAGCTTGATATTAAGAATCTTGCAAACAACATGAAGCAAAAAACTGATAACAAATTACGACATAACTTCAGTACCAAAAAGTTATCTTCAATTACAATTGTCACTAAAAAAGTTTATTAATTTTTATACCTTTATCCTAAATAAATATTGAAAGCAGAGCTTATAATTTGCATGGAAGCTCATGAGAGTTCAGCTGTGGTACTTCTTTTAAGATTTATGTGAATTCCTATTAATCAGGCGGAATTCAAACTATTTACGCATGAAAATAAGCCCTGAAAGCTATTGTCCGTTTTTCACAAGAAGGGCACTTGACTCCTCCCTCGTCACGTGGTACCCGATGATTCTATTTCGCTGTTTTCGGCAGAAAGTATATTCGGATCATAGCGCTTTGTTGCAAACGCAGCGGTTTTTAAAATGTAAGAATAACTAAAATGACAACAGACAAGTGAAGCAAGGAAACTAAGATTTTTTTGCACATTAAAATGCACGCCCAAGTTAAGGGTGTCTGGTTGTCTCCTTTAGAAGCGCGTGGATTGCGCACCAATCACCCCCGCATAAAATGGAACTCTACGTTCAAGGGGGCGTGGCGAAGTGCCTTCTCTTAAAAAAACAGACAATATATGGCGCCCGCACTTCTTTTGTTAGAGATTAAGCACTAATTGTGTGTGCGCAATTTCTGTTTTTATTTACAAATAAAAATGTACGTAATAGTACTATAAAAGTTTAAATAATTAGTACTAGAAAACTTGCATTTGAAATTACTTTAAGTTTGATACTTTGATAAAATAGAATTTGCCATCCTGATTTTTCTGGGTTCAATTAGGGAAATATTTAACAAATATTTTTCTGGGAAAGTCAATAAAATCTAGATACAAAGTGCGGCATATTTTCCTCCCGCATTTGGAGAGGGCGCTGTGGGAGTTGTGGTGCTGAAGGTGGTGTCAATCTATATGGCTATACGTGCCGTACCATTTGTAGAAGTCGCAACAAAGTGATGCGATGATCATCTGAGTCTGTTGTAAAGGTGTGTATACTAGGGCGGGCCGAAAAATTATATTTTCGAGAAGCAACTTCTAATAGCAAAAAAAAGTTGTGTACTGCCATCCTAAACATGGGAAAAAAATAATTTATGTCTTCAGATCGCGCATTGACAGCAAAATTTGAAAAAAAAAGGTAAAAAATGGACAATTTTCAAATATTTTTATAAAAATTTAAATGTTCAAAATTTTTGTTCGAATCCCGTTTAAATGCTTCTTTTTAATAGTCTTTTAATATATCTTTGAAAATATTTACATTCTTTTACAGTTTTTAGTTCGCGCATAAGACGCAAAGTTGCGAGAAATCAACCAAAAATCGACGTTTTTAGCTTATTTTGTATATTACAGTATTTCTTCCTTTAAATCCCAATTATACATATTTTTTACTGTAAATGTGCACTGTACAGCGCTTTGCTGGAACTGCAATCAAATTATGTTGCATTAACAACCCAGAACCCACCCAAATTTGGTGGTTGCACTTGGTGTTCCACCTGCAGTTCCCAAGAAGAATGATGGTTATTAACAGGACTCATACATTTGTAAAGTAATTTACAATAACAATAACTATTTGGTTTTAAACAAGTTTCGAAGTTTCTATCAAGTTTTGAAGTTGGACTTGTGACTCAATTTTTGCATTGAAGATCGCGAGCATAAAGTTTTTCACATTAATCCATATCTTGTCTCATCCCAAAAAACACCCCTACCTACCGACTAATTAACCAGTTTGATAACCTATTCCACATCCGAAGTGTAAAAGAGGAACATTTACTGATTTATGCGTAAAGCATCAACTGTTTTTGTAAAATTAAATATTATTAATGTGGAAAGAACTCGGTCCGAAGAAATCGAAGTTTTGGAAACTGACTTAAAAAGCGAGCAAATGTATTTGATGGATATTGTTATTGCAATACAGAAAGAAAAAGGTGACTTTGATCTCGCTCTGATAAAAAAACTAAAACGTTTTAGTCATTAGCTTTCTTTAACGTGTGCTAACGGAGTGCTGGGGCTATATAATATTTAAGCTAAACTACTAGTGAAATGAAGGCACTCGTAAATAATATCTTTAAAAATTATGTCCATAGTTTGATATAATTAAAATTTTAAAGAAAAGAACAAACTTCCGTGAAACATGGAAGTGTACACTTATTTAAAGTAACGAAGTCTACAAGTCACATGTGTGAGTCTTCCAAACATCGTGGATCCGGTGATTCAATGAAATGCTTACTTTGTTATTTTTGAGAAATTGTTAGTGGTTATGGCAATGCACTAAATGCAAAATATAAAGGAGTTGGATTACAGTAGGGTATCTATACAACGCAAAAAACTAACAAACAAGAAACACTTCAAAAACTATAAGAGAATTTCTTCCATCAACATTAAGATTTAATGATGCTAACTACAGTAGTTATTTGACAGGTCAGCGCGTTTACATTCCCCGCTTCAGTGATGATGTGAAAAAGAAGGATATTTTATCCTTTCTAGAAACTATACATGTATTCTTAAATATGTATTCTTAAAATTCCCATATCACGCACGGGCAGTGGAATGGATTGTGAAACTGTTCAGTGAAACTGCAGAAATTTATTTGAGGTATTAGACGGAAGAGATGGATTTCTATGAAAACCTTTATATATTTCAAATATCAGTGCCAAAACTGAGTCGTAAGTCCAACTTCACACCTTGATCGAAACATAGAAACTTGTTTAAAACCATATAGTTATTATGAAAGTTACTTGACAAATGTATAAGTCTTGTCAATAAGTCCAGTCTTCTTGGGAACTGCAGAGTGGAACACAAATTACAACCACCTACTTGAGGTTGGTTCTGGGCTGTTAATGCAACACAATATAATTGCAGTTTCAGCAAAGAGCTGTATAGTGCACATTTACTGTAAAAATATACATAACTGGGATCTAAAAGAAGAAATACAGCAATATACAAAATAAGCTAAAAAGGTCGATTTTTGGTGGATGTCACGCAACTTTGAGGCTTATGCACAAACTAAAAACCGTAAAGGCAGGGCCGGATTTAAGGGAGGGCAGGCGGGGCTACTGCCCCGGGGCCTCCACAGCAAAGGGGCCCCCACAATAAAATTTTTACAAAGTATCCTAACTTTCACGGGTCGAAAATATCGGATATATACATATATATTAAAATATTCGGATATATACCAAAGTATCGGATATTTTCGAAAATATGATGATCTTTTCGAACCCTGGTTAGGGGCCCCCACTCCTTCGCTGCCCCTGGGCCTCCACACTTCCAAATCTGGCCCTGCGTAAAGGAATTACATATTTTCAAAGATACATTAAAAGACTATTAAAATTAAGCATTTAAACGGTATTCGAACAAAAATTTTGAACATTTGGATTTTTATAAAACTATTTGAAAATTGACCATTTTTTACATTTTTTTTCAAATTTTGCTGCCAATGCAGATTGAAGACATAAATATTAATTTTTAAAATTATTTTCCCCATGTTAAGGATGGCAGTACACAACTTTTTTTGCTATTATAAGTTGCTTCTCGAAAGTATCCCTTTTTCGGTCCACCCTAGTCTGTACATTCTTAATGGGCGTTCTTTAAAAACTACTGTGCGATCATTTTACATTCGATTTCAGCTTGGCTGACATGGTTCTGATTTGCTAGAATAGCTATTCACGTTATGAATATCACTGTGCAAGATTTTTCTTATATTTCTAATAGACATTCACAGGGCAGTTGCATGTTTAAGTGTCAAACACTTTGGAGCTTCCCTTATTAGAGTCTGAAGTGGGCCAGGCGTTTTTGTTTATAGTACAAAACTTTTTGCTCTAAAGGATGACACCGAAACGTGAATATTTTTTCTATCTGGAACAGGATTATGTCCACCAAGTTGCAACTGAATCCTAAATGCGCGCTGAATAGTTCTCAGAGGGCCAGTATTACGAATATACTGTTTGACCGCGGATTGTATGTAATTCGGCAATCTGCCAAGTAAAGACTATTCCATCTGAATGAATCTAGCAGGGGGGAAGGGAAAATAACGATGGGATTTTGATGCACGCGTTTGGTAATATCACTATTGCCTAATTCATTTATTGCATTCTCTAAAATAGAATAAGGGAAAACAAAAATAGTTGCCATGGAAACAACAAAATGAAAAGAAAATCGTTCAGGAACGTAAAAGCAAAAGGGTAAGCTCAAAACTTTGTTGTGAATTAAAAAATCAATTAATTTTTGCTGTGAAAATACAGATCGAATATACTTTAGATTAAAAAAATGTTGCTGAGAGCAAACTTTCATTTTTACAAAACTAAGGCTAAATAATGCAGAGACAAAAATGCACATCTGTAACAAACCAACTAACACCCCTATAAACTAAAAGATAGGTCCATTTCCGCCTATCCTTATATATTATTTCTGTAGCCTGTTTTTGGTTTCTACGCCAGATTTTCCTCAATTTTTGATCGATTTCTTTGATTTACACCTTATTTTAAAGCTTATGGTGCTGGCTACTGACGAAAAATTGACCCACGGTCTAAAAATTGCTTTTTTCACCCGAAAAACCTGTTTTAAAGAACCAGAATGAGATTTTCGGTTAAACTTATAACTTTAACTTGCACTATGAGAGACAGAGCTGAATAGCTTGATCGGCAGAGCGTTCTCCTCGTAACCAGGAAAATGAGTGTTCGGGCCCACGTCCGGACAATCTGCATCAAAAAATTAGAGAAATATCGCGCATTACATGAACACTTAATTAAGTGAATAACAAATATGAGGAAATAGAGTAAATGAGAAGGAAACTCTTCCTGCTGTTATGAAAACTTGATGTGACTTTGTGCTAATTTACTTCTGAATAGTACTTTTTTTTAAAGCTTTGGCTCTGGTAAGAAAATTAAAGCATAATGTAAGCGAAAATATAAGTAACATGTTTAAGATTTCAGACTACAATAGAAATGTTTTTTGTTCAGAAAAAAATAATAAATCGTATATTGAAATATATATTCTTCTAATGAGTTTTTGACTCTTTGTACAAATAAAAAAATTACTTCCTCAATTTGAAGGGTAAAATATATATTTTTTCTTCTTTTTGCAAAAAAAAACAAATAGCTTATCACATTTTTACTACATTCGAAAAACTACGCTTAAAAAAGAGCATAGTTCAATTTATTTTGTATTTTAACCGTGCTGTTAAGTGATGAACACGTGCTGCCATCTAAGTCATAACGGTTCAAGCAGCCTGCGGTAAAAAATTGTAAAAATTTTCAAAAATAAAAACATTTCTCTCCAATATCTTATCTTATATATTATTCCCCTCTCATTTTAAAACTTATCAGGCTGGCTAATGACGAAGAATAGACTTACGGTCGAAAAATTAAGCTTTCGAAAACGCCCCTTGCTGTTTCAAAAACCTTGATGCAGCCTGTAGTTCTTATGCATTTTTTTTTAAGCAAAGTTCTAATGCAGTTTTCCATTTTTTTACGTCGCTTTCGGCAAAAAAAAAAAGCCTGTGTGTGTGTGTGTGTGTGTGTGTGTATTCATATTTTAATAAAGCTTAAAAGCACTGGACTTAGTTGTTCGGTTAAATTGATAAGTTTTTTTCGGTAGAGCGTTCGGCTATAAACTATCTGAACTTCGGGCAAGCTTGGGCTGTCCCACATAATATCAAATTTATATTAGTATTACGTATTACATGTACTCATAACATACACACGTAATAAAATGAATGCAGTGGGAATGCTACTTGGTGTCTCGACTCCTTTATGCAGGTTACAGTTATCATTCGGATAAACTGACTGTTAATCGAAGGGTGTTCTTCCTTTTTTTTAAAGCTTTGACTACATCTAGACCACTCAGCATAATGTAAGCACAAAAAAGTATTAGATTTACCTAAAGGAAATCCTTTTTGTGCAGGAAAACATTGCTGAAATGTAGATGTTTCTAATAGCAATGTTCAACCTTTTGTACAAATGAAAAAATATTACGCCAAATTAAAACTACGAGTTTCACCCAGTAAACCTTTAATTTTTTATTCGCGCGAATACGATATAAAGCATTAAAATTATTATCAACTTCATTAGCAAGAAATCATTTTCTACTAACCTGCTTTCTGCTGAAAAAAAAAAACATTTTGCCTACGTTCGAAAAATTACACTTAAAAAACGGACTCAGTTCAACTGTGTTTGGTTTTGATTTTTAAGTGTTCGATTAAAAGAGAAACATATGCGAGCATTTAAGACGTAACGGTTAAAGCAACCTCCTATGTGAAATAGTTCAATATTCAAAGATAAAAACACTTATTTTCAATCTAATTTATTACTTCTCTAGAATGTTTATTTCAATCGCTACGTGAGATCTTCGTCATTCTTTAATCGAATTCCATGCTTTACGAATAATTTTAAATCGTATCATGCTGGTTAATGACAAAATATAGAAGCATGATCTTATTATTATTTTTTTTTTGTCAAAAAGTTTTTTTGCTGTTTTTTACTACGCATTCCTTCAATGAATAGCTTTCGAAAAGGAAGGCGCAATTGCTCGGTTTGTTGGGGTGTCGGGATGTTAATCAGAATGGCGCCAATTCGAATCCGTGCCAATAAATATCTCTTTAATGTTTCTTTTTTTGCTGTCAGATGCTCACATGGGCAGGACTGTATTTGCCACAACCTGTTTTTTCGCATGCACAATTATTGCTTTTTCACGAGTCACTACTTAGCCACTTTTAATGATATTTATGTTTGCATTGAAAATATGTAGGACCAAAAGGTGAGCGATGATCAAATTATCACAACGTTGTATTTAACGAGGTTTTGTTACTGATGTCTTTAAAGTACATGCCTTCTCTTCTGCGCTTACTTTTTTTCGGTTCTTCTTCATAATGTTTTTCCTTTGAAATTTTTAAAGAGCGAAATGCCTTATGAAACGATTCGAAGCACAGTGCGGAGTTCCGCACGGGTCGACTAGTAAACCGGATATTTGCCTTTCCATGTAATCGATGGTCAGACAGTACACCCTACAACACTCTCAAATACTCACTGTGCCACTTCATATAGCGACTGCTTCAAATAGCACTTTTTCTGATTTAGATTGATAACACTTTTGCCACCGTATCCCCACCACAACTCACACGCAGACAACCACAATTGTCTCTTAGACATCCAAAAAGGTCCATGGCATATCCAAATATCCATTGAATTTGCCACACAGCTGATGGATATCCATATCTGGTTATGTCTATGGATATGGATTTCTGATATATCTTCAAGACATCCAAACGGTTACATGTTTTGGATGTGGATATTCGGATAGCTTATGGATATCCAGATTTTGGATATGGATTTTCGCAAGTCGTCTAGCTATCCAGATTTCTACATGTTTTAGATATAGATATTTGGATAGCTTGTGGATGACTGTCCAATAACCTGAATGTTCAAAATAAATATCCATCGGAAGTCTCATTTACGGATATCTGCTAGATATTTGACTGTTGGATATTACTTGATTTGTTTATATTCAGGTCTCTGCGGCAAAATTCTTTTAATTTAAAGTTTTGTTGATGTGAGGTGAGTTTTTTTTTTAAATTCATTTCTTTTTAAAGTGTGGTGAACTGAGAAAACTAACACTTCTTCTAAACTTCTTTGTTTATCAACAAAATCGCCATCGCGATACGGCGTGAGTTTGGTGAATAACAATTTTGTACTGGATACTTTTCTTTGCTGTAACTACATTAATTAATGTAGATGTTCTTTTCTTAGATAAGTGTTTCAGATGCTGCTGATTTTTTGTGTTTTTCAAATTTTAGAACATTTGTTGGTCAGGAAAAAGGTAAGTGTTTGTATGTTACCTACCGCTTTTCCGTTTGATTTGAATGTCGGCCATTGCTACTTTCTTTGCTGTTTTAAAAATTTAGTGGAGTATTAAACTGTTTTGACGTTTTTCTTTTCTTTATTGGTATGTTTCTTTGTTTCTGGTAAATGTATTTTTTTTAATCAATGATAATTTTTTCACTAATGAAGAGTTAAGTTCACAGGTACCCTAACTTTGATTTCTGTTCGTGTATGTTCGATCTGCATTTCTTCCACAATGTTAGCTTTTCATTTTTTTAAATATAAAAAATTATCTTGCAAGTAGACTAGGTTATTAACTTAGATTTCTTTGCATGTGTTGTGTTACTTTGCTGAAAAAATTAAAACTCTAAAGTTGTTTTGTGGAAATGTTTAAGGCTTATTTTCTAGAAATTTTTATGTTTATGAATGTTTAGTTTAACCATTCAATTTAAGCATGCATTCCCCCAAAACATCTATCCAGTTTGTTAATTTTTTCAATTGCACGTTGCTTGAATATGTTTTTGCATTATAAAGATAAAGATTGCATTTTAGTCTTTCCCCTTGTCGGATGGCACAAAAAGGCCCAATGTTGGGTTTATTATTTGCATTCATGTTTTAGCACTTCATCGTTTACATTAGCAAGATGTGCACTACTATTAATATTATTTCTCCCTAAAAGCTATGAAATCTCAATATGCTGGAATTTTGGTTTTACCAATGTAATCCAAGTGTCTCACTTACTCCTCCTTAATAATAAGCATGTTTTGGCATGATTATTTTTCAATTTTCTGATTGTTTTATTTAAATTCAAATGGTATTATATTTGCTTGAAAACTCAGCCCACTGTTGACTAAAAAGTGTTGCGTTTAAAAATGCCAGGTTAATGAGAATGCATATGTAAAGTTTTTCTCCCAGGTGTTTTCGTCCTGCCAGAATGTAGATGAGTTTTCTGGATTTGACGGGGTTATTTATCAAGTTTTTGGAAATCTACCATATTAAAATTAGCGTAATGTTTTATAAGTCTCTGAATACTGTAAATTTTGCAACAATTAAATATGAATCCAAGTTAGCCAACTATTACTCATAAAAGTCTGGCTTCAAAATTCACATTGTATGTATTTGATGTGTAGTTTTCACTAGTGCCGTACCAAGTAACTCTTAGTTCGAGTTCAGAGTATCAACCTTGTTGACATACACTTTACCGAGCATTTAGAATGACACTAATACTCATAATACAATATACAAATTATTCTTTTTCAAATATTTCATTATTTTATACTATGAAAGAGAAAATAGAGAATGAGAAACATCTGGAGAGGAACATTTAACAGCGACTACCTAATAAAATTGACAGTTTCTTTTTTATGTTCCTTCTCTGTCAAGCCAGTTTTTTTTTTTTTTTTTTTTAAATTGCAGTATCCTGTGTTTGTCAAGTATGTAAATATATAATTCATAAATTGTTATAAAAAACAAGATAGCAAATATTTATTTCTTTATTTTAGCAGAAGAAAAAAACCAAGCGGAAAAATTACTGAGAAAAACATTCAGGAGGAACTATTTAAATTAAATGTAGTTTCTCTTTTATGTTTGTTCTCTGTGTTTTCGACATCTTTTAAAATTATATCCTTTAACGCTCAAACATATAAGGTAAGTATATCTTACAATTTAATAATTCCAAATGTGAAAACACATGCTTTATGCAGCATCAGTCCATTATTTTTGCAATTTTCTCATTTTTTGAATTAAAAAGTTTTCTTGGCTGTTTTTCAGAACAAAAATTAGAAAAAGGAGATGTTTAATTCAAATACTTTGGAACAGTTTGGACTTTTTGGTGAAAAGGTTTTCACACTAGTTACATCTGCAATTGTGGTTATGGCTGCAATTTTCTTGAGTATTGTATACTTGACTGCAAGCTTACTTGACAATGGAGAAATAAGATGAGACCAAATGAAGGAAATAGTTCATTGCTTCTTTTCCGATATTCGTGTGAAATTATGCTCTACCGTTTAAAAATCAGATTTGTTCGTTAAACCCATGCATACTACCTTTTTTAGTCATAATTTCTGTCAATCTTTAAATATTTTCAATTTTACAAGCAAAGCAGCGAGGAACATTAAAAACATTTGAATCAAACACGCTAGCCAGTAGCAGCTCATACACAGGTGGTGATCTCTTCTTATTCGTGAAGCAGGTAAGGTGAGGAAGTTAATAAGTGTGACGTTTTATCTGTTAACTCGGTTTTTCTTCTGTGTGTGGTGATGATGTTACTGTCTTACTGTCCACTTAAGTTGCAGACAAGTATAGTTCCTAGGACTCGACCGATGCATCGGCGCCGATGGTTCAACAATTTAGCCATCGGCATAGGCGGCCGATGCTAATTTGCAGGAAACATCGGCCCATCGACCTTAAAAAACATCCATCGAGAAACCGATGGAATTGGCCGATGTTTTCGAAAAAAAAAGACCTTTGCTGTTTTACTTTTTAATACGAAGTAAAGGGAGTTATTGTTTTTATATAAAATTGTTTACTTAAATTTCTCAGTGTGAATTTCTATTTTAGTCACCCCTGAAAGAGATTTTAATACTGCATTCAGATACCAAACAAGTTAATTATTGCGTACTTTCTTGCGGCTGGATGTACGTATGTATCTCTCAAAAGTCATAACTCAAAAATGGTAAGATGTAGAAGGTTAAATTTTTCCATGTGGGTTGTGCGTACGTTCCAGTTGTGCACTTCCCTTTTTGTTTTCGATCGGGTTTTCTAAAAAGCCCATTTACTCTTTCTTTTTTTTTTGTGGCTATTAATTACTTATTTCAATTCAAAACTAATATAGCGTCTGAGACTGAGACTAACGATCATCTGGTGATATATTTCCGAATTTGAGACCATGGAAACAAATATGAGATGGCGAAACAGGTTTTTGTGTCATTTTGTTAGATAAATATACAATATTACTGAAATCTTAGTTATATGTTCAATTAAAAAAACAAACCAAATCAATTGGTTATCAAACATTGTCTTTGTTTTTCTTCCCTTTTTCTTTCTTTTTTTTTCTTTTCTTTTATTTATTTATTTTTTTTTTGGCTGTTGTTCTTTCTCTATCATCATGCAACAGTTAAAAAAGGAGAAGCGTATTTACACCCTATACAGATTGTACGTAGTATGATCCAAAAGTTCGAGAACAAGCTGTATAAAACCTTACCCAGAATAGTTTACATTACCGAAGCACATCCACCTTCAAAGGGTCACCTTGAGGTGGGACTATGTACTTCTGCCAGTGTTCATATAACTTTTGGAAACACCCCTAGAAGCCATTTTTCGCAACCTTCTATGATGCAGCTTTATCTTTTCCTGACGGGAGAAAGCGGCGTCCATGCAAATGTTTTTTTTTTTGCTGGGAACAGCTAAAAGTCACACGAAGCTAAGTCCGACGAAACGTTATGTTATTTGTTTGTCATATGAGAGTGTTGACCAATCGAACCGTGCATCCTCAATATGAAAGTCACCTTCTTCCCCACGATGAAGTTAAAGCAGCAGCGCAAAAGGCCCTTCAGGAGGTTGCGAAAAATGGCTGTCATGAGTGTTTTTAAAACTATACGAACGTTGGCAGAAATGCATAGTCGTTCAAGGTAACTATTTTGTAGATAGATGTGCTTCGGTAATGTGAACTATTCAGGGTAATGTTTTATACAATTTGTTCTCGAACTTTTATACGTATGAGTTTTCAACGTTTTCTTTTCAGAACGTTTTTGAGTGACGCAAGTTTACGCGCATAAAGACATCACAAGAGAACTTGCGATAATTAACTGAGGAGGTGTTCAAAACGACTATTTCGGTCGTATATGTGATCTTAGGTACATATGCATGTACAGATGTGCCGAAAAGACTTGTGAAGTTTAAATTGGGTGATCGTAAAATAGAAATTTAGGTCTAAATCTTATTGTTATTATTTTTTGTGATTTCAATTCCTTATACGTAGAAAGGAAGTAAAGTGAAATGAATAAATGATCCTTTAAGTCCCTGACAATCTTATAAATTTGTTTCCGTTAGATTTTTTTTTTTTTTTTTGCCATCGGCCAACGGCATCGGCAATCGACCATTTGGAGAAAAACAATCGGCAATCGACCATCTGCCATCTTTGAACAATCGGCCAACAATCGGCATCGGCCCATCGGCCAAAAAATGCCATCGGTCGAGCCCTAATAGTTCCAAATGTCATGATGTTATTGTAATTGAAATTCTAAATTTTTGCATTAAATTCTAAGTTTTTTTTCCTGCTGTAATATGTATTAACAAAGTTCCAGATTGCATTGCCAAAATAAGTACTTTTATAAATTGGTTTTCTCCCAGTATTAATCAAAATTAGGGCAACAGGTTCTGCCATGAAAGTTGTGGTTAAAAATTAGTTGCAGCACATCAAAACCTGACTATATACAATCAAATAAATAAATAATAATAATAAACCTGAATTTTCGACATCTTGAATTAAAATGAAGCTTTTTGCAATCATGAGTGTGCATGTGCTGGTACGTGTGTTTTTGTGTAGGTATGTGTATGTGTAAAGATATGCGAATGTTTGAAGGCGTGTGTATGTGTAAAGACGTGTGTATGTTTGAAGGTGTGTGTGTAAGATACAGAAGCAACCGCACAGCAGGAGCGGATTCTGGTGGTCAGTGCTGCTGATGGAGACCGTGCTTGCTGGAGAAGCAGGACCTGAGCCAGTCAACAGTGGTGCTCCCGAGGCTCCTTTCCAAAAATCAAAGGACTAACATCATTCACCGGTGAAGTGAAAACAAGAAGCAATTCGTGATTGCTGAAAACAAACATACATGTTTTGTCCCTGTCAAATTTTCATGCATTTGTGATGTTTTCTTTGTATGCATTTTTGAAAATGTTAGTCAATAAAAATATTTTACATTAATTTTGATGACATTAAAGCTTTTTTCACTACGTAGAATTTAGTTTTAAAAAGTAGAGATTGCTGTGTGTAACTCATGTAAAGGAAGGAGCATATAAAGGTAGGTCATTTTGCCTAAGAATATCAAAATTTTATTGAAGTTCAGTTTTCAGATTTGAAATTCGACATCTTTTAAGAGATATGAAACAAAATAAATACTTTCATATTTGTCTATTATTTTTTTTAGATTATACATGCATTAATCACAATGCATCATAATATTTTAGTGTGATAGTTATTTTTTTTTTGAACACTTATCAAATAAACTAAACTTTATTAAGTATTATGCATTGTGTGAAATCCTTTTACTTATAAATTATATTTGAGCCACGAGTTTCTAATAATATATTATTAGATGTAAAATTTTAAATTGGTTGCAAATAAAGTGAATTACTAGCTGAATAAAAATATTTTTTTTTGTGTGTATGGGAGGGGGGAGGTTGCATATTCATTAGTAAAGCTACTTTAAACTACCAAGTATAATTTAAAAGATTTAATCAAATACAATTAATGACATAAGGTTTATAAAATATATAAAATTGCAGTAAGGAGGTTATTGCTTAGAGTTAGCAATTATGATTTTATCAAAATAAAGTAAAATATAAGTGCACATTTTAAATTTGACATTAGTCAAAGAAATTGATGTAGTTATTTTTATTTTTTGATCAAACTACTATAAAGTGTATTAAACCTATAGCATTTAATATCTGAGTAAATATAGGTTGCATTTTTAATATTAAAAATGTTAAATTTTTCTTAAGTAAATATTTTAAATGAGTAGTAGTGAAAATATATAAATTTTAATAATCTCTATGTTTTTTTTAATGATGTAGTATTTAAAATTTTAAGGATGCATTTTATGTCCAGATTTATTTTGCTTATAGGCTTAGTACACAAAGTAAACAACATGGATATTCTAGATATCTATAAACTATCTAAATAGCTATCTCCCATGGCTATCTAATCCACGTAATCGACATAAAACGCATATCTCGTGGATATCTATCGCAAATCCATAACAACCATTGGAGATCATATCATATCCAAGAGAGATCCAAATATCCAGACCTCCCTGGGATGTCTTTAACGTGCAACCTTTCTGACTTCTGGTGGACATGGACTTGGATATGTAGACCAGGCATGGATATCTAGTGGATTTGGTGATGTCTACTTGCTTTATCCAATGGATCTCTTATAGATGGCTTTTGGATTTGGTTGGTTGTCTGGGACATAGCGCCGTTTCTAAATATTGATATGCTGCAGCATATATTATGAGCGTGGTGACTGGGGTATCCAGGAAGAATAGTTTTATTGCATTATGTAAATTTCTCTCGATGACAAAAGAAGTAAAACAGATGTGAGGGTTTAGTTTGACTCTTTCTGACAAAATAAGTTGCAAAAGAATTTTCAGTTTGAACTCTTGTGATTTCAGAGTTAGCTTGAAAATCCTTGACTTATTTTTTGAAAAAAAATTTTTCTTAAAAAAGATTGTAAAACAATAAATACCAAACCTTATTCGAAACTATAACTGCAAAGTCATATTTAATTAAGCATGAAAATATTCTGAAAGTAAAATTCTTTTCTCTGCACTCGACCGAGGGAAACGGTAACGGACATAATGAGAAACATCACACGTTTGAGTGCTCGCCTTGTTTGTGACCGTGACTGGAATAATTACTTATTACATTTTGATGGTTTTAATAACACTCGAGGATTTGGGCGATAAAAATGTTTTTTTATTGTGAATTTTAAAACTGAACAGAGATACGTATCATTAGAATGCAGATTACCTACTAATATGGTAAGAATTAAATTTAACTTGGTTAAGGAATGCATCTTTTTTTTTCTGCGATTGGCAAAGTTCTATTCGTGCGAAAAATTTGTTTGAAGAAAAAAACTGAATTCTTTTAAAAACAAAATCAAAAAAGGTGATAGTCAAACATTTCTTTTGTCGCGATATTTCTGCAGATAAAATTTGTAAACAATTAAAATGCATTAGGTTAAATGGCTTATTCGACTTTTCGAACCTTCCTGGAGCCCACACTACTTCCTAATACGATATTGAACAACTGAGTTTTTAATAATTTGAAAAAAAGGGTGCGAGAACTCATGTACGCAAGTTGGAAGCTTCTTAAATGCACTATTTTCGAAACCTTCTACTCATATTAAAGTATAATAAACATGGAAAAAAAAAAGCCGCAAATTTCTAATGCAAAGAAAAAGATCTGAAATTGAATTAACAAGGAACATATGGATTATATAAAAAGAAACAAAATTACAGTATAGTGCTTAAGATAGAGCAAAAAAAAAAAAAAAAAAAAACCATTTTAAATAATTACATTCCTAGTTTGTTGCGAACTTATACGGAAAAAACTGTTTTACAGAGACTTATTTTGCAAATATCGACAACTTTAATGAAGTTGATTCTACGAGAACCTCGCTAAACATCGCCAAACTCACATCGGGTTCAATACAATTAGACCAGAAGGTGCTGCTATACAGCATGATTTAGAAAAAAAAAAGTCAGTGAAAGCCTACCTAGGACCGGAACTTTAAGCGAGTTTAACTTAAAACTTGAAAATGTACACTTTTATCCCTTTGCTTCTCACTGCCTCAATTATAAGTTACTGTTTGCTACTTTTGTCTTTAAAAAATTCACCTTTTCCAACTTTTAATTTTTGTTGAAAAACATGATTTCCAATTTTAGTTTCTAACTTTTCCTGAGTGTCTGTTTTTCAAATGATACCTTAATTATATCTTTCAATACTGTCTCGGGCCTAGCTTGAGATCCAGATGAGTAGTAACTAAATTTCAATTAGATGAAAGCCGTTTTTAATAATGAAAGAGCGTTGAACTCTAAACCCAAAGAAACTATTCGAAGAACCCTTGATTACTCTGAAGAAATAAATAACCAATAAAAACATTCATGACGTAGTTTTCGAAAAAATAGTCACTGAAATGTGGAAAAAACTGAAGCGATTAATTAGTTAGACTTAAAGCTCGTAAATAAAATGTCAAAACTTTTGTTTTTTCGCTTCATAAGTAGCTGGAAACAAATACATTTAAGGCTTTTACCTGAAGCAAAACCAATGAGTAACTCGCAGACGCAAATATATCAGTTACAAGGCTAAATCTGACACTAGAAACACAACGCCACAGTTACTGCACTCCTATAAATCACTTCCGAGGACCATGAAAATAAGTTTCCTTTTTAGATAAAAACCGTAAAAAAATTTAACCGCGACCGTGTGAGAAGCGAACTTTGATTTGTTTCGGTTGGACAAAGTCGCCCTATTTCCAAGCGGAAGGGACAGCTAAGTAGTTACAAGTAAGAGAGGTAAATAATTCCACGTAGAAATGTCGTTCGACATTACTCCAGTTGAGTTCGAAATTTGTAAATGGAAATTTGGAACGTGATTCTCAAGCGTTTAAAAAGGAATTTGGAATGACTTTTTTTTTCGCTTCTTTTCTTTTGCGAAAGCACATAAAACATATTGGAGTTCGATTTCGCCAGCACTTTAGGCGGTTATTTTTATTTGATTGTTGAGAAAGAAAACATATATTTACATACTGAAATCGGCTTAAAGCAGGTGTTTGATTTACTGCTGGAAAATTTCATTTTCGAAATAGATCTTTTTTACTGCTGTTCGTATGAATAAGGTTAAGTGGCTGCAGAACATTATTTTCACATTTGCTCGGAATTCTAAAAGCATAAGTTATTCATTTTACCCATTTCCTGAAAAAATATGAAAAAAAAAACCTTACTTATTGTTACACCAATAACGTTCAGGATTCCAGTGTCTTTGTTTTCCTTATCTTTAACCTGGATATGTGCTCAAAGACCTGGAAAAAGAATTTTACCAATTAATAAACTAATAAACTTTAAAAATCAAGCTGTGAATCTTCCAATCAAAATAAACTAGAAATATTTTCCTATGTAAAGCATCCTTGCGAGATAAGTAATCAACATAAAACAATCAACATAAAACAATCAACGAAACAAATCAACGAAATAAAACAAAGATCTTTGGACCCAAGTTTTTTGCACTTACTCGAATTCTGTAATAATAGAATAGTTGCATCAAAGATCGAACGCGCACCAGAGATTAATTATCTGCGCAATTTTCATAATTCATAGATATTTCATTGGAACTGTATGCAGAATAAACTCAAGATAACTTAATTATAAATGCCTTACTTGTGGCTTGATAATTAATGAGCTTCAAGAAAATCAAAATTCATTTTTTGACGTGACTTGCAGCATGAAAGTTGTCATCTAAATGTGTACACTGTAATATAAAATTTAGTTTTTCTGTTATTCTAAAGATAGCTAGCAATTCCATTTTTAAGCTCCTGAAACTAAATAAATTAAACTTGTAAAAAAGTTAGGCAAAAAGCAATGTTCGCATCACACATCAACCTTCTAATTGTGGTGACTTTTTCTACCTCAAAATGATGATACGGACTAACCCGTTGCTTTGCAGATACAGTCAAGAGTCTATACTTGGGACAACGTTAACTGAGCAGCATTAGTTTGAATTTTCTCTCACTTCATCCGGGGTCAGGGTTGCTAGATTTAAGAACAGTAAGTACGGGACAGGCTTCTAGGAGTAAAGAGGGGGGCGGGGGTGTATTTTTGAGATTGAGTGCAATTACTGGTTATGGTGAATTTTTAAGGAGTGATAAACAACCATGTTTTTATAGCTTTCGGAAGATTCCTCTCAGTATGTTTATGGGTGAGCTCAATTTTGGAGGAGCTCTCCCTCAGAGAATAAAGCAAGCAATTGAACGATGTTCAGCACACAGATCGACGTTGACAGGAACAGGTGCTAGCTAGTTTTTACTTGCGTTTGCTATAAGAGAAACGGTTCAATCGAAAAATTTTCTTGTTAAATGTGACTACTTTATCAAAAATAGTAGTGGAAGGAATCGTGGAGCAAAAATTACTTTTTAATGCCACACCAGTCAATGTGGAAATCTGAATGAGTAAGCCTCATGGTCTGCTACCAAAACAAAAACATACGAACCAAATCAAAACGATAACAATTTTTGCATTTGCTGCCAAATTATTTTCTTTTTCCCCTTTATTTCACAAGTTTTGTTATTTTTTCCCCTTAAAATAATGTCTCGTTTTGTAAAATACTGTGATTAGCCAGAATACGGGACTTCAGTCGTCCCATATGGATGTTCCCCGGGACGCGGGACAATTTTTCAAAGTACTGGACTGTCCCTTCAAATCCGGGACGTCTGGCAACGCTGTCCGGGGTATGCACTTGTGCCTTATTTGTGCACTCATTTCCACTTAACTAATTCAGTTCAACTTATTTAGTTGTAAATTTGAGAAATTGCAAATACGTACCACACTTACTGCTCCAAGTTTGGATACAAAGACATAGAAAGTGTCGACGAGAAACATTGAGAAAGAAATTGCATAAGGGTCATTCTCGAGTATGCGTAACTTTTGAACGAAAATATTTTTCAATTTCAAAACTTTTTTTTTTTTTTTTTTTCATTCTTAGACGAAAGAAGTAGCTATAAACAGTGGCCCAGCTAAATTCCAATTATTTTACTGATAAATAAATAAATAAATAAACAAATAAATAAACCCTTGTTCATGCGGGGGGGGGGAGAAAAAAAAACTTTTGCAGTTTGAAAATAGAGACCAATTTAATATCAAAGTAATTTTGTTAATTTTGAAAACAATGAGCTATTTTAATGATTAGTGTTAATCTAATGTTAAACTCTTTTGGTTTAAGTACGGCCTAAATTTTAGTGGTCCTTTAGTTCAAATTTGTGTTAAAAAATAGTGTTGTACTACTATATTTCCAAAATAGTAAATTTGAGAACATACTGGTAATTTGTAATTTTGTTAAACTGTCTACAGTTGATGTATTTCCCTTCCATCATTTATTCTTACCTCAGAAATAATTGCATTGCTAAGGTCTGTCACGGAGGTGAGGAATTTTCCATTAATGCCTAAATGGTCTAATGGATACATTTTTCAGGGATAGAAATTTTTCTTCGTTGCTACGATCTGCACATATTAAGCACATGAAAACATGTGCACTTGTTTTCTTCACATTAATTTAGATCCCTGAAATTCAAGTTGACGGAGGTGAGAATTCCAAATAACCGCACTTGGTTTTCAAAACAAAATCTATCTTCTAGTTTCTCAACGAAAATCTTACAACATCTTTATGGCTGAAAATAAACAAGAGGACTCATTTGTATCATGGGAAATGAAATGTGATGCCATTAGTGCCATATGTTAATGAGAAATGGCATTTTTTATTTGGCTAACGAAGGTGAGAATTTATTGTGTGACGTAGTTCCTTGTCCTATTAAGACGAACTAAAATACAATATTAAAAAACTAAATACAGTCGGACCACCGTATATCGAAGTAGCAAATTGTCGAAAAAAAATTCGATATATAGAAATTTCGACACATAGAAACAATCTTATTTTATCCTAAAAATCTCCTAAAACATTAAAATTAAAGCTAATTTTTGTATATGAAGCCAAATTTCTAATTTATACGAGCATCGAATTAAATAAAAGTTAATCATTAAAAAAAATAACAGAAATTACATTTTTGCATCTTCATACGTCTTCATTCTTCGGCAATTCAACTTGATCCGCAACATTAGAGGATTTTCGTTTTGACAATGTAATCAAGAGAAAATTAAAAAATCAATCTACTTAATTTGAATGATTTTTACTGCCGCTAAAAAGACTAGGAATGATAATCAACAGACAAAAGGGATAACTTAAAACTGATTTTACAATGTTACTGGTTATATCTAAGATTTGAAATAAACTTGAGGGAGTTTAAGAATTTCAAAACAAAACAAAGACCATTCTACACGTCCCTCAACCCCAGATTCCTTATGTAGACCGGGATCTGAAGGGGGTTGAGCATGCATGGAAAGGCTGACGCAATATTATTTCTGATTAATGTCACAGGCACTATAGTGATTATAAAACCACATGTCTTCGCCCCCCTGGATGGTCGACAACCCCGGGGGAGGGGGAAAGCAGTGGGTGGGGGAGCCGTTTGCTAAAACACCCATAACTCGCGAACTATTTGAAATAAAACACTGAAAAAAGTGGCAATCGACGCAACAAAACAAGGGCTTCATAAAAGCTAAATATGACTATGATCATATCTTTGTTATTTTCTGAGTAAAATTCTATTTTTCGCAAACAAGCAAAAAATTTTAATAAAATACGCGTTTTTTTTTTTTTTCAAACTATCAAAATTATTTAACTGTTTAAGGAACCAATAAAATCTGAAATATCACTATCCAGTTAGTTGAAAATTACTTGAATATTATCAAAGCGTTGAAAAGTGAAATAAAAGCAAGCTCAAAGAGCACTTGAGGTAATTCACAAAAGGAAAAAAAAAAAAAAAAAAAACAAGTTTGCGGAATGTACCTTGAAAACTCGACGTAAACCAAAGTAAATTTTGTGGCTCTCCTGTTTTGGCGGTTTTATTTCGTAATATTATCAAAACAATGTCCCTGTTAAGTAATTACTTAACCTTTAACGCATTATAACTGCTTAGTATGGGTCACAATGGCACTTTTTTAAAAATTAAAACATTCAAGTTTGCAAGTACGAAGTAATTACGGAAAGGATAAATGATCAGGATAACCCTTTTGCAGGTTTTACACCTGAGTTATGAAACATAGTGAGCGAGGCTATTGCCACATTAGTAGCATCAAAATTTCAGTGGAACGTTAAAGAAAATGTGAATAGTCTCTTATCCAGAGAAGTCCTGCAATGGCAATGTCTTCAATAGCGACTGCAAAACAGCAAAAGAAAACTAAAGAAAAACATTTAACCTGGGAAACGTTAGCTCAAAAGTGATGTTAGTACATCTAAAAATCACTCCCATACAATGAGCCCAATGGTAGGTTAGGTTCATCAGAAAGGTTCACTGAAGCAAAGCGCTAGGCCCGATTTCGTGAATGTAATTGAAAATGATACTTCTTGCAGCAAAAATCTGGAAGAAGCACCCTATTTTAAGAACAAAGTTCAAGTTATCGATGGAATGACTCTGGTCCATAATGTCCCAAACACTACTTTCAAATGTAGCAAAGATTTTGCAGGTCTCCAAATAAAAAATAATAAAATTTTCTCTCCAATAGTCAAACTACTCTGCTCAAAACAATTAGGGGAGCACATGGTTTTAACAAAATTACGCAAAGATGCATACTAATAAATAACATAAAATGTATGTACATATAAACATCCATAATTTTAAGCCTACCAGGAAACGGAAAAAGAAAATTTTATATGCCAATCAGTGTTCATGACGTCAAAAACCAGAAAAAGGAGATAAGAGCAGAAATCGAGATGTTGCAGAAACGTCCGTTTTATTGCCGTAACTGTGGAATTCGATTGCACAGTATTTTTTCTTGAGACAAGGTTACTTGAGAATGTCTTAACAGAGTGATTTACCGGAATCCATGACATGACATCTTATAGGCAGACTGGAATCCGCGCAAACATAACGTAGTGTCGCGGACGCTGTTTGAGTCTCCAGAAGTGTTGTTGCAAGGCTTTGGAATCAATTCCAAGAGACAGGAAATGTTAAACGTCGACCAGGGCAAGGTCGGTCACATGCCACTGAAGCAACTGATAACCAGTATATACTGTTAATAGCCCGTCGAAACAGAACAGAGAATGCTACGCAGCTGCAAAGACAGTTACTCTTGGCAACAGGACGAAGGATGTCCAGCCAAACAGTACGTAATCGGCTTCATGAGGGAGAGCTCTATGCACGTAGGCCAATGGTCCTCATTCCGTTGACCCCACGCCACCGTGCTGCCCGAAGATGATGGGATGTTGAACATCGAGATTGGGAGCAACATGATTGGAGCCAAGTGTTGTTTACAGATGAGTCCCAAATCAGCCTGGAGTGTGACATCCGACGCTTTCTGGTATGGAGGGACAGGGGCACTCGAAATAACCTCGCATTCATTCGTGAAAAGTCACAATACAGATGAGTTGGTTAGATGGTATGGGGTGGAATCAGCATAGGCGGACGTACGGACCTGCATATCATTCGGAATGGCACTTTGACTGGCCGAAGGTATGCATACGAGATACTGCGACCTCATGTCATCCCTTACTCTGGAGCCATTGGAGATTCCGTTGTTTTCCAGAATGATATTGCCCGACCGCATAGAGCTCGTCTGGTAGAGAACATGCTTGAAGCTGAAACAATACAGCGTATGGAATGACCAGCGTGCTCTCCTGACCTGAATCTAGTCGAGCATGTTTGGGACATGCTCGGACGACGCATTGCTGCGCGACCAAGGCCGCCTGTTACTGTTCGAGACTTGGAAATTGCACTTCTTGGGGAGTGGAACAGTATTCCACAAAGTCAGATAGATAACCTCATCGCATCCATGGCAAACAGGTGTGCAGCAGTCTTAGGTGTTCGAGGAGCCCACACGCCTTATTAAAACTTATGCATCATGTCTAAACAGTGTCTTTTTTCATCATTTACATGTAACCAAATTGTTGCCCTAAATCATCTTTTAGCGTTTTTTCCATACTTTCAAAGCATTAAAACTTAATTCCAATTATTTTACGTCTTTTTTTCTGTATTGCGCATTGATACGCGTGTACTATCCATTGTATGCCAATACATGGCCGTCTCGCCCGGTTTTCTTCACGTTTTTGCTTGCTCCCCTAATTGTTTTGAGCAGTGTACAAGAGTGGACCTTAAACACGATCGGTACATCTCACTGTCGTTTTCATAACTTGAAAACCAGAAGTTCCTGAAAGTACATTACACACACACACACACAATAATTTCTTGTCATTTCCATCAGAAATAAATATAATATCAGCTCTTTACCATGCTTCTGGAATTCTTTCCAACATGTGCTAAGAAGTATTGCTCATCTCTACTATTGAATCAATTCCCCTGTACCCTGTGCCTTTAGATGTAACCAAGTTTGGGTTTCACTTGAATGAAAATAAAACAATAAAGCCCCGCACCTTATGATGCAGTCAATGTTACCTGAGAGTTTAATTCCACCCTGCGCAGGCAAGAACTGTAAATAATCTTGTAATTTTTTTTATTAAGAATTTATCTTGCTGTAAGTACTGTGCTTTTAAGACTAAAGCAAAAACCCATAAACTACAAAATACAGAGAATGATTCAATAGAACAATTATAAGTCAACAAAAAAGAGTATGATCCAGCTTTCAGAATTTCTGATATATTAATGCTTTATGTATGCATATTGATGTTCTACAATTATTTTTTAATACGCATTATTTTACTAATTTTATTTAATTAGTTTTTTTAGAACTCTAGTGTATAATTTTATATTTATATTCTTTTTCATAAAAGCTCAAGCTTCTCATTTTTTATATTTATTTAGTACATATTATTTCTTGTATCATTGTTCTTTGTTGAGTCAATTATAAAAAGCTATATCCGCAAAACAATACCCGCAATATTCTTTTGTGTAAATTGAAAACATAAATTAATAGATATAAATTAAAATTATATTTGAATTAAAACTACTCTGGGCCTGGTTCCCTAGTTCCTCTCAAATTTAAAGCAGTATATAGCAAAATTAAAAGCCATAGTTGAATACTTTGCAATTAGAATAAGTTTGTAAACTGAAGAATGAATAGTTCGTCATAAGGATAATAAGGCTTTTTTTTTCTCCTTAGCATACTACCGTTTTATTCAATGCGCTATCTTAGGCAAGTGCTTGCATTTTCTATTTCGCTTTTTAACGCTCACGTTGGTAATAATTAAGTAGTTTTAAACAAACTGAATAATGAAGTTTCAGGTTTTATTGATTCCCTAAACGGTTAAATAATTTAAAAAAAGAACTTATCTTTCAAAAAAAAAAAAAAAAAGCTTTTTCGTATTCTATTCGAAATTTTTGCATGGCTGCTAAAAAAGGAATTTTAATTAAAAACCAACAAAGATAGGACGATAAACATGTTTAGGTTTTTCAAGCCCTTGTTCTGTTGCATCTTTTGCCACTTTTTCCCGTGTTTTATTTCAAATAGTTCGCGAATTATGAGTGTTTTAGCAAACGGCTCCCCCCCACTGCTTTCCCCCTACCCCGAAGTTGTCGACCATCCAGGGGGGCGAAGACATGTGGTTTCATAATCAATATAGTGCCTGTGACATTAATCAGAAATAATTTTGCGTCAGGTCTTCCATGCATGCTCAAAATACCCCTTCAGATCCTGAACTATAATGCAAATCGTATTCGAGCTTGCTACTGTCATTTTGTTTTTCAACGCGTTAACAGTACTTAAATGATTTTAACAAACTGAATAATGATATTTTGGACTTTATTTGAAAAAAAATCAAACAATTTTGATTTGGAATTTATTTAGGTCAATAAAAAGTTTGTTTTGCGCATTTTATTTGAAAATTTTGCTTGTTTGCGAAAAATGGAATTTTACTCAGAAACCAACAAAAAATAGGTCCATAATCATATTTAGCTTTTATGAAGCCCTTGTTTTGTTGCGTCGATTGCCACTTTTTTCAATGTTTTATCTCAAATAGTTCGCGAGTTATGAGTGTTTTAGAAAACGGCTCCCCAACTGCTTTCCCCCCTCTCCTTTGGTTGTCGACCACCCCGGGGGGCGACGACATGTGGTTTCATAATCACCATCGTGCCTGTAACAATAATCAGAGATAATATTGCGTCAGCCTTTCCATGCATGCTCAACCCCCTTCAGATCCTGGACTAATGAGTTTCGTAGCAACCTTTAGTTTACATAATTTTCTCCTTTAACCTTCATTTTTCATAAGACAAAATCTAAAGTAGAGGAAAAAAAATCTACAATTGTCTCGAAAAAAAATCGATATATAGAGATTTTTTCGATACATAGGAACACGTTTTCTATGTAATGAACATATAAATTTGTTGGGATTTCGATACATAGAAAATTTTGATATGTGGAAGTTCGATATATGGAGGTTCGACTATATACTTAAAACTTTAGGATTTGAGACACTTGTGAAAGAAATAATAAATAAATATGTATATAATTTTAACTAAACAAGTTATTAAGCATTTTAAACAGTCACAGCAAGTGTGTGATATGCCACGGAGGTGAGAATTCACATACTGTGAACCAAAAAATATCGAAAAATAAAATTTATTATTAAAAAATTGTTGGCAGGTTCAAAGAGATATATTTTTGATGAAATTAAAAAAACATTGTTTAATGAATCGTTCCTTAAAGTTTTTACTGTAAAAGGCGTGTGGCAGAAAAGTTACGTTTTTTGAAGACTGACCCATGTGCATTGAGAATTTAAACACAGTTAAAAAAAATTTAAAAATGGAGACTATTCTGATGACAATATAAAAGGTCAAAACTGTCCGAAGTATGAGGGCACTTGACTGTACGACATTTTTTAAAAATACTAAGCTGTGGTGTCAACTGCCGCGCTTTTATTTTTTTGGTAAGTTCTCTTGCAGACGTCCTATTTGATTTTTAAAGATAAAAGCAATAGTTCCTTAAAGATTTCCAGTTTCAATGTTCAAATTTCAATATTCAATTATAAATGTATTTGAAATTTGCAGTTTAGCTTTTAATCTGCTTCTCATCTGAATTACAACACATGTTGTTTACTTTTAAGTATTTTTATTTTAAGCATCTTCACGAAATGTTGCTAATTTTTAATTCAGTATTACTTTTATACATTTGAATTAGTTCTGTATGCCGACTGGCTTGTGCTCTCTGGTGCTCTCGCAGTCATAAATAATGACGGATCCACCAGTTTTAGCGTGCTGATGCCGTCAATAACACCTTTTTGGGGAAAATATAGCAATTAACAAGTGTTCAAAATTATATGTGTATATCGAGTGTAGTTTTTCAAATTGTTCGAGGTTTTGTGGGGTGTTTTTGCGTATCACGGTATAATATTCGCATTTATTTTTTAATAGCAATGACAAATATAAATACTTCGTTTTTCTTACTTTGACGATCTGTCATTCTTCTGAAAGGGCGATAAGTTCCAATCTCATCTTCTGTATGGTCCCTTAAAACTTTGAACTGGATTATCTCCTTCAGTTTTGTTCACACAAATGTCGAGTTTTTTTTATGTGAGTAATAGTTTTCTATGGATATTATTTCTCTAAACATTAGTTAGGGGACCTAGGGCCCGTATTAAAAGTTAAATTTTGTATTTTTTGACTCATTTTTATTTTTGCTTCAAACTTTCAATATCTTAACTCTGTATCTGATTCTGAACATTTTTGCAATTGGAAGTATACATCTAGGGAATAACGGTTGCGAAAATAAAGGTCTTGCTGGCTAAAACGGAAAACAATGTATAAGTATTTTTAGAACATTGGATAAGATTTAACGGTTTTGCGCAAAGGTTTTATTGATTGGTTAAAAAGAAAAAAGGGGAGCAAACCACAACTAGCAAATATACAGCAATTCATAGTTCTATTTAATTTAGGTATTGTAAAAATAGTATGAAAAACAGACTGTCAAGCAAAATCTCAAAACATGTCTATAAAAATGTAGCAAAAGCTTAAGTACTTTAGAAATACCAAAATAAAGCAAAATGCAATTTCTAAGCACATCATTTTCAAAAAAAATTCTGCCCCCCCCCCCCCCCCCGCGGTAGCCTTTTCCCAGGGGCTTCTGGTTCAAACACGTGAGGCATTTTTTTTATAAATCAAGCTTTGTGTTATCGGAAAATATTTTTTTTTTCTGATCCTCATTGCTCAAAGGAAGATATTTCAAAAACTGTTATAACATTTTACGAGAAGTTATACTGCCGACATTCTTTTCCTTTCTTTTTTCTTTTCAATCGAGAAACCAAGAATCGGCCTTTGTCTTTGGTTGTTAGAATTCAAAGAGTCCCACTCTTCACTTCACTTTTCATTCAGTTCTTACTTCCTTCTAAATCTTTTGAATATACAAGAAAGTGCCGTATGCATGTTTGTTTTTCCACCGACTTTAAATCAGGTACTCAATGAAACAATATGAGAAATAAAACAATGCTATGGAAACCTTAACACAAACGACGGGCGAGACATTGCTTCAAGAGATCAAAAAATTAAATTCATCTCAGTTTAAAAAAAAAACAAAAAAACTCTTGTTTCATAATTTGTTCTAATTTACACTTCAGTTCAGTACCATATTAAATCTTAATAATACTTTTTATTAAAAATAGTTAAACTTCTTCGAACTTAGCTTTTATTTATACTTTAACAGAATTTATGTTTTTGAGACATTTTTAACTGATTTGATTTTTATTTATTAATTTTATAGGAAAATCCTAACCTATGACCTTAATTATGATACATAAAGTAGCTGAGAATTGATACAAAACATTTTATTAGGTGTACCCCATTGTTAACTTAAAAAAACAATCTCTGAGTGAAACTTTAAAAGAGCCATATCTCTAAAACTACGCAAGATTCGAAGTTGTCCTGCATGACTGTGGGTGCCACTTGAGTTGCTGGTTTTACAATACAGTAGAACTACGTTTATCCGTACAAACTGGGACCGAAGGCAATCTGGATAAAGGAAAACCCGGATGATCCTGGTAACAATCAAAACACATTCATAAATAAGCAGATTTTTCTTTTATAGGTTTACTCATGGCTCCACTTTATTCTTACGAGCCTTGAAAATGCACGACTTTTCTGTGTTAAACCGATGCAACTAGTAGCCTAAGATGATCTAATCTTCATATTCTCGAAAAATGCGAAGCTGCATATATAGTCCATTTTGACCGCAGAGACTCTGAACCCAATCTTGTGTGTGTCCATTGATACACACCAATCAATGGACATTTTGATTGTAAGAATGGAAAACAGGGATTGTCTGTAGTACCCTCTTTGTTGCCATGAGTTTCAGCCAGAGCCCGACTAACTAAAAGTGAGGCCCGAGGCCCACGATAATTTTGAGGCCCCCTGAAGGCTATTATTTTAAAAATGTGTGTATTTTTTGTATGGTTGTAATAGCTATGTATAATTCTTTAAGTAATTTGGGGCTCCTTAGGAAGAGGGGCCCCCAGGCCCAGGCGCCCTGTGCGGTAATCAGGCCCTGGTTTCGACGATCGTCACGGCCTATAAGAATCAAGTAGGGACATGGTTTACTCCCATTTTCGGCTACATTTGAAATCCCCCCCCCCCTCAAATATATCGAACGGTATGATTAAAACTGAAAAACAGAGGGGAAGGAAATTTCGAGTCAGCGAAACTGGGGGGACAACCTTCTACAACTGCAAGAAACGATGCTTTGTAAAGTTACTTGGATTGTTAATCGCAAACACTGTATCATTTATAGTTCAGCTGCAGTGGTGTCGGACGGATCATTATTATAATTTATTGCTCGACCTATGTAGGGAGTTGCGTATATAATCAAAATGAAGAGCGAATATTTGGCATATTTATAGTTTCGTTCTTGATATCATAATTTAAAATTATTATTTAAGTGAATATAATTTTTTTAAATTCGACAATTGATCCGGATGAACCGGAGACACGGATAAGTGTGGGTCGAATGATCAAGGTTTTCTGTAAAAGCAACAGTTTGAAGTTTCTAGTTTTTGTCAAAAGCTATGGAAATAAACTATGTACCTACAAACAGAAACAATTCTAGAGTTTCTCTTCTTCAAAGAGGTGACAGTCTTACACGTATTAAATACTGTTAATGTAGATTTTATTGATTTTGGCAAAATTTTCAATTCTCTCAGCCTAGAACCGTTCTATGAGTATTAGTGCTATTAACGAAGATAGAGATATTCTTTTTTTCGCAAATAACTGGTTTCAAGACTTTTAAACAGTAAAAAATACACAAAAAGATGTTTTTCTTTTTCAATGTTTATTTTGTTTTCATGAACCTTAACTTTTTTCAGAACCTAAGCAGTGATGTGAGGAAAAGAAATGGGGAAAACAAAGAAGAAAGAAAAAACTCTTGAACGTTTCAGGTTTATACACCATACGTATAACAATTTCTTAAGTCTACATAACTAAATAACTTCTTCATACATTTAACTTGAAAAATGTCCAGGGGGAAGAGGAAAACTCAAAAAATAAATTGGACACGACTGTTTAAAATGCAGTTCGAAATACCTTGGATTCAGCTATTCTTTCAATAAATGATTGGGAGTAGAAGACGCAATCAGACCTTGTTTCATGAAAAAAGGGAAGGAGAAAAAAGAACACCCAGGTCAGAACGTTTAAAAGCTTTATACTCGACATGCATCCATGCATAGTGTAATTAAGCGCACTTTATGTTTACCAAACGACCTCTTTCGTAGGAATTGATCAATATTTTTTGAAGATATTATCTGCATCAAAATTATTAGGATATCATAATTGTGTAAAAACTCTCTATGCGGGATATCATAACCTTTTAAAGTAATATAGTAGGAAATAGTTCTTTTAACGTAAAGCAGACATAATTCTGACCAGATGAAAAGGTCCAGATATACGAAATTTTAGTTACAAGCAGGTAAGAGGTTACAGGCTTCTGTAAGAGGTCACTGTGGCCTCCTAAAAATTTCTTTATTTGCGAATCTTTTCCTGACTATTCTGCAATTTGGAGATCGTATTTCAAAATTGCAGAGGTTTTTTTTTTATTTTTTATTTTTAAAAGTAGTTGGTACCCTAAAATCTAAAACAAAAAAAGAATTTTTCAGTTCCTGATGCACCCCGAAGGTTTTTTTTTTTTTTTCAAGATTCATATTGATACTGTTATTTTTTTGCTCTTTAATGTTGACTTTCTTAGTCCTTAGATTCTTCTTTCACTCTGTATTGCTAAGAATTCATATGAGAGAGAGAGACAGAGAGAGAGAGAGATTACTGCTGTAAAAAGGACAACGAATTGTAAAAAGAACTAACCGTTAGATTCAATCTTCTGAAAAGTTTAATAATTAACCAATGTAATAAATCACCGTCGATTCACTGATTTCCAAAAAAAAAAAAAAAAAAAAAAAAAAAACAGAATCAGTCTTTAAAACAATGCATGATTAAAATTGATCATTAAATTTACTTTTTTTTTCGCAAATAGCAGAGCCTTTTTGCGATTTATACTATGAAACTCATGATTTGCTCATGAATTGCCTCGGCACAAAATTTTACATCCTATCATAGGTAATTTTCTTCATTTAAACAATTTTAAATATTTTGAAATTGTATAAAGATACCTAATTAACACTGGTTATTAATCAGGGAGAAACATTCAGAAAAATGCGCAAATGAACAAAACTTGGAAACTATTCGGAGTTTTGAATATATTTGTTCACAGCACTTTGATCAGATTACCCTCAGTTTCGTCGACATTTAAACCCCCCTCCCCCCTTACATATATCAAACAAGAGGAAGCGCGGGAGTCCAAAACTAACCTGGCGTCAGATGGTCATACAAGAAAGAAATGCCTTTGATTGGCCAAGCTGAGGGAGTGCCAGGGAGGCGATATTGAAAAGGACAGGATGGAATGCTAGCTAGCGGCCTCATGCGCCACTAGGCGTTAAGAAAATCAAGTCAAGTTTTACATATATCAAAAGGTAAGATTGAAACTGAAAAACAGGGGGGAAGGAAATTTCGTATCGACGAAACTGGGGACACACCCTTTGATCAAGTGATAATGATAAAGAAAGAAATTATATTTTCATAAAAATAAAAATACAAGTATGACATAACATTCAATAATCCGTAGTTGAACTGAAATTCATGGAATAAATAAAAAAGGATTTATGGAAAATAATTAAATTTTTTCGTTAAAAAGTGAGCATTTAAAAAAGCAAATAGTTGTAGACATGTGTTTCGGGGCTAGAAAAAACCCCGAAGCTCGTCTCAGCATTTTTTTTTTTTTTTTTTTGACGAAATTATACTGTTTTTTAACGTTGTTGTACATATTTTGTGTTTATAAAATTTAAAAATAATTTTCAAAATATTACTCACTTATTTTGATAAACAGAATGAATTTGGTTCTTCCTGATGTGATGAAGATGAAGGTATCTTACAAGAAAAAGAGTCAGTCATCTTTCTTTTGAAACAATACTCATAGCTTTTAATACTTCGAAAATATTAAAAATGGAGCTCTAAAAACTTATAAAAATTACAAATAAAGTTCAGTATCGTGTAATTAATTCCCTTCAAATTGAATAGCAGAAAAAGCGGAAACCCACAAGTAGTAGCATTCAAAATCTCTGGTTTTAGAAATAGCATTAAGGTTTTTTGACCTACCATTCAATTATTTGAAAGCACATGCAAAGAGTTTTCCACGAATGTTCATCACTTATTAGAACAAGTAGCAAAATACTCAAATTCTGAAAATTGGCGCTTTGTCTTGTAATGCATAACTCCCAAAAGTTTTCCTCGTGGGATTTGTTATCTTGAACGAAACTTTACAAAAGGTTTCATATTCAGGTATGAAGAGAAGGATGCTCTGAAGTTTGAGTTACCATCTAAATTTTAAAGGGGTAAGGAGGAAATACTCTTCACTGTGCGGAGTTTTATCCAGTTAAATGTCAACGAAGAAATTGCTCTTCACTACGTAGAGCCTTGTCGAACCAAAATCCAAAGGAGTAAGGAGGATTATTCTTTCCACTATGGAAAGTCTTACTCAATCAAATTTCAAGGGAGCAAGAAGGAAATACTCTTCACTATGCAGAGTCTTATCCTACCAAATTTTATTGTAGTGACTCCACACTAAATTTCAGGGCTGTGGAGTCGGAGTCGGAGTCGGAGTCGAAGAGTCGGAGTCGGACTGATTTTGGGGTAAAGGAGTCGGAGTCGTTAGAACACATGCCGACTCCGACTCCGGCTCCGGGCTTCTTTTTTTCTTTCCTTTTTATTAACTCTCCTTGCATTTTTTAAAAATTGACTACCAATTGGTTCGGTTACGTGTGTAAGAAGATACTAATGAGAAAATAACTGCCATTATGGCAATCAGCTAGCTTGGGTGCTTACCGAACTTTCTGTAGCCGTCCCCTAGTTTGCTTGCTTTTTAACTTAACTAATAGCAACTGTCAGCGAACGGTTTTGTTGCCTAACATTTTCAAGTAATCACTTTCATATAAAAGTAGAAATATATATTGTTTTGTTCGATCTCAGTTATAAAGTAGTAAAGGAAACGTAACAAATTAGTAAGTCAAAGCCCGTAGCTAAGGTTGAAACTTTTAAGAGTGATCGGCAAATTCAAAGAAGTTCTGGAGCGAAAGCACGAATCCAAAAGATCTGATGAAATAATTTAATGTTTTTTTCTTTTATAAGACTATTTCTATAAATTTGTTTCTCACTAAAAAGTATAGAACAAAATAAGTGTAAATGATTTCTTGATTACAACACTCAATAATTGCAGTTAATCTTAAAATCTTCATATTAAGGTTAATTCTAAAGCAGCCAATAAAATTTAAATTAAAAATTTAGCGAAGAAGAAATATAGGTATAGTAAAAGCTATTCGTACAAATTTGTATTTCGCCGCATTTTGTGTAAAATAAGCTCCTGATGTATACAAGCCCTATTTTCGTTGAAATTTTATTGATAAAATATAATTTAAAATATATTTACGAAAATTTTTAAAATTAAAATATTTATATTTTTTATAAACTCTGAAATTTGGGTGTCATCTACCAGATGGGTGCCACCCGGGGCAAACCACCCCCTTTCAAGAACTTGGATTTAGAAAAAAAGCTTTTTTTTCTCTCAAGTTACAGCTTTTAAAAATTGAAAGAACACGATTTGGTTAATATCTATTTGTTAGACATTAAAGGGGGGGGGGCAAATTACAGGCAATCCTTTTCAATTTTTTAAAAGGGATTTGTATGTCATCTTACTTTTTAACTCGTAACTATTGGAAAATTTGATTTTTAAATTGAATTTCTAACGTTGTATGCGTCTTGGGTTTCATAAAAAGGAATTAATATTTCAATCTCTGTTTAGAGGTTTTCCCCCCTTCCCCTGAAGGGAAAGAGGGAGTTGAAAAAAATACAATTAAAAAAAATTAAAAAAGTCCGGAGTCGGAGTCGGAGTTGGAGTCGGAGTCGGACGTTTCAAAATCCAGGAGTCGGAGTCGGGGTCGGAGTCGGCCATTTTCCTTCCGACTCCGCAGCCCTGCTAAATTTCATTGTAGTTACAACCGCATAGTGAGATACTCTTCACTATGGGAGTCTTATCCAACCAAATGTCGAACGAGAAATTTGCTCTTCACTACGTAGAGCCTTGGCTAAGCAAAGTGAAAGGAGTCAGGAGGTTTATTCTTTTCACTATGCAGAGTCTTACCCAGTCCGATTTTAAGCGAGTAAGGAAGAAATTATCTTCACTATGCCGTGTCTTATCCAACCTAATTTCATGGAAGTCAGGAGGAAATATCCCATGCAGAGTCTTATCCAACTAAATTTCATGAGAGTAAGGAGAGAATACTGTATGTACAGTCTTATCCAACCAAATTTCATGAGAGTAAAGAGAAAATACTCTACGTCGAGTCTTATCCAATAAAATTCCAAAGGAGAAAATACTCTTCACTATGCAGTCTTATTCTACCAAATTTCCTTATACGTAAGGTGAAAATACTCTGTGTAGAGTTTTAGCCAACCAAATTCCAAACGGTAAGGAGAATTATTCTTTATCTCTGTGAAGAGGATTATTCTTTTCACTATGCAGAGTATTGCCCGGTCAAATTTTAAGGGGCTAAGAAGGCCTGTACGAGCCATAGTGGGTTCCTGAAACTAGAGTTCATGGGGACCTCTCTTTTCTATCATTAGTGATGAGAATAAAACTAAAAGTGCTCCCCCCCCCCAAAAAAAAATAGATAAAAATCGTATTCAAATACGAAGTTCATTCTAATTATAACAAACTGCCCTATAATTGTAATGCAATATTGTAAGATTGTAATGGATTATGTATTGAATCTTGATTTAAACCAATAGTAGAGAAATTAGCCATACTTTTGAAAAAATGAGTTTTTTGTTCTAAATGCTGCTGTGATAATTGAAATGAAAATGATAATGGATTATGTCACTATCAGAAAAACGTATCTGGTTTTAGTATTGCAGAATATAAAATGTTTTTATCTATAAAATATTTTTAAAACTTTTCAAAAGTTGGAAATGGAGTCGTTTCCTTCAGTCAAAAGTAATACTTTTAGTCAATGAAATTGATAGAATAAGCAAAAAAAAAAAAAAAAAAAAAAACAGGGACTCAGAAAATTCTTTCATTTTCCCAACAGTTATTTTTTAATTCATTTTTTAAACTGTCCGATTTTTCAAACAAGCCGTGGTCTTGATGACGTCACAAATGATGCTCTTCGGCGCATCTTTGTACCGCGTTTCCACGTTATGATAATCGAGAAGCGAATTAAAATTGCGCTCTAAGCTTGCTATCAACCATATCGTTGCCAATACACGTGAGTAAAGATTTGAATTAAATATTTTGCTCTGTGAATGGGCAACACAGAATGGCATTTCATCATTTATGATGTCATCGGCAAGAAATGTAAACAATGAAAGCTCACCGATTGAGGTAATTTTTTTTTAAATATTAAACTTAAACAAATTATTTAAAAAATAGTTAGGTCCTATGTTTTTAAGCATGTTCTTTCAGAAAAAAAAAATCTTTTAAAATTTTGGAAACGACCCCAACCGGAAAAAAACTTATGTGGCATATCACATTCTTGCACTGAACCCTTCAAATCTAATAACTAAAAATTCCATAACAAAAATGGAACTTTAAACCTCAGTTTGCTCTAGACCTGGGTTTGAGTTGACCCATAGGTAAATCACCCCCCCCCCTCCCCTTCCCTCCTAGAATCATCAAAGGGACTGACTCTCCATTCGATAGAGAGAGAAAGTGGTGTTGGTTTCGAATCGGGAAAATGTGCGGCCGATTACATCACTCGAGACACTTTCTCCGGGGAACAAGGGGCCTGAGAAAGTGTTCCGTATGGCCAGCGCAGCGTGTCCAAAGGCGTTGGCCCTGTTTTCGCTTTCTGTCGTCTGCTCGCAGGGTGAGCGAAGGCAGTTTCGCTCTCATTAGGAGGCGAGGTGCGTCTGGGAGAACAATGTGCAATTTGCGATGAGGGAGCCCACAGTCGCCATGCGGAGTGGAATTGTTTTGCTCAGGATAGTCCTGCTGGCGGTGAGTGCTTTTTTTTATCGAAGTGTACCTCCAGCATTTGAGGATTTTTTTTTTTTTTAATGTTCAAGAATTTGGTGGAAAGGTAAAAGAGGAATCGCATTGATTTGACTGAAAAAATTTAACGCTTTTCCGAAAATGAATTCTTTGTTTTTCACTTACACATGGGAAAAAAATGCGTTGAATTCGTTCTTAAGAAGGAAAGAAAAAAAAAAAAAACGCAACACATTTTTCAGGGAAACGAAACACGCTGTCTACTATCTAAAGTAGTGGTGCCTAGCTTATGGCCCGCGGGTCGCATGTGGTTCGCTAAACTGATCCGTGTACCTCGTTGTTTTGTTTAGTGCTGCAAACCGAAAACCATGATTAGTCGCATTAATAACATAAGTAATGATACGCACCAAGTAATGATAGCAACAATTATCCGTGTGTCATGTTCTTTCCTTTTCCATGCTTTTCTTTGCAATTTAGAAAATAATAAAATATTTTTTTTTTTTAAAGTGTGTTCTAGTACGCAAAAGAATGTTTGACACCAATGCTTTAAAATAAAAGACACTAATGATAAAACATGCATAAAGCTATAAAATAATCAAATTTAAATATTTAATCCTCAGTAAAGAAAAGAGAAAGAGAAAAATAAATTAAGGGGAGTAGGTACCCGTAGCGTACATAGACTTCGGTGCGTCTCCCCCCCCCCCCCACAGTAAATTTTTTTTAAAGAATTAATTTTAACATTGTGTTATTTTTTCAGAGCGTGCACCCTCACAGCTCTTGCACCCTCCCCCGCGCCGCGGGGGTTGCGGGGGTGCTATGTACGCCACTGGTCGGTACCTTGTATACGCGTAATGTAAAATTGTTAAATGTTACGCACCTTTTTCTCAAAATGTTTTAATAGTAGAAACTAACGATTTTCAGTGAGTCTACTGATGTGAAATTTAAAGGCAATTTAATTTCTTTCATAATTTATTAAATTTTAACCAAGAATCAATTTTTTAGAGAAACTTTTACTTCAGTATAATTATAAACATATACCAAAGTAAAATGTGGTGGAAATTTAAAGCAAAGTAGTTTCCCCAGAAAAAGGATCATGAGTTTTTAAAATTGACGTTTAGTGAAAATCGCTTTTTAAAGTAAAATTGCATTTGGATTTTGAGAAATTCCTGCCTTATTCATATTTACAATGAATTACTTTTAATCTACATAGCAACATGAATTCGGTGTTCCTTTAGAGCTCTTTAGTTGAATACTTTGAATGTAAAAAAACTGCAAACATATTTTTTAATGGTTCTAGGATACTAACTCCTGTTCAATTCAATTTGTTTTTAGTTGTCCAAAATGTATTTTGTGAATTTAATTTATACGATTGAACTCAGCCTAAAAAATACAATATTCCACGGGACTAGTTTGTTTTTATGATGCATATTTTGCATTGAATATTACAAAATACGTACTGTTTTGCTCATGTCAGTCAGTTACCCGTGGAATTAACCATGTAGATTTATTATCGGTTATAGATCCTTAAAATTTCGAACTGGATAGTTAATTTGCTTCAACTTCAATTATATAGTGAAGTGCAGATATTCAGAAAGTTAAAAAAAAAAAAAAAAAAAAACGAGCTGATGTGTGCATCACACGACTTCCTTTTACACCAATTTAATGTCATTTTCTCATTATTGGCAGTTTTAATGTGATTCAATAGTTTACTCTCTAAATATCACCAACAGTGGTTAAATTAAAATCAGATTAAAAAAAAAAAAATCGCCGAATTTGTCGCCAAGTTGGCGATAAAACATGGCGATCAAAAGATTGGCGATATATCGCCTAGTATCCGCCAAATTATAACACCACTTGAGTTTACATCGAAATTAACAATAATTTCCCCCCAAAAAGGGGCAAAAGACCCCTTTTTGGAGCATCCGAATGCAACCAAAAAGGAAGGTGCACAACTAGACCCCACTAGGAGTCAAAGTACCAAATTTAAACTTCTAGGACATTCCGTTCTTGAGTTATGCGACATACGTACACACATACGCACATACATACAGTGGCTCCCAAAAGTGTTCGTACACTTTGTAATTTTTTAGTAAAACCAAAATAACTCGAAACTGAATTCGAATATGAAGTCCAATATTTTTTCACATCATTCCTAGGTCATTCTAAATACAACCCATTGGTTTTTTTCAAAATATTGACGGATCTTTTTGAAATGGGTCAGAAAACGAAGAGACAGAGAAATAACACGCCACAAAAGTCATCGTACACTCAAATATTTTCGAATAAATTCATGATTAAAATTATCATATGCCGTTTTATTAATAATTTTACATTGTGTTGACCCTCATAAGTCATTTGGTTTCAATTTTTTGTTTATTTATTCTTTAATATTGTGCTTTTTACTGTAAAATGGCTGGTATTCGTAAAAAACAGCGAACACCATTCAAAATTTGAATTTTCTCCCCACAGTAGTGGTAAATTGGTTTGAAATGTCTCTAAATTAGTTAATTTATTTGTTTGTATAATAAAGTGCTTGATAAAATGCTTTAAAGAAAGGAATCGAACCGAAAACAAGGTAAGAAAAGGTCAACTCGCAAAGTTGACAAAACGTGATCGGAGATTTAAGGTTAAAAAATTTATGAAAAATACACATTCGAGTGTTGTAAAAGTTTCTGCAGAGTTAAATTAAACATTTTACATTTAATTTTCACCTAAAATTGTTCGCCAAGTTCTCTGATTAGCTGGATTAAATGGGACCTCTTCTCGCAGAAATGTTCTTGGTCGGGCGTAAAACAGAAAGCTTACGCTTTTCGTCGCAAAATCAATGATAAATAAGCTAAAATCGTTTTAGAATCATGTCTTACTTACAGATAAACATTAATTTAACATTTTTGGTTAAATTGTTGTATAACTGTAAGTAGAAGAAAAAATTATGAATTTAATCTTAAAAGAAATTATTTGGATCAGTTAATCAGGACGGTGGAAGTGTTCTAGTGTGAGGGTGCATATCAGCATCAGGACTTAGTAGTTTGTAATTTTTTGATGAAATAATGAATCATGCTGTTCCTTTAAATGTTTTAAAAACCAATTTTGAACTCTGAGCCAAAAATTTAGTTATTGGAAACAACTTTGTTTTTTATCAAGATAACGATAAGAAGCACACGGTTTTCAACGTTTGCGTCTAGTGCCTCGAAAATTGTCCTAAAGTTTAGAAAATACCCCCTCAATCTCCAGATTTTAACTTAATGTAACGTATTTAGAGATATCTGGAGGCTAGATTACGAAAATAGGGCTTTAAAACGAAAATAGAGCTAGATACATCAGTGAGATTCGAAGTGTGGTTGAACACTTACTCAGACTTACTCAGAAATTACGCAAAAAAAAAAAAAAAAAAAAAAGAAAAAGAATGAAATCTATTCCCAGACGTTTAAAAGGTGTTATGAATACTGTATGATAGTCTACTAATAAATAACTTAATCAAAAGTTAGATTATTTAATAATATATAGACAGTTTATAAAGTGTACGAAGACTTTTGTGAGATAAAATTTCCGGCACTTTTTGGTTTTTGATTTAAAAAAAATTAAGTTTTAATATTTTTTAAAAACTTTTCATGTAGTTTTGTTAAAAATTGATCATGGATCTTATAATTAAATACCTATTCCGAAATATAAATTCTAACCAATGGATTGGGGCCTATTTCGTTGAAAGTCGTAGGTGTACGAAGACTTTTGGGAGCCACTGTACGTACATACAGACGTCACAAGAAAACTCGTTGTAATTAACTAGGGGATCGTCAAAATGGATATTTCGGGTGTCTGTACGTTCCTAGGCATATATCCACGTGTGGTCGGTTTGAAAAATAAATTCAACATTCATTCGAAGGTGAGCAAAATGGAAATTAAGGCCGATTTTTGAGTGAATAAAATATTTTCGCGAATACAATACTTCCTTTTTTGTAAAAGAAAGTAAAAAGGACTGCCAAAATTCAAGCCCGCTTCTAAGGTGCACAAATGAGCGATTATTAGAAAAGCGTTTAAAGATACGCATTTAACTATTTAAAAAAAGTTTAATGAAAGCATTTTTTCAATAAATTATTTATTTATTTACTTATAACAATTTCGGTCTGTGAGGTTGAAAAAATTCTCAGTAGTATGTTGAAAGTTAAAAGATTTTTTTAAATACTTAATAAAACTTTGGATTTAAATTTCAAAAATGTAAAAAAAAATCATTATTTTTGCAATAAATGATACGAAGATGATGAGTAAGTGCAGTTGGTCCTGGAGATCATGACCCTTCGAAAAAGTGATCGGGATATCTAGTACTGCGTCTTAAAGACTTCAATTTCGAGAAATTTTCTCTTTATTTGGGCTTGAACTTATGACCTTTTTTTCTTCCAATTTGTGTACTGATATTTCAATAATGACTCTCCCCCCACTCCCCCCAAAAAAGCTGACTCCGCCCTTGAATGATGAGAATGTGTTCCTTCCTTGATTTTTTTCTACTATTATACGTGCAGCAACTCATGCTACGATGGACAAACACCTTCGTCGGAACATTGGTCCATTCTGCCTTTTAAGATCTTCCAGTTTCTGATACTGATGGTTTTAAAGTGCTTTCTATGTGATTCAACCATCTTAAATTTGGATTTCTACCGAACTTTATGGCTCTTGGTTTGGGATGCGAAATCTGTGCTCTAAGACTTCTTTGCAGTCTTGTGACATGCCCAGTGATTTTTATTTATTGACTTTAATGAACATACCAGAAGCGCAGCGATGGGTAGGAGGGGGTGGGGGATCCAAACTTAACGCTTTCTTTTAAGATTATCAATCCTAGTATTTTTGTGTACATTCGTTTAAGCTTCGGTACGACCAACTCCCATCCAGGGGGAAATTCCACCTTTCTACGACCCCTTCGTCTTTTTACGACAAAGAAAAAAAAAGAAAAAAAAGTAAAGTTTGTTATTCATAGTGAAATAATGTATTGTGAAGCTATGGGCACACGATCATTTTTTTAAATAAATGAAATGAAAATTATTATGTCTGGGGCCGTTTGTTAACTTTTTTAAGTGATTAAATTTCACCTTAAAAATTGAAGTATTTTCTATGTAGCAAAAATTACATTCTGATATTTAAGACAATACTCAATGTGTGTGTGTGTGTTTTGCTTGCTATAAATTATGTTCCAAAATGCTGTGTAGCAAAAATCAAGTATTACTGTAAAATTCTAAAATTATTTTTTGATGTTTATTGAAATTAAAAATGAAGTTTCTCTCGTTGGAATGGAAAAGTGGAGAAAAAGAACTTATTCCACCATCTGATGATAATTTTCACTGCGTTTTTTCACCGGTTCACTGTTTCAAACTTTCGGAATTTCACTTTTTTTCTTTTTGCATGTTTACATTTAAAGCTCACGACACGTATACAGACATTTTGCACAAAAACAATCTAAACAACCAATCAGCAATCGGCACTTGTGATGGAACGACTGATGCTTCGAAATAAATTTTGAAAAAAATCACATAAATGCATATGTATTTTAAAATGTATCTTACTTTTACAGATTATAGCTTCGAATATTACTGGTGAAACGTGGAATATTTAAAATCTAATGAAGTTGTTTATATAAGCGTCGAAACACGTTATCAGATTTTATTTATTCATGGACACACTAAAAGTTATTCATTTTAAAATTATACTTATGAAATAAAACCATTCAAAATATTTATGCCTTTATGACAATAGGGTAGAATTATCATAATGTATTTAAAAAAAAAAAACTTTTTGAATTTCTTGTTTCGCATTGTATTGTAAACATTCATAAATTTAAAGGTTTTCTTTTGTGTGAAAGTTCTTAGTGGACAACTCAACGGCAATACAAATAGCAATACACAAATATACTAAAAATTGCAAAAAATAATGACAGGTGTTTCTGGGCTGCAGAGAAAGCCCGAAACACCTCTGCAAAATAATGCATGGAATTGTAAGCTTTAATTATAAGCAATCCGCGTGAAATTATTTTACTTCGCATGGAAGTTCACAATTAATGCTTAAAGGAAATCTTGCCCAGGCGCATGGGTCAACTGGGCCCAAGCCCATGAGCCCAAGTTGTATTTTATGTTATTATGTATAACCATTACATTATTCATTTTAATTTGCATTTATTAATAGGATGTAAATGTAAAATTACTAAAACCAATAGCTATTAAAATGATTTTTTTTCTATAATTTCTTTATTTGGAGTTTGAATTAAACTTTCAGCATATTTTGCAAAACAAATTATCTAAAATGTTTCAATAAAATTATATTGCAATTGGCAGAGTAAATATTGCATTTAAATAAGCATTTTTTGCTTCGGAAAACTTTTAGTTTTATTCTTACCACAGCACTAATAAAGTTGAATCAATACATTTGTGCTTGAAAAGTAAAAAAAGAAATAATAACGTTAAAATGCTGATTACTGCAGGCATGTGTTTCGCGGTTACAAAGAACAGCTTTTTCAATGCAAGATAACTGAGCTTATGGATAAAAAGACATCCGACAAAAGTCGATTTCTTTTTTTGCGTAACTTAGCACTAATATTTGTATTTTGCATTTTGAACGTTTAGTGAGAAAGCTACTTGAGATTTCTCTCTGAAATTAGAGATAGGAATACAAATAAAGTGCATATTCAAGAATGTCAATGTGTATTTATGCCATTCCACGGAAAACGGTCCTTTTGTCCCGCTCGTGACGCCTCATACATTTTATTAAAAATAATACTTTAAAATTTTTTAACTTACTTAAAAATTTTAACTTATTTTTACTCTCATTTATGTAATATTTATAATGTTCCCACTCTTAAATCACGCCGTGAACTTTTGTGTCTTCTTTTTTACTATAAGGTTCTACATAACTTAATTATCTGTTCAGATATCGTTAATTTGATACAACTTGCTGTCCCAAGTAGGACTCTTAGGGGTCGTTTTTCTTTTTAAATTTTTTTTACGGGGGGGGGGACGGAACTATGTTGATAATTTTTGTCTTTTTAAATTTTACAAATTTTTTAACTTTCATTGTCGTGGTTTAGATATTTTTAACTTGTAATTTTACAACTTTAAGTCTATGTTTTAATATTTTAAATATTTAATATTAGTTCTAATTGCTATTTTTATATTATTGTTGCCACTGTAACTGGATTCTTTCTGTAGTGTGCAATACTTTTAATAAATAAATAATAAATAAATTGCTGTATTGATTGAGCAAAAGTATTAGCTAATTCATACAGAAAATTACGAGAGGCTGACTTTGGATGCCCCGCACGTGACGCAGGCAAATAAATTAAATTTTGAATAAAAAGGTTATTGAATAAAGATGTAAGTGTCAGGAGTATCTTTGTATCAAATGTAAGCATTATAAAAATGTGGTCACTCCTGTTTAATTAAAATATTAAGATGTATGACAGAATATTGGTGAAATTATAGAGTGACTGTCCCGCACGTGGCGGTGGAATGGTCCATTTACAAGGTCATATAATGCATACTAAAACACAAGAACTGCGTAAGATTGTCACGATGTATGGTAAATTGTGCAGGAAGAGGAGGAAGGAGAAAGTATCTTTATATATTAATAGGCAAGCCGTTTTCTTTCGGTACCGATTTCTCCTCTGTTTGTGAACCGATTTCCTTCATTCTTTTTTTCTTCGGTAGCTATTGCCGAGTTTTAGTGTCATCAACAAATTTTTTTGAAATCGAGCGCTAATTATCGGAGATATTAATTAAAAACGCATTTCCGTCCTAAAGGGCTCTTTCTACGCGAACGGATGGTCGATTTTTTTCGAATTTGATACGGTTGGAAAGGTCTTTAAAAAATACTCCTAACGAAGAAATTTTCAAGGTGCCCAAGGTCCAATAAAATAAATCCACTAGTAAAAAAGTTATAAGCGTTTTTTAGTTAGCGAAACTCAAAAATTTTAATTTTATTCCATTGTTGAAATTCATTGTTGGAAGCGAGAAACATTAAGTTTTAATTCATTTTTTGAACCACTTTTTCTACACGAAAAGTTCATTTTAATGCTTCGAGCTTGGTGTGGTTGGAAAGCTCGTGAAAAATACTTTGAAACACGTTCTACCCGGTTTCACCGAGCGAAAACGCAAACCCGCTAGAAGCGCTAAAAAAAGCGTTAGAAGCAAAAACGAAGAAGTTAAAAGTTGGTGACAATTCATTTTTATTTGCTTTTTCGCTTGACATAGTTAGCGTGAAGAAATTGCTAGATAATATCACGTGTTGCTATTTCTTGCTCGAGTATTAAGAAATGAAATTCGTTTATACAAAGGTTTCACGTATAATCTGAGTTTTGAGGTATCATTTCATTCAGTAAGATTTTGGTTTTTCTGAGAATTGGGCGATCTTTATCCATTGGCGTCAAATTTTTGGCAGCAATTCCAGCGCGACAATTGTCTTTCCTTTGCATAAGCAAACAAATAGTAGGGAAATATCTATTTGCACAGGGTTATCGCAAAGCAGCGTGCTGTTCAAGAATGAAGTCACGTTTTAAGGTGGGATTCATGAAATTGTAAGTTTGTGACAAGGGGGAGGAGAGAGAGAGAGGGAGGGAGAAATTAATGATAAGAGAGACATACAGTGGGAGAATGCGCCATCGCAAGTTTTTCTTTAATGAAAATGGCATTTGTCACCCTGTTTTTCATAAACAAAGAGAGGAGGGGTATGGTGAAGTGTGAAACTTTGTGACAAAACGGGAAGGGGGTCAAATATGTCGAAAACAAGTGTGACATTACCTATGCACACTGTTAAAAATTTTCCGGAAAATTTACGGTAATTGTTACTGGCATCCATGTTGCCAGTAACTATTACCGTAAAAATCAAATGTTACTGTAAAATTTTACGGTTTCCTCGGTAGGTCACAGTAACCAGTTGGCGCTGGGATCGCTTATTTCTCCGGCATAAATTACCGTAAAAGTCAGCGATGCGTCGGCGATGCAATTTTACAGTAACAATTACCAGAAAATCTTCCTGAATTTTTAACAGAGCACAGCCCTTAACCATTAAAAAACCACAAAGACAAACTTTTTAAAATTGTATTATTATTACGACGTCCAGTGTTTTCGAATGGACAATTTTTAATGCAGCCAGTAGGGTTGGTTCATTTGAAATTTTATACCTCTAATGCCAAAGATCAAGGTAACTTAATCAATGATAGTCGACTTTTTATAAGAAGTTTTTTTAAACAGAAGTTTTACGTATAAACTGAGTTTTGCGGTATCATTTCATGCGAGAATATTTCGATCATTGGGAAATTAGCGATCTTTATCCATTGGCGTCGATTTTTTTGGCATCAATGCCAGCGCGAGAAATGTTTTCCCTTTGCACACGTAAACAAAGAGTAGAGAAATATATATTTGCATTTGCTTAGGGTTAGCACAAGGGAACATATGTGATCCGGAACGAAATTATTCACGCCAAGAATTTGACAACCACGCCAATATCCTAATCATCTAAGTATCCCCTTTCATTCATTTAGCTTGAGATTAACATATAAAAAGCTCAAAAAGCTTTGATTGTATTGTTTCACTTTTTTTTCTTGGCGCAAAAGTGTTATTAATAGGCTATGCTACACCACATACAGAAAGTAAAATCGAATAAATTATTACTGTTTGATATTGTGAGTCCTTGCAAAAATTATATGTTCCTAAACAAATGTACAAGAGTAAAAATAAAACTGTTAGAAACAGGGAAATTCGTATGTAAGTTTTCTCAAATATTCAGTAATGAATATGGTGGAATTTCGACCGCTGGGCGAACCCTAGTGCACTGTTAATGATTCAGGAAACTTTTATGGTAAATATTATTGTAGAATAGAGTGTCTACACTACAGAAAAAATTATAGTAAATTGTACCGAAAAAAATAAACGATTGCAGTGCCAATGAATACACCACGTGACTTACAGTGCGAAGCCCATAACACCGTATTTCCTCTCACTCGATGTGTCCCAACTGTTATGGTGGTCAGCAAAGCCGCCTACCAATACGAAGGGAGACCACGAGCTCGCATGTTGCGTTTGTTACTCTTTTTTACTCTACCTTAAAATTTTACAGTTAAATAGGATTTTACGGTAAAACTTACTGCCAACATGGATGCCATTACATTTTACACAGTAAAATTTCAGAATTTTTTTAAACAGTGTGTGCTAACTTAAGGCCGGGGGCTACACTATCGCTTCATCGTCTCCCTCCCCCCCTTGCATCCAAAAATTTGAATGCAACATGTTTAACAGCGTGTCGTATAATAACCTTGACTTATCCATTAATTCGCGTATTTACAAAATTATAAAGATGATTGTACTATAAAGGTTTACCGAAATTGAATTTTTAATTAATTTGTGTCACTTTAACTTGAAACACCATTCTTTCGCGGTCAGAACGCTAAAGAAGAGCCGCTCGAGCAGTTACTTTAAGAAGCGTGAGCAGCAGTACGTTAAGAAGCGTGACAAAAATCGATGTCGGATACTAGAACCATCCGATAATAGAGACGAAACATACCAAAAAGTATCGATGTTTTGTACTACTGATTTTTTAAAACAATATGGGTAATCTGTTGAAAAATTTCATTTTCTTCCACACGCAACAATTCATAATTACTTTAAAAAAATTGTGCATATATATATATGTATATATTTTTAATTAAATGCTTTTCTTAAATCCTTTACTGGCTCAAAATGTAATAAAACTAATGCTTTCTTTTAAGATGAAAACAGAGTTTATTAATTAAATAACAGAGACTTCAACTCCACTGTCAGATAAACCCTTATAATTAAATATTGCCTCTTCCTTGTTGTGATGGAAGGTCCAGACCATATACTGTCATATGAGGCAGTGAGAAGCAAAGGGTGGACATTTTCAAGTTTTGAGTAAAATGCGTTTAAAGATAAACGTCCTGTTAGGCTAACATTGAATTTTTTAAGTACTTTTATTATACATGGCCTGATTGTCACGGAGAAATCTGAGGCCTGGTTTGCTTATATCTCTGCAACTAGACCACTTAGAGGCTTCGGGATTTTACTAAATGATTTGCTGAATCTTAAGGTACAATTTAGTGCTGAAAAATTAAAATTCTAAAATAAAATTATTATTTCAGTTAGGATGGATAGCAGCAAATTTAATTTAATTTCCCTATTAAATGTTTAAATATAAAACCCATTGTTACAAATTTTGTTGCCTTGCAAATGTAATGTTAATAGTAATCATAATGAAAATTTTGAATCAAGTCCTCTCTGGAGCAAGAATGAAATTAGCACGCGTAAATCCTAGAGAGGAACAAGGATTAAATTTTAGTGCCAACTGCTTAAAGTTTTAGACACGTATGTAGGTTTTTTCCCCTTTTAGCACCAAGCATGTATATGAAAAAATAAGGTGAAGTTTCGTGAGCGTAAAATTATTCTACTTCTGAAATATATTTACACTAAAAAGAATGAAATAACAGAATTTTTTTAAAAAATACCAAGCACTTTTCATAATGCACTCAAAAGGACAAAATAACTTTTCGGGGTCAGAAAGAACAATTTAAGAATTCTTATAGTTTTCGGAAATTCTAAGAAAATGACACCACAAACGAAGAAAAGTGCGGTTCTAGTCATTTCTAACCAAACTTTCCCAATAAGAAAAAAATGCATGCTTCAACACTCAAAGTTATGAATGAAAGCTAGATAATGATAATAAATTCTCTTCATGATTTGAGCCGCACTTTTCTTCGTTTGTGATGTCATTTTCTTGGAATTTTCGAAAACTACAGGCATTCTTAAATTGTCCTTTCTGACCCAGAAAAGTTATTTTGTCCTTTTAAGAGCATTATGAAAAGTGCTTGGTGTTTTTAAAAAAAAATCTGTTATTTTCTAAATCATACTGTACAGGAGCACCCATCAGGGCTACTAATACCATCTCTTGTCCCAAGACAGAGAAGAAGTTCCCCTACTATTTGTACTGGTTATCTCCAAATTTTTAATTTTGCCACTAATTTCCCTTTGCTTCTTACTGCCACATATGAATACGTAGTAACTTAAAAAGACGTTTGCGTGAAAGGTGGGACAAATTTGAACCCAAACGCATATAGTCGCCAACATTAATAATTATTAATGATTTAAATTTTCAACCTGTCAAACCCAGGTGAACAACAATTAAAAAACTTGTTGCATATTGAGTCATGGAGAGCCAAACTGACTAAAAGGAGTAACTATCATAATGTTCATGTTTCTAAACGCAAAATGTCTTCAAAGAAATGTTTTGACAGAATAATCTATTTCGGACATTTTGATGATAACGAACGAAATTCAAGATTTTTTTTCTTTTATTTTTCGCATTTTTCTCTAATATATTCCACAGGCAAGAGGCTAAGTATATTAAAAACTGTTTCGGCAACAATTGCTTGATGTGATTTCAATAATGTTTGATCGGGAATGAAGTTCAAGTTCATTTGTATTTGATTGTTTTCTATAACTCGTTAATTTACATTTGGTAAAAAATAAGTTTCATTATACCAATACCATGCTTATGTTACGGCGCGGGTGCAAAATATAGCGGAGCAAAATATAAATTCCCCTTGCAGTTTAGCGGTGTTCAGCAGTATTAATATCAAATAAAGCGAAAAAGAAAATGTCAGTAGGAAATATCGAAATACTACATTAAACCGTTTTAGAAGAAAGCAGATGTGCGTTCATAACGCGTTTTCAATTACGTTTCGCGAAGATTTGCGCAGATTACCACCATAATCACGTAGGAAAATTGCGTTCTCAAATGACATGATGCTTATTTCCGCGTCGTAACAAATATTTTCCGAACACGCTACATTCTAAGAGTACTAACCGGAGTTATTTCCTCCAACGTGGGATAATAATTATTTAATAAATTTCTTACAAATTGCTTTTTGCATTTGAAACGGAGATTTATTGTTTTGCAGACAGCTGGGAACCAGCATGACCCCTGGAATACAGAACCATTCCACGGAAAATCAGATCTTGCGTCCTGCACGAGACAGCTCAAAACTTGTAATGAACAATAAAAAAAAATAAAAAAAGTAAATAATCACACATGTATTTGTAAAGCGTTTTTTGAAAATATTCTTCAACTATGTTTACAAACTTTTGCTTAGTTTTTCATTGTTAGCTACAAATAAACTATTTCCAACTACCAAATTTCCATAACTCGATTGGTCGCCAATTCTTCCAACATCTTTCAACAATTTTTAATCTTGAAGATAAACAAAAGTAAACTCTTGGGTTGCTACAAAAGCTCTTTTAACTAGGAAAACCCATTAAATTCAAAGGGTTTAATTAGATACGCCAATTTATGAAATACTGGAATCAAAGAACCTGAACCGAATCAAATTTTTAAAAAGTGTTTTGCAAAGGATGTCCTACATTCTATTGAAATCACAACGTTTTAAAGCAGTTTTTCGTGATGTCCCCTCCACAAGTTTTAAATTTAGAAACGAACGGATTTTTGCCATTTGCCTACTTAAATATGCTTCACTTTTTTTATTCTCACTCACGCGCATACACACTAGGGTGTATCGAAAAAAAAAACCGTTTTTTCGAAATTCAATTCTTTAAGTTGATAAAAAGTTGCTCCTACCGACCCACAAATTACATAAAAATTTTTATCCGAATCAAAAAATATTCAAGTGTCACGCACGAGGCTTAAAGTTAATAATTTTCTTCAAAACATCAATTTTTTCTAATTTTTTTTAGAATAACAGAAAAAAAATGTTTAAATTTTTTAAAGCTGAAAAATGTGAGCAATAAAGACGGGAAATATCGTCAAATAAAAGGTTTCGTTCTCTTGCGGCATTTGAGTTCCCGTTTAGTATGCAAAAATAAGGATTTTTTTAAAAGTTAAGTTAGAATTTTTAATATATAAATGCATTAAAATGTATTAGCTTTAATTTTTTTTTCAAAATGGTGGTTTACATTTTTTTTTTTTTGCTAATAAAGAATTTTTACTACATTTATTTATGTTTTATCGATAAAAATTATCCGAATTTATTTTCTGATTATATTTGTAAGAGTAGTTTTGTGAAGTTTGAAAAAAAAAAAAAAAAAAAAAGGTTATAAAATAATCTTGTAAACATCGTTTTCATTTTATTACATAGAAATATGTTATTAAGTACTAGTCGACCCGTGCGGAACTCCGCACTGTGCTTCGAATCGTTTCATAAGGCATTTCGCTCTTTAAAAATTTCAAAGGAAGAACATTATGAAGAAGAACCGAAAAAAAGTAAGCGCAGAAGAGAAGGCATGTAATTTAAAGACATCAGTAACAAAACCTCGTTAAATACAACGTTGTGATAATTTGATCATCGCTCACCTTTTGGTCGTACATATTTTCAAACATATATTTTCAAATATAATGCAAACATAAATATCATTAAAAGTGTGGCTGAGTAGTGACTCGTGAAAAAGCAATAATTGTGCATGTGAAAAAACAGGTTATGGCAAATACAGTCCTGCCCATGTGAGCATCTGACGGGAAAAAAAGAAACATTAAAGAGATATTTATTGGCACGGATTCGAATTGGCGCCATTCTGATTAACAGCCCGACACCCCAACAAACATAGCAATCGCGCCTTCCTTTTTGAAAACTATTCATTGAAGGAATGCGTAGTAAAAAACAGTAAAAAAGCTTTTTTCCAAAAAAAAAAAAAAAAAATAATAATAAGATCATGCTTCTATGTTTTGCCATTAACCAGCATGATACGATTTAAAATTATTCGTAAAGCATGGAATTTGTTTAAAGAATGACGAAGATCTCACGTAGCGATTGCAACAAACATTCTAGAGAAGTAATAAATTAGATTGAAAATAAGTGTTTTTATCTTTGAATATTGAACTATTTCACATAGAAGGTTGCTTTAACCGTTACGGCTTAAATGCCCGCACATGTTTCTCTTTTAATCGAACACTTAAAATTCAAAACCAAAACCAGTTGAACTGATCCGTTTTTTAAGTGTAATTTTTCGAACGTAAGCAAAATGTATTTTTTTTTCCAGCAGAAAGCAGAGGAGTACAAAATGATTTCTTGCTAATGAAGTTGATAATACTAATTTTAATGCTTTATATCGTATTCGTTTGAATAAAAAATTAAAGGTTTACTGGGTGAAACTCGTAGTTTTAATCGGCGTAGTATTTTTTCATTTGTACAAAAGGTCGAACACTGCTATTAGAAACATCTACATTTCAACATACAATGAAAATGTTTTTCTGCACAAAAAGGATTTCCTTTAAGTAAATCTAATACTTTTTTTATGCTTACATTATGCTGAGTGGTCTGAATGTAGTCAAAGCTTAAAAAAAGGAAGAACACCCTTCGATTAACCATCAACTTATCCGAATGATACCTCTAGCCTGCATAAAGGAGTCGAAACACTAAGTAGCATTCCCACTGCATTTATTTTATTACGTGTGTATGTTATGAGTACATGTAATGCGTAATACTAATATAAATTTGATATTATGTCGGACAGCCCAAGCTTGCCCGAAGTTCAGATAGTTTATAACCGAACGCTCTACCGAAAAAACTTATCAATTTAACCAAACAACTAAGTCCAGTGCTTTTAAGCTTTATTAAAATATAAACACACACACACATGCTTTTTTTTGCCGAAAAAGACGTAAAAAATTGGAAAACTGCATTAGAACTTTGCTTTAAAAAAATGCATAAGAACTACAGGCTGCATCAAGGTTTTGAAGCAGCAAGGGGCGTTTTCGAAAGCTTGATTTTTCTACCGTAAGTCTATTTTTCGTCATAAGTCAGCCTGATAAGTTTTAAAATGTGAGGGGAATAATATATAAGATAAGATATTGAAGAAAAATGTTTTTTTTTTTTTGAAAAATTTTACAATTTGTTACCGCTGGCTGCTTGAACCGTTATGACTGAGATGGCAGCACGTGTTCATCATTTAACAGCACGGTTAAAATACAAAATAAACTGAACTATGCTCTTTTTTACGCGTAGTTTTTCGAATGTAGTAAAAATGTGATAAGTTATGTTTTTTTGCAAAAAGAAGAAAAAATATATATATTCCCCTTCAAATTGAGGGAGTAATTTTTTTATTTGTACAAAGAGTCAAAAACTCATTAGAATAATATATATTTCAATATACGATTTATTATTTTTTTCTGAACAAAAAACAATTCTATTTTAGTCTGAAATCTTAAACCTGTTACTTATATTTTCGCTTATATCATGCTTTAATTTTCTTACCAGAGCCAAAACTTTAAAAAAACAAAAAAAAACAAAAAAAAAAAAACAAAAAAAAACGTACAATTCAAAAGTAATTTAGCACAAAAGTCACATCAAGTTGTCATAACAGCAAGGGGAGCGTTTCCTTCGCATTTATTCTATTCCCTCATATTTGTTATTCACTTAATTAAGTGTTCATGCATTGCGCGATATTTCTCTATTTTTTTTGATGCAGATTGTCCGGACGTGGGCCCGAACACCCATTTTCCTGGTTACGAGGAGAATGCTCTGCCAATCAAGCTATTCAGCTCTGTCGGTCATAGTGCAAATTAAAGTTATAAGTTTAACCGAAAACCTCATTCTGGTTCTTTAAAACAGGTTTTTCGGCTGAAAAAAAATCAATTTTTAGACCATGGGTCTATTTTTCGTCAGTAGTCAGCACTATAAGCTTTAAAATAAGGTGTAAATCAAAGAAATCGATCAAGAATTGATGAAAATGTGGCGTAGAAACCAAAAACAGGCTACAGAAATAATATATAAGGATAAAAAAACTAAAAACCAAAACACACATAGAATATTATGTGTGTTATTGTATTATATCAAGCTTTTTTCATACTACTGTTTCTGAACAGCTCTAAAAGGATGCGAGAGTTTTGCTGGAGGCTTTTCAGTACACCATTTGTAGAGTACTGCAAAGTTACATAATAAGCTGCAACTATCGTTTGGTACACAAAACTGTACCCTTCGCTTTGTATGGGATGGGAAGGGATTTTTTTCCCAAAGAATAATGCGATTTAGGAACTTGATGAAAATGCGGGCTATGGCTCTATATAGCAGTTAGTTTTACAGAGTTTAAATAATTGCGGACAGTTAGCAATAGATCTGCACAAAACTCATGATCTTCTAAAAAAATTTCTAATATCTTCCTTTTCTTATGGGAGTCATGCTTGGCTTTTGCTCAAGAACTGCAAGTTTCGGACAAATACGATGTCTTTGATTTGTGTACTGTTGTATCCAATGTAACTACATTAATGTTGGTCATTGTATCAGTGTATTTGATTCATTACAGCAGGGAGTGAATGCCAATTGGTTTCACCAAGTCAGAGTCTCAATAAAAGTTTTTATATAACTTTGCTAATTTTACCTCTCACTTAAAAGAGACATTCAAACACTTGAGCCGCTTAACGTACTGCGAGTCATCCTGTGTTTCATCCAAGTTTCTGTTGCGTCTTTGCCGAATATATTGCAGATTTGTCAGCTAATTCATCCAACAAAATTTTCAAGGTACCACTCACATTTATAATATCAGCTTCATGCTGACAAAAACATCGACAGGCACTTTCTACAGGTTAGAGAGCATAAATAATGATAGGTTTTTCATTGCTTTCTTCTTCGGAGAAAAATATTGTGCACTTTTAATAAGTTAAAGGTTTTGAGTGTTTTCCTTAAGCTTATTGAAGCGTTCCAACACTATTCTGGCTACTCCAGCGGGTTTTGCAATCTGTACCGCACTTTCTCAGTTTTTTCTAAAGCTCAAATTTCTAAGTGAATTTTGGTGACGATTTTGAAAAACGTTAATAATTTCTATGCATTTTCTCAATAGCTGAACGTATGAAACTGAAACCTTTAATGAGAATACAAATTCACTTTCATCGGTTCATCATATGAAACACCAAGTTTTTCTTGCAGAAATACGAAGAAGGTGATTCGAACTTCAAATGATGCTTGTGAAACTATTCGTTTTATAAGCGACCGTTTGCATAGAAAATCTTTGCGGGATTGGAAATCTGGCGGTATTTTGCTTTTAATCCCGCTGGATTAACCCCGCAAAATATCATGCGGGATCCCGCAGGATTCGGGATCGGGATTTCGGAATTGGAAACGTTATTTCTAACCAAGCCACATACTCTTGTTAAATGCTTTTTTTTTTTTGTGTGAAAATCCCGGAAATTTAGAATAAATGCGGGAGACCTGTAATGTTTATGATATTTTTTCCCCTTTCTTTTTTCTCTGAATTTACTGTGTGCATTTTTCAACTTGCAAAGAAAAAAAAAAAGAACATTTTTTCTGTTGTTATTAGGGAAAAAAAAAGGAAATATATTGAATTTTTGAAGAAAATTATAAACTTTAGGCCTTGTGCGCGACACCTAAACATTTTTTGATTCGGATAATTTTTTTTAATGTAAAATGTGGGTCGGTAGATGCATCTTTCTATCAACTTGACAAATTGAATTTCGAAGAAAAGTTTTTTTCGATACACCCTAATACACACATGCGCACGCACAAATACATAAATGCGTGACACATACAATGTGATTTGAATTGAAGCATCCAAAGTGCATTTAATACAGTCGAACCTCCTTAATTCGAACACGCTTAAGACGAAGTACCTGAAAGAACATGCTTGAAAACAAAGGATTTAGCAATTTTTAAAGTAATTTGACAAAGTTTAATATTTTTCGAAAAAGTTTTTAATCAGTGCATGGATTCAATTTTCTTTTTTACGCTTCTGCACATGACATCACAAGCTTGGAAATGCCATTCACTGATACCATTAGTGCAGAGCGCAATATTTAATGTGCTTCTTTACTCACATGTACCGGCAACAGTACGGTTGCTAGGAAGCGTAGAGCGCAATATTTAATTTGCTTCTGAATTATTATACCCTGGAAGCGAGGTAGGCATCAAGCGTAAACATCACGGGTGCCAGTGGAGTGTGCGCCAAAGTTCATCACTTGTGACGTCATAAAGACAGCGCCTTATTTGAAAAATCGGACAGTTTAAAAAATTAAACGTTCTGAAAATTTAAGATTTTCCCCGCTCCATGTTATTTTTTCCCCTTGCTCATTCTACCAATTCAGTGACTAAAAGTAGTACTTTTGACTGATGGAAACAACCCCATTGTTTGGAAACACACAGATCTCCCAGAATCTCTTCTATACATTATCTAATTTTTACTCACCAAATATTCAGTTTTGAAAATTACCACAAGTGGGATAATGGAGTGTCTTTATTTATCACGTGTTTCTTTTTACCTCAACTGACCCAACATGCAATTTCATCTGCAGACATTTTAATATTTCACTATTAAGTATTGAACAATGCTTCTTACTGAGCATAAATTTCCAGTACCCAAACTAACACAACGAGTATTAATTCGCACAATTTAATATGCAACGAAATTCAAATGATCACAAATTTTGTTCATTGTAATTTAAATAAAGCAATGTAGGGGAATTGAAGTGGTGAAATATTTACTCTGCTTTTAGCACCACCTATCTTGTAATATTTTAACTATGTAGTAACACATGTAGTCTACTCCAGAAGAATATGATAATACAAGCAATTTTCAAAAATTGATACGCATATTGCAATATTTTGTTTCAAGTCAAAAAATATTTTTGGAATTATTCAATGATAAAGTTCTTGTTTTTAACATTTGAAATATTGATTGAGACCAACCTATATTCAGTGCAGTATTTGTATGCTTAATATTAAGCTTATTTGTATCGTAAATGCGTTTTACAAAAAACGTGTTCACGCGGGGCAAGTGAAATAGTTCATATCATTTACACATTCAGTCTTTTATCAAATCACTTACTATTCATTTATTAATTAGTTTATTTACATTCCTTCATTTAATAATTTCTTTATTTATTCAATCATTCACTTATTTTCTTAATCATTCTCTATTTTATTCACTCATTAATTTATTTTCGTTTATTCTTTTAATTATTTTTTTTCATTTATTTATTTATTCTTTTATTTAACTATTTATTTGATAAAAATATCTTTAATAATTGAATAGAAAACATTCATTTTTAACTTTACCCCATGGGGAAAAAAAGATGAAAAATTTCCACCTTTTATTTTGAAGCACAAACTTACTGCCAAAAAGAAAAAACAATGCTTCAGCGCAAGTTTTGTTGTAAAATATATTGTTCTTTCTTTATGTCCCGTAATTTTCAGAACAAACTTTCAATTTGTTCATTTTGAAAAAAGTAAGTTATCATAACTAGTAAACTTTCCCCACATTCCCCTAATAGAAGTTAAATCGGGAATGAAAATTTATTCCGTTGAAACAGATAATTCGTTGTAACGAGAGTGCACTGTATTTTCTCTCCATGAAAAGCGGACCTCGATTCTTACAGAATCGATAACTTACCAGGCGTCCCTATTCGAAGGAAACATCGAAGCCTATTGAGATGTCTGATCATTCAAGTTCATCTATTTGGTGGTAACGTGATAACTCACTACGTGTGCTACTTTAAGCTAGACATGGATTCTTTTCATGACATTCAAAAATAACGCAAAGGAATCGAAAAGAAAGAGCTGTTGAAAGGAAGGGTATTCTTGCTATTGTTTGAGTTTCCGTTGTCTGTATACCAACAGGTTAAAAAAAACTTCTAAAACATTCACCAATGCTTGAATTTTTTTCAGTGAATAGCTATCGATTTAGCTATCGTAGTTCAACAAAAGGAAAATAGCTTTCGACTACCTTGTGATGAAATCTTCGTTGTTCGGGAAAAAGTTTAAATCACTTCGAAACCGGGATCAGTGAAATCTTTCTTTATTATTATTGTTGTTGTTATTATCATTATTTACAGCAGACTTGGCATTTTTGCTTTTTTAAATCTGCACTTCAGTTGAACTCAAAATAGTTTTCATCCCATTTAGTATAGCACAGAGATTCCCATCCGCTTCACTATAACCGGTAATCGGAGTTTACCTGGCTACATTACAATTAAATTCCGTATCGTAAAAAAAAAAGAGAGAGAGAGAGAGAGAAATAATGCCTTCTGAAACAGGAATTTCTAAACTGAGTGCTATAACGCCCTGGATTGCTACAAGAAGAATTGAGGAGTGCCACAAAGTGTCCACGATAACAATATGAATATAATAGAGCTGGACAACGGTGCTGTGAGAAAATTCTAATTTTTCAAAGAGTGTCACGAATAGGTAAAGTTAGGGAACCCCTGTTCGAAACCAAGCGATCTTCTTCATTCGGGGTATTAGGAATGATTGTCGCAAATTTGGACCTGAATAGTCAGAAATTGGTGTCTGAAAAAGAGATGGAAACTCGGTTTTTAGCCTACTTTCGCAGTAAAAGTCAGAAAAGAAGAAAAAGCATGAAAGAAGGCTTAATGCATCTTAAAAATATAACGAAAAACAAACGAAAGTCAAAAATAAATAAGAATATTGAAAAATTAAAAATTGTAAAGTAGGGTATTGAGATGGGGGAAAATGTCTCTCTGTCCCCCTCCCCCCAATAACTTTTGAGGGAATAGTCCGATTCGAACCTTTTTTTTCCCAGAAAGATCTCGACGAGGACACCTCATTCCCATCCGCAACTCCAGCGCTCAAATACGCTATCTTGAGGTGATTTAAAAATTACAGAAAAAGGTAAAACATTGCGTTCCACGTGTGTCTGTTGGTAAACATAGACAGTTTGTTATGAGTATTCATTAACGCATTCGATGGTCTTAGATTGCTTTCAACAACAGAAATTGCTTTGTCCCTTAATGAAACAAAAATATCATACACACAAAATTACTAGGCTTATTAGCATTTTTTATGCTACAGCATGCGTTTCGTTTACCTTTTTCATCCGCCATTAGACGGTAGCTGCAGTGCCCCCTATAGTTTGTTGGAGTTGCGAATATTTTATTTTTTGATTTGAACAATTTTTCGTTCAAGTTTGAACAGTTCAAAAAAAAAAAAAAATTTAGCGCCCTACGGGGAAATTCAAGGCAAATATAAATTCCGAACTAGGGCTTCCAAAGCCGCACCATTCTCAACCTCGCAGGATTTCGGGACTGTAAAGAGCAAATCTCGGGATCCCGTGGGATTGACTTTTTCTTCTAAAAGTTAATTTTTTATGTCAAGTAGAAAAAGTTTTATGCTTTTCATTAAGGACTGCCTTTGTTACATGCATTAGTCGGTATCTCGAATTCCGTACACCAATCGTAGAGTACTACAAAGTCACATCTCAATTACCGACTATCCTTTGGTACGCAAAAGTACAAAAAAGTCCGATGCGTCTTCACAAAGCATCGCTGCATCGCTCATATGGGATGGGAAAAGATTTTTGCTCAAACAATAATGGACTTGACGAAAACGCTCAATATGGCACCACGGCAGTTGGTTTTACTGAGATTAAATGATTGTGGACACTTAGCAAAAGATCCCCATAAACTTCACCAGTTTCTAAAATAGATTTTTCTTATGGGGACCATGTTAGGGTTTTTTGCTCATGAGTTTAACATTTCGGCCAAAAACGATGTGTGTTTGATTTGTGTATTACTCTATCCAACTTAATTTTACTTGTTGCATCATTAATGATGGGCATTCGATCAGTGCATTTGAATCATTACAGCAGGGAGTAAACGCAGATCAGATTGTAGTCTCAGTAAAAGTTTTTGAATAATTTCGCTATTTTTTCTTCTGACTTGAAAGAGACAATTTATAACTTGAGCTGCTTAACGTACTGCACTATCGTGAAAGTCATCTAGTGTTTCATCCAAGTTTCTGTCTTCTTGGAGTCGTGTCGTATATTGAAGATTGCTCCGCTATCAACTTATTTATCAACATAATTTTCTAGGTGACACTCAGATTTATATTAATAGCTTCACAGTGACAAAGACATCGACAGGCACTAAGGCACTTTCAACAGATTAGAGAGCATAGATAAAAAAAAAAAGTTAGGTTTTTCATTGCTTTCTTCTTCGGAAAAAAATATTGTGCACTTTTAGTAAGTTAAAGGTTTCGAGCGCATTCCTTAAATTTACAGAAGCGTTCCAACATTGCATTCAGGCTATTCCAGCGGATTTTGCGGTCTGTAATACACTTTCTCAATTTCTTTCAAAGCTCAAATTTCCAGGTTTCAATATTTAATGATGGTTTTCGAAAAGGCTTATGATTTTTTCAAATTTTCGCAACTGCTGAACATATGAACACTGAAACCTCGAATGAGAATACCAATTCATTCTCAGAAAAAAATATTCTATTCTTATTGTTTTCTTGAATGGTAAAACTATTGATCATCATATCAGACGTAAAGGTTTTTCCTGCCCTTCTTGCAGATATACATGAAGGGGATTAAAACTTCAGACGATACACTTGTAAAAATATTCGTTTTGTGAACGGCAAAAATTGGGAAACGTTTGCATGGAAAATCTTTGCGGGATTAGAAATCTCGCGGGATTTTGCTCTCACTCCCGCAGGACTAATTTCGCAAAATATCATGCGGGATCCCGCGGGATTCGGGATCGGGATAGCGGAATTGGAAACCCTATTCCGAACTTAGAGGCGAATTTGCTTCGAACAAACTTCGTAGGAAAAAGTTTTTGAAGAAGAGCATGTATAGAAAATATCTTTTTGATTGGAACAATTTTCCGTTCAATTTTGATCAGTTCAAATCCTTTTGCATTAGTGCCTACGGCGAAACTAAAAGTTAATATATAGATCACTAACTTAAAGACGGATTTATTTCAAACAAATTTTGTTGGAAATAGCTCTTAATGAACAACTCCCGACTCCGACGAATTTTAGAACACTCGACTCCGAATCCGATTCCTACACCCGAAAATTAGTCGGACTCCGACTCCACGACTCCAACTCAGATTTCGTAGCTTTGGCAGAAATGTAGACAAGGAGGGGAAATGACTGACACCGATTTTTCGAAATTTCAAGTCTCCGACTCCTTTATCAAAAAATAAGTACGACACCGCTTCCACTAACAATGGCAGAGTTGAGGACTTTAAGGGAAAATGACCGACTCCGAGTTTTTGAGTTAAAAAACTTCGACACCCGAATATGACCCTTTTACCACAAAATGAGATTGACTTCGACTCCGACGGCATGATTTTTACTTTAAAATAATTATTGTCGATAAAATTTCTTTTTATTTTCACGCTAAAGTTTTAAAATGTTTGTTGTAGAAATTCGGAGTTCTTTATGTTTCTACATAAAGGTATGCGCAGATGATTTTTTTTTTGATAATGAAAATAATTTTTTTAAGCTACCATTTTGTTGTTTTTTTATTTAAAAAATGGCAACAGGGGAAAACAAACGATTTTTTTTTTGACAGAATGTATTTATTTTAATGAGCTTAGTATTTTTCATTCTTTTTTACTTCTTTTTGAAAGAGATTGAAGATTTTTTTAAATGAAAAAAATAGATTAGCTGCTTTGTTTAAAAGGTGCTACTACCTTAAATGTTCGTTTATTTATTTTTTACTCATCTATTTCTTCAGATGAGGAAGGCATATTTTATTTCTAGAAATCAGGTTAAGATGTTAAAAAGTTACGTTAGAAATGATTTGCGATTTTAGCTAATTTTGAGAATATTGATCGGATACAAGAAAATTGATTTTGGTATATACGGAAAAGTAGGCTCGTCTAATTCCTGACGGAACTTCTTGTTATAAAATAAGCATGTAGTAATGATAACAACCCTTCCTGGTTTATTTAGAAAAGAAAAACATTAAAATTGTCTGTGTGTTCTGCCCCGCCAGGTATATCTGAAGATGAGGTGAAACCAGTGATGAGATTCAGCCGGTACGCCATCGATTCGCGCGAATCGTCTTATAGAAATTACAAAGCTCCGCGTATCAGTTCTTAATGTTTCTTAAGTTCCATAAACCGGTATATAAAGACAGAAAGACTTATTCAGAATTTCTGTGGTTTTCAAATACGAAATCAAAGCAAACGAGTACGGAGACTTTATTGGAAACGTTTTAGAAAATTTTGAAAGTCATATCATTCTCGAATGCATTCAGAAAGTCAGCAGAAATATCCTCAAACCATCATAAAGTACCGTGTACAAACTATTTAATTTCTGCTGAAGTTGAAGGAAGCTTCAGCGTAATGAATACAATTTGCTCAGTGAAAAAAAATAGATTGACTGTCAAAAATATTTCAAACATAAATTGCGTCCCTAAAAGATAGGGACGCAATTCTTTCCCAATTCTATTCATTTCTTTTTGAGCAGTCATGATTGCTTATTGTTCTCACTGACTGTTTTTGGCGTTCCTATGATTTTATTTTCCCATCACCACCCTCCGCAGCATCACCGTCGACCGGCTCCTCATGATGCTGCACCTCTAGCGAAAACCGTCTCCAAGTTTCGTCAATATTCTACACTTACACGCATACATACAAGCACCTACACACATATACATACATACACCTAAACACATACACAAACACATGCACACACAAACACACACACACACACACACAACTACCCACACACTCATGCCTGCACACAGACACATATTCCCACATACACCATACCCCCCCCCCCCCACACACAAACACACACGCTTACATATACACACACACACTCGTGATTGCGAAAAACATAATTTGATTTCAAGATGACAAAATTCAAATTATTTTTTTTCTTTCTTTTCTTTTAATTTTAGCTTAATGTTCGTTATTGTGTTTTAAAACATCATTTAAAATTTTAAAACATTTAATTAATACACATCTCTACGTCTTTTACTAGAGTGCAATTGTTTTTTGAAAATGATGATTCCGACTATCTTACATCCTAATTCCTTCAACTTCCGCGTTAAATGGAAAATCGTGAAAATTAATTTTTGATAATGCCTAGCTTATGTTACATTTAAAACGTGCGACATATTAAATGCTCATATTTTGAAGAAACTACTGTGAAAATTAAATCGTGGATCATGGAAAACTAAACGAGTGGGTGGGTGAGAGAGGCGAGTAGGGAGCGGAGTTCCCCAGTTATCAAAAGAAAAAACACATTTTTTTCCTTAAAAGTGGAAGAAGTATTCAATATTTCAGGTTAATGAGAAAAAACAAAATGAATGAGCAGGAAAAAAAATCAGGCCTTTGCGTGACCCGTGTTTGAATTAGTATTTCCGGAAATTTACTCCTCCATGCTTTCCGATATTATGTCAGCATCAGTGAAAGATAAAACGATACATTTTTAATTACGCATTGTTACGAGTTGTTACTATGGAGATATTGTTATTTTCTTAACTTAAATAAAAAAAATTTGAAAAAAAAAAGAACCGACATCAAATTTGCTCTAAAAAGTGAAAAATAATTTTATTTTTTAAACACAATCGAGAATACTTTTAAACATAATTTTCCAAGTTGGCGCAAAAATAAAAAGTGAAATCCAGTGTAACCATGCTCCGTTCATATTTTTTTCAGAAAATCATCCAAAGTTAGGAACGACACATTTATATCGCTGCTCAAATATGCTGTCATCAATGCATAATGAATGTGGTAGTGAAGAAACTAGGCCTGGTTAAATTTATAGTTGTAGTTGAGTTATGGTTGTGAATGATCTTATCTATCGTTTTTGTTTTGTTCGTCGTTATCGTATATTTAAAAGTATTATCGTGTTTAAAGAATAAAATTATTTTTCACTTTTTAGAGCAAATTTAAAATCGATTCTATTTTTTTTTTTTTTATTTTTTTAATTTCATTCTTTTTAGTGTAAATGTAGGTATTTCAGAAAAAGTAAGAAATTACCATCACGAAACTTCACCATATTTTTTTGATAAAAATGCTCCATACTAAAAAAAAAGGAAGAAAACTATAAGCACGCCTTAAACCTTAAGCAATTGGCACTAAAATTTATCATTGTTCCTCTCTGAAATTCATGATTTGTGTGTTAATTTAATTATAACCATTTAAATATTCCGTTTTCGCTAAATAATTTGCAATTCACAGCATACAAGTTGCTTGTGATGCAACCCTGTATAGTTGAGGTAAACCTAACCTGGTAGTATCACTGAGAAGGAATAGATTATTAGAATTAGTATTATAGAAGTATTAGTATTCCTTCTCAATGGGTAGTATTGTGAAGGCTAAGCAGATCCTGATTACTGCATCCCCTCGCTTCCAGGTTAGGTTTACCCAAACTATGGAGCAATGACACTGAAGAAACTTGATGCTTGCTTCAGAGAAGCCGTTATTTGAAAATTATCACAACAATTATTATTAATGTTAATTGTTATATGGCAACCAACTTTAATAACAATGGGTTTCATATTTAATCATTTAATAGGGAAAATGCATGAAAGTTACTGTTTTTTGCCCATAACTTTTTATCTAAGGAACAAATATGGTCAAACAAAGTAACGGGACCTAAGTTGAGCCATCCCTTATCCATTAAAAAAAGAGTCATCAAAATCAGTTCACTAGGTGAGACGCTGTGAGTGGACAAAAAAAAAATAAAAAAAAAAAAAAAATAAAAATAAAAACATACATACGGTATGAACCATAGACTAATAATAAGAGTAGACCGAGCTATGGCAACCCTTTTGCTGCTCATATACCAAACCATGTGACTGGTGGATATCCTAGCAACAGCGGGCGTTGATCGTAGCAGACGATCAACGCGAGCGAGAAATAAAATAAATAGAATTGATGAAACACGGAAGAATGATCTTTTATTGAATCTGATTTGTAAATGTGATATTCTAAGTCGTAAATATTTTGTTAATATAGTGAGTTTTTCTTTTACATAGTATTGTGCATTTTCTTTATTCAATTTTAATAATTCTCTAAGCAATTAAAGATGCAAGCAACCGAAAAGAATCGGCAAACGGTAAGATTTTTACCTACAATTTCAATTTAAGATACCGATTAGTACATTTTTGCCTTAAGGCAAAACGTTTACGCCATTACGTTTACGCCAACGCTGACGTAGTAGTTCCGAATGAAATTAAAGTTACTGAAAACTGCGATCAAAAACTAATCACTAATGTCAAAATAATGCATAACTAAAAGAAAAAAAGTTCAATCATCTCTGCACCTGGGAAAAAAATTATAATAAAAACACATTACGTCTTAAAATACATGCCGAGTGCCAAACTATAGATAATCCTGCCAGCTGGCAAACATGCCGCCAAAGTTTTCGCCGAGCCTTCCACCAGTCACATGATGTATCCATGAACCAATTTTTTCATCAGCAAGTCTGGGGAAGCTCGGTCTACTCTTATTATTAGTCTATGGTATGAACTGATAACCGCCTCCTTTTTGAAGTCGGTTAATGAGTTAGAGCATGGCCCCACTCAATGGCGTGGCGCTGCGTATTGAGTGGGGCCATGATTGGAGAAACTTTTTATGCTACTGCCACCTTTTAAGATCAAAACTTTGTCAGTTTTGATCTTAAAACTGACAAAGACATTCGCCATTAAATATGCTTTTAAAAGGCGATATTTAATTTGCTTTGTTTAAAAGGCAATAATTAATTACTTTGTTCTGTTCTCTTTTTGATCTCTATGAGTTAGGTATTGAACCTGAATTCTTCTTTAACTTTTCACTAAAAAATGCTTTTCGATATCTCCTTGCGGAGTTTACCTCATTAACAAGATCAGATTTCTTATTTGATAAAACAAAATTATTTCTGCTAATCGTTATCATTTGACGTGAAAATAAGATTACTTTCCCCACACTCAGACGGAAATCTAAAGAAAAATTCTGTCTTTTTCCTCGTCCCGATCGTTTTGCGGCAACAGCTGTAAAAGGTGCTCCGGGTTACAATGGGGGCAGCAGTGTATAACTGGAAAACAAAGTTTAGGGACGCTTGCATTTTAACATAAATTTATTTGAATTAAAAAATACATCGGTTTAAAAAGTAGGGGTTTGCTTGAGTTAAGAAAAAGGTTTTTGGCGAGACGCTGTGTCCTTCAATCCCAGTACCGAGAAAAAGTTGAATAAACGAAAGATACCTAAATATTTTACTTTTGATAACTGGTTAATGAGCTCAGTTTAAAAATTGATTTCTTCTGTAATTATTTTTTAAATATGAATCTCCAGTTACTTTCTTGTAAACAACTGCAGTGTTGCGAATGTAAACATTTCTGCTCCCATCACAATATATAATTGGGGACCACCACACTCTGTGCTGTTAGTGCAATTCTAAAAGGCTAGGAGATAGTAGGATAAATGTAACCATGGAAGTCCTTTAGAGAAGGAAGGCATCATGACATGTTTTGTATATGCTGTTCACATGTTGTGAGCAGGACCTTTTATATTTAACAGACCTGACTGAAAAGAAGCTTTTTCACCTCTTTTCAAAAATCAAGGATTTATTCCTCACGGTGTATTCAAATAATATTAGTGATTTGATTATGTACTTTTCATAAAAAAAATAAATAAATAAATAAAATAAAAAAAACGAAAAGAAAATTTATTTACTGGAATTATAATTTTCACAATGTGAATGTTAACGTTAGTAAGTAGGGGGATACAGAAACTCTTTAAGAATTAAAATTTTAGAGCCTCAGTAAGTTGACATTCGCTTTCGTCGACATGTTTTCATGTTCCATTGGGATGTCATTTATTAAGATTTCACTGTATTTTCAAAATACGCGTTTTCGAGGCACAGGAGTTACTTATTAATAATTACTGCCCTAATTTTTCAAGCGAAAATCTTCAAACTATCACCTTACCTAGATTTCTCAAAAAGAAAGGAAAAAAAAATTGTGTTATTATTAGCAATTAAAAATGTGAAAAAAATTCATTCAAAACTTCTATCGTTTTCATTTTCTCTTTCTCTAAGCACTGTTTTGCAGAGCGGGTTGATGATGGATGCAGAAATATCCTACATGGGATTATTGGAGAAAAACTAAAGCGCAACGTAATGTTTCCAATTACCTAAGCTCCATATGAAACAATTTGTTTCACATGGGTTTTTAGACCCCCTTTAGGGCCCTTATGTCATTAGGGTCACCATTGATCAACTGAAAACCCTCGTTCCTCAGTATTGTATGTAAAGTAGTGCGACTCCTTAATTTAGAAAAAAACGATTCTTTTCTTAAACGAAACAATTTCAACGTAAAATATCCAGTCACAAATGTTCGAGCTGCTTCTTCAAAATACAAAACTTAAAATTTGCTTATAGTGTGATACCAGTTGAAATAACGCAACGCGTAGAGGTATAATATAGATTTAACAATTTGTTAAGAAAATATAATTGAATCAGTATTACGACCAAAGAATGCGTTGTTTTTCCTTGAAACTTTTAAAGCTTCACTTTTCACTCCAGGGTCCCCCATACCTACCACTATTTGTGGTTTAACCAGTTGGACGGGACCCTGAAGACAGCTCTGATTTTTTGATCCAGACCAGAAGCGGAGCAATCCTTGGTCCAGCACCCCCAGAGGTATCGTTTCACTTGGAAGACTTTGTGACCACGAGCATATTTAACGTCCCCCAGTCACCATTAATGAAGACGGTGGATCTTCGACCGACTGGGATCGAACCTGGGATAACCCTCCGGTCACAAGTTCGATGCTCTACCGATCAGGCCACCACGGCCCTTTTTAAAGCTACAGGGTACACAATGGGGGACCCCACCCTGCACTACCATCAATGGGCTTCTCAAAGACGGACCTTTCGGTCGTGGTCCCCTTACCCCTACGGGAACGATATTCATACCACTTACGACTCTCGGCACCGCAGACCCATATTTTTGACAGTAAAATCAATAGGAAAATAAAGGTAGAAACTTTTAAGTAATTGACTTGGATTTTAATTGAAACTTTTTTTGGCTTGGCATTACAGAAGATGTATACTGTGTGCACGAGAGAAGAGGTAGGAGGATTTTAATAATCAGAAATAACTACCGATCTAATACCTGAAAAATGTACAGCAAGCGATTAGAGATATTTTTCTATAACAGTTAAATAAAAAGTGCTTTATTTATTTATTTATTCACTTACCCTAAATTTCTGCAAAAGTAACTGTAAAAGAAACAATAACTATGGATGAAAATCCGGAAGTGACAAACGTTTTACCTTAATCTCTTAATCGTGTAATGTAAAGCATGAATCTTTTAAATTTTCGTTGTGTTTAGTGATAGTAACGAATTTATGTTAATACTTAAGAGATTTGACCAGAAAAAAATAAACACACAAGTCGAACAGCTGTACGCAATTTTCTTTCACAAGAAGATTATTAGGATCACTTTCCATGCATTTTATTACGATTTACAAAATTCCCGTTCCAAATTCCACGAATAATTTGCTCGCCATAGAAATCTCATGCGTCGAAGAACAAGAAGATTACTCTCTCGAGGTTACGTCATTATTTCACTTGTTTCCATGTAGACAATAGCGAGATTACATATCCAGTCACTAACTGTGCCCTCAACTGTAATGACTTGTACTCATTTTCAAACAGGGAATCGGTGAAATTATTATGAATTTAATTACACCTTAAAAACGTTGCTACTTGCGATTAATTAAACTCGGTAAGAAGTCATGCATTACCGGTAATTAATAGAATCTCGTTGCAGAGCTATGTTTTTTTGACTTGTAGAAAAAGCCCCCGAGCAAAGTATACTAATACATTTCAAGCATTGCGGATTGACTTCTAGAGCGCTCAAGTTTTTTTTTTTTTTAATCAAAACTAAATCTCAGTGGCGCACACAGGAATTTTGCAAGGGGAGGGTCCAGAATCCGAAGATCCCTTCTCATATCACACCTCAACACGCCGTCAAACATATTCACTTGATTTGTCGATTTGCGAGAACAAAAAACAGTAAAAAATTAATTATTGAATAAATAATCAACATAATAATGGGGTCGTTTCCAAAATTTTGAAAGCGTTTTTTTCTGAAAGAACATGCTTTGACTAAATAATAATTTAAAATAATTTGACTAAGTTTAATACACTCTGTCGCAAAAAAATATATGCACCCAGTAGAAATTGAGCTACACTCACGAAACTTGGCAGGCATGTAGTGTATAAGGGGATAAGAAGATGAGTAAAAATTCAGAATAAAAGGTAGTTTTATTAAGCAGTTACAGCATGCTAAAGGTTACAAATCAGTAAGTAGTAAAGTCACCTCTGGCAGCTATACAAGCCGAAATACGACGTGGCATCGAATCAATTAGGTCACTAATGACCCCCTGCGGAAGATCATGCCATAAACTATGCAACTGCGTCGTTAATTCCCCTGTATCCCAGGATGGCTGCAGTTGCCTTCCCAGCACGTCCCAGACATGCTCTATTGACGAAAAGTCTGGTGACCTGGCAGGTCATGGGAGTACGTCATATCCCTGAAGACAATGTTGAGAGAATCGCGCAGTATGTGGACGAGCATTGTCTTGCTGATAAATGGCACCTGGGGGACTTGATAGCATGGGCAGAACAATCGGCGTTAAAATGCTATCCACGTATTTGCGAGTTGTCAAAGTGCCTTGGAGAACAACTAGAGTTGACCGTGTGTCCCAAGAAATCGCTCCCTACACTGTCACACCTTGTGAAATGACTGTATGCCACTCGACAACATATGTCGGATCGGAGCGCTGGCCGATGCGCCTCCACACACGTGTACGGTTATCATCAGCACTGATACTGAATCGGGGTTCATCGCTGAAGATCACACGCCTCCAGTCTGTTCCACTCCAAGCTGCCCGAGGTCGGCAAAACTCCAGTCGACACTGCCTGTGATGTGGGGTCAGTGGCAAGAGTCTTAATGGACGTCGGCTCCTTTAGCCAACTTCGACCAGTAGTCTCCTAATGGTTTCCCTTGATACCACCGGATGCCTGGAAGGAGGTAAATGGCGTTGAATCGATATTAGCGACGTTGTCGGTGCAGACGTGGCCGCTCTTCTGATTGTGCGATCCTCGCTTTCATTTGTGTTCCTGGGACGCCCTGGTCCGCGACGGTAGACTCTCCCTTCCGTGATCCACTGTTGCCAACACCGAGCAACTACCATATCACTCCGAGGTGGCGGTCGGTACTCCTGTTTGAGCAACCTGCTTCACTGAGGCCTATTATACAGCCCCTATCAAACTCCGTCAGCTGTTCGTACTGCCGCAGGTTACGTCTTAGAGGCATCTTAAGTCACAATAGTCTACCGAAGTCAACAGATTCGATTGAATAGCCCTGCGACACAAATACTCATGCTTTTAAATAGTGATGTGCCGGATTAAAAAAGTAGATCCGCGGATACGGATATGGATCCGGATCATTAGTGTCAAGATCAGCGGATATGGATACGGATCTCAAAAATTTTTTTTACCCAATTCAACTATCCAAGTGTAAAATTTGTTACGAAAGGTATTCCCGTCAGAATAATGGCAGTTTCTAAAAAAAATGTCAACTGCGGCAAAAATAATCAAGACTTCCGATGTACTCTTTAAAGAAATCTCCGTTAAAATTGAGGGAGAGTTGGAAGGAATGGGTCATCGCTGCATTAATGCTTAGATGGAATGTGAAAAATTATTTCTAGCTTACTCGGTAGATGTAGGATGCAGGAACAAGAGTGTAAAGCTTCTAGTGGACAGGCTAGAAAGAATTTTTCCCATTTTATTTCAGCATAAATGCAGCGCTGACCCATTCCAACGAACTTCTTTGACCGATCAAATACAGAGCCAGGAACACCTTTACAAACAGTAAATAGAGAATTTAGTCTCACTTTTTTTAAAGGATGCCTAGAATAACAAAAATGTAGAATAACAGAGCCCCTAAATCAGTAACAAAAACTAATATTAAATTAAAAATTAAAAAAAAAAAAAAAGTCTCAGAGAGCCGACTTCATATTAAGATGAATTTCGCGGGTCGGAACACACATTTGTAAACAAATATGAACTGACAGCAGGTAAAAATATTAAATCATTGAGTTTTTTCTCTTTATCTTCCGAATATGAAATCGCTACCAATCACGCGTGTAAAGGCTTAAAATTGCATTAAAAATTTATTTAACAAGATTATAGCTCCTACTGTATATAAGTTGGAAGTTTCAAATAAATATCAAACGCACAAAACTTCGTTCTTTCAATTAGGGCCTACATTTTTAACGTAAAGGTAAATTTTTACTACCATAATTGTGAAAAACATTAAATCGGTTTTTAATTAATATCCCCGGTAATTAAAGTTCTACAAAAACGATGCCAAGCTAAGAACACTTTCGATCAAGTCACCTTTTGAACGAAAAATGAACTATCAAAATCGGTTCATCTGTTTAGGAGCTACGATGCCACAAAAAGACGCACTGATACACACTTTTAAAACTTATTTCCCCTTCCTTTTTGCAACGGGGGGGGGGGGGGGGGGGGGTACAAATTGGCTTCTGAAATGATACTTTATAATTTAAATAGGGAATAAAAACTGATTTAAACGGAATTTAAGAGTCTTTTATTCAAATACTAGTGGTACCCGCACGGCTTTGCCCGTAATAGAAAAATTAAAAGGTCTTTTGGTTCGCCTGTATATTTTACAAATAATGTATGGTGAATTTTCTCGCCAATTGGCTTGTACCCATGTTACGGTTCCACGTTATGATGATTTCGTATCTCGCCCATTGGCTTGTGCTCATATTACGGTTCCACGTTATGATAATTTCGTAATTTACTCGTCCATCTTATGATGTTTTTGTTCTTAAAATTGGAATAGAAAAAGAACCACATCGTATTTTCAAAAAATCACTTCGAGATGCCACACCCCCATACTACAAACTAACTTTGTGTCAAATTTCATGAAAATCGGCCGAACGGCCTAGGCGCTATGCGCGTCACAGAGATCCAGACATCCAGACATCCTCCGGACATCCTGCTTTATTATTAGTAAAGATTTAAAAAATTTTAGAATAGAAATGATCCGTTTAAGATCCGTCAAAAAAGTAACGGATACGGATACAGATCTTTATTTTCCCTCGGATATCCGAGGATACGGATATCCGGAACATCACTACATTTAAACTCTCCCACCTGTGCAACTCACATGCTCATAGCGGGCTTAGCCTTGTTTCATTGACGCTGAAATTTTAGTCATTTGCATATCGGCTACCAAACTGCATTTGTGCCGAGTTTCATGATTGTGGCTCTAATTCTTCTAGGTGCATACATTTTTTTGCGACAGAGTGTATTTAAAAAAATATATATATTTTTTAATAGGTGCAATTTTATTGTTTACGCTTCTGCGTATGACATCAAAAATGATGAACTACCATTCACTGTTGCCATAAACACAAGTGCAAAATATTTAATTTTTCTTCTTTACACACATGTATTGGCAACGATATGGTTGATAGCAAAGCGAAGAGCGCAATATTTACTTCGCTTCTGAATTATCATAACGTGGAAACGTGGTGGGCACCAAGTCTAAACATTTAGTGCACCAGTGGAATACGCGGCAAAGTGCACCATTTGTGATGTCATAACGATCACGCCTTGTTTGAAAAATCGGCCATTTTAAAAAAATAATTAATAAATAACTGTTGGGAAAATGCAAGTATTTTCTGGTGTCCGAAAATTTGTCGGACTCCGACTCCCCGACTTTGACTCTGACTTCGTAGCTTTAGCAAAAATTAAAACGCGGAGTTAAAATGACTGACTCCGACCCCTTTATCCCGAAATAAGTCCGACTCCGCAGCCATGGTTTTAATTGTGAAATAATTATTGTTAATATGACTTGTTTTTATTTTCACTCTAAAGTTTTAATTTATGTATTCGCAACTCCAATAAACTATAGGGATGCTGCAGCCATTGTCTAATGGCGGATGAAAAAGGTAAAACAAACACACGCCGCAACTTATAACTTGCTTTGACGCTTAGTGAATGACAGTAATTTTTCATTGTGTTTGTGGGAAGCTTTCTTTTCTACTCTTCTGAAATTACATTACATCATAAACTGTCTGAAGCCTGTAATTTACCCCAAAGAAAACACGTGGAATGGAATGTTTTACCTTTTTCTTTAGTATTGTTAATCACCGTAAGGTAGCGTATTCGAGCTCTGGAGTTGCGAATTCAGTTTTTGGCGTATAAGTCCTTTATGTTTCTATATAAAGATATGAGCAGAAGATTTTTTTCCACACCGAAAATTATTTCTTTAGTTGACGTTTTATTCTTTTTATTTCTTTTTGAAATTTCATTAATTCATTTTTTAAATTAATTTTATACAACAGGGGGAAAACAAACGATTTTTTTTATATGATGTATTTATTTTATTGAGCTTATTAATTATATATTTTTTTTCTTTTTGAAAGCGGCTAAAGATTTTTTTAATGGAATAAAATGTATTTGCTGTTTTGTTTAAAAGGTGCTGCTACCTTTTTTGTTCGTTTATTTATTTTTTAAGCATCTAATTCTTTAGATTAGCAAGGCATATTTTATTTCTAGAATTGTCTTAAAATATTTTTAAAAATATGGTATAAATAATTTGCAATTTTATATATTTTTTAAATTTTGATTAGATGCTAAAAAGTCGATATTGGTATACGGGAAAGTAGGCTCGTTTAGTTCTGGACGGAACTTCTTGTTTTAATTTTCTCTTACTGATATTGGAAAACGTACTAGTTTTTGCGATCCAAATCCTTCTCTTTTAAAGAAAGGATTTAAATTGAATCTTTTTATTCTTACTACCAAAGGGCACGATGTTGAGGGTCACAGATCTGGTCGAAATTCTGGATTTAGGTCAATTTGCACTTGATATGAGCCAACGTAAAACGGCTTGACTGCATAGGCCATAGTTCGGCTGAAACGGAGGTCCCAATTTGATTGTTTGAATCCAGAATAACAATGGTTTTTCATTTGAAATTAAACTTTTTTTACCCTTTTCTTGCAATCGTATTACAGTATGAGCCTACTGAATGCATTCACAGCATACACTACATAACGTTCAAAGCAATTAATTTTTCATTGCGCCATCGCGAAAGAAAGCAATTTATAACGTTTATAATCCAATGCACGGATATATCTTACAATTCACAAAAAATTCCACCTCAATATCTTCAAAATTTAAAACGTTATTAGTACGGTGCAAATAGACCAAAAAAAAAAAAAAAAAAAGGCCTAACCTCAACATCCAAAGTAAAAGTTTCCCTTCAACTCCAAATTGTTCTATACAGTCCACATATTGTTTGGTAAAAAGTTACACCGTTTTCAGCGTCGGGCTTTGGGGGGAGGGGGGGAAGAAGCTGGTAAATTAGTAGTTTTATCAGTTTTTCGGAAATATTTAGACAACTATGGGGTTTAGCGCAAAAAGTGCAATATACAAAATAATCTACACTAAATTACGAACAAAATGCTCCTAAGCATTTTTTTGTTAAGCGAACGATTCCAGAGTTACAGAGGGTGTAAAAAAAAAAAAAAAAAATTGGTATTTTTTTAGATTTTTCGGAAAAAATATTCATTATCACTAAGGAAACCAATTTTTTGTATGAATTGTGTTTTGTAAAAGCAAATTACGATTTTAGGGGCCGGTGTGTTTGTGATAAGCCCTTGAGGGAACGACAACCTCACCACCGACTCAAGGGGCTCTACTTTTAAGGGAAAAGAGTATTTCATTGGCCGCGTAACTATATAAATCAGCGGCACGGAGAAACTCGAACTTTCTCTAGACAATGTCGCAGTAAGAATGAATATATTTTCAACATAGATGATTTTAAGATATAAAAATGTGCATAACAATTATGGTTTATAATTATATCATTTTTATAAGTGCAGCTTTTGAAGTTTTTTCTTTGGAAAATAGGCATATTTGTCTGTATATTACAACAATATTCTATCAAACTTTTTGAAGTTCATAAACTGAGTTCAATACTAATATTTAATTAAAATGTAGAACGTTAAATGCGACATACTGTGTGTAATAAAAGGTATTCACCAGCATTCAATCCTCTTCAAACATAGCACTGTCCTCTTCTAGATCTTCGTCTATGATATTAGTGTCCCTGTGAATACATCCTAAACCTGAGCAATTACTGCTTATACTTGAGCAGATTAGACCACTATTTCTGCACTCGCAGTTACGGACGCATTCGTCTTTGCAAACGTACACTATGAAGGAAAGTAATTATTCTGAAATTAATAATTTCAGGGGAGCTGTAGAACGCATTGCTATAATTGTGGTTTCAGGTGTTCACTAATATTCTTCGTCCCCCCCGGAGCATTCGTTTTCTCATCCAGCCACTAATGGACCTGGTGTTATGTTCTATATGAATGCTGCTTGGAAGCTGCTGAAGTGATGGGTAGTGCAGCCAACTTGAACAATGAATATATGGGCTGCTTTGCAATAGCTTGCAAGTAACACTGGTAGCGAAAACTATGTAGATATTCAGTATTCTTGGCTCCAAACATCGCAAGAAGGAAATACTTTCTTGCGTCAGCCCTTAGATCAGGAATTAAAATGGAGAAAACAAGTCCAATCATGGGCTTAGCAAAATCTGACCCGGAGACTCCAAGTCATGTGAGTCAACAATGACAAATGGTTGGCACATTTTGCGTGAAACAAGCGAAAGAGACCCGATTTATTCCAATACTTTGCTTTAAAATCCATCACGTGACTTGGGGCCTTGGTTTCAGGAATGAAAGTCTTCACTCTCTCCATTTTATTTCTTCTCAATCCGTCAGCCACTGCACTGGGATCAGCTTTGGGATCGTTAAAGACTAGATGCTTCGTACGAAGAGCGTTGTTGGCTTGCACTTTTCTATACGGTGAAATTTTTCCCTTGTGGATAGATGATACAGTGTCACATCTTGTGAAGGCATACATTGCTAAGAGTACACCTTTCATATCTCCAATGTCTCGCTGAATGTCCGAAATAGTGTACACCTTTTCCTGGTGATTGCCTTTCTTTGGTACCACCATTTTCAATTTGTTTTCTGATGGTGTGTGAACAGTCAACAAGACTACTAAGTCCGTATCATCACCAATAACACAAACTTCAACTCCATTCTTAGCTTCACCAATAGCTTTTAAAACTATTAATAAGTCAACGTTACCTGATGCTTGATGAACTGCGCAACCGTCTCTTCTCAAGTGCATTGTAAGGACAGAAATAAGGCCCATTTTGTTCTTAGCGTTGGCTACAAATTCTCTTAAGTTGATAGTTACATCGATTTAGTCAATTGTTTGATTGAGTCGAAGTTTCAATATTGAAACTTTGAATAGCGGCAACCCTATGATTGGAGTACTTTTGCTTAGGCAACCCTATACCATCGGTTTTGTAATATTTTTACTTACATTTGTTTTATATATTTTACGTGGAAACTTGATGAGGGTAAATTTCCTATTTTTGAGCACCTCTTAGACTCTGGCAACCCTAATTAGTTCACACACGCTACCTTACTTTCCCGTTTTCTTTACAGCTTTTATTTTTCATTTATGACAACAATTTTTGGAAAATCGATGAAGGTAAATAACTCATTTTTGGGCACTTTTTAGTCTCTGGTAGCCCTGCTTAGGGACAGGAAAAAGATAGGCAACCTTACTTTAGCGTTTTATTTACAGCTTTTACTCTTCATTTATGATAACAATTTCCGGAAACTCGATGAGGGGTAAATTATCTACCTCATTGGAAACCTTTTATCCTCTGACAATCTTGATTAGGGAACCGAAAAACGTAGACGACCTTAGTTTAGCGTTTTATTTCCATTTTTTACTCTTCATTCATGGTAGCGATTTTCTGAAACTCGATGAGGGTAAATTACTCATTTTCAGACATCTTTCATCCCCTGGCAATCCTGATTAGTTCACGTGAAAGAGGTAGAAATTCTTACTTTCACGTTTTATTTACAACTTTTACTCTTCATATAAAGCAACAATTTTAGGAAACTCGATGAGGGTAGGTCAAACCTAGTGGGATCTAAGACTAACCCCATGTGGTGCCTCTCAGCTTCTTTTAGACTACAATACGACTGTACAATATCACTTTTTATTAAAATTGTTTAGTTATTTCTGTCAACGTAGTAGTTGGTTGAGCATGGCGGGCTACGTGACTTTTTCTGAATAGTAGAGCCGCTTACTCTTCGTTGTGAATTCGCAATAAAATATACTTGCAATAACTATACTGAACATTTATTACAATACACGAACGTAACATTTAACATAAATTCAGAAATAAATATAACTTAGAATGATCGAGATATTTTAGAAAGAAAAGAATGTGATGCAGCAACGCTGCTTGACTTATCGCTACTTAGTCATCTTTTTGTTCCATCAAGAAAATTAAATTTAAACGTTGCCACTCACACGAGCGATGAAAATTATAATAATTAAATTAAAGTTCTAGGCTCAGCTGCAGACGATAAGAACTACCATACTCCCCCCCATTGGACAAATGTCCAAAACTAAGTCTAAGTTGGTAGGGGAGCAATCTTAGTTATTGGTCTTTTAAATGTTCCTGATGTAGTTTTCACCTGAACAACTCTTACAGCTCCATCTTCTCCAGTAAAAGTTTCCATAACTCTTCCTAAACTCCATTTCATGGGATGTTTGAGATCTTCTTTTAACAACACCAGTTGTCCAGTTTTTATATTTAGGTTAGATGACTTCCATTTACTTCTCTGCTGTAACTGTGTGAGATACTCAGCACTCCATCGCCTCCAGAATCCTTCGCGAAGAGCTTGAATCAACTTAAATCTTGAAGTGTATGATAGCGAATTTTCTGCATGATAAGACTCAGGCATTGCTAGAAGCGGTGCTCCAATCAGAAAGTGACCCGGTGTTAAGGGATCAAGGTCGTTTGGATCACTACTAAGAGGAGTTAGTGGTCTTGAATTCATACATGCTTCAATCTGAATAATTAAAGTTGATAATTCTTCATAATTAAGCACTGCTGATTTACATACTTTGAAAAGATGTTGCTTCATTGATTTGATGTTAGACTCCCAGATACCTCCAAAATGAGGTGCACTGGGTGGGATGAAATGCCAGTTAATAAACAATTCTGAAGCAAAGTCCTGAACTGATGCTGATTTAAGAATTTCCATTTGACTGTATAAATAGTTTCTTGCACCTTTAAAGTTAGAGCCGTTATCAGTATATATGTCTGAAGGTTTCCCTCTTCTCGATATAAATCTTCTGAGGCACGCTAAGAATGAATCTGTACTTAGTTCGGACACAACTTCAAGATGAACTGCTTTTGTCGTGAAGCAAATGAATAAAGCAATGTATGACTTTGTGGTAACCCTTGTTCTCTTGAGATTTGGCTTCGTTATTATCGGCCCTGCAAAATCTATTCCCGTTTTGAGAAATGGTCTGGAAGGAAGAACGCGATCTTTAGGTAAATCTCCCATAATTTGGCACATGATTTTCTTCTTCATCTTGAAGCATGTCAGACAACGCTGAATATTTCTTCTGACTTTATCTCTTCCTGATATAAGCCAAAACCGCTGTCTAATGAGGGAGAGTACAACTTGTGTTCCTCCATGAAGAGAGAGTTTGTGATAATAATCTATAATTAAATCCGAAAGGTGATGATTTTTAGGAAGTAGCATTGGATGTTTTTGATCATTTGACATATTAGAGTGTTTAAGTCTGCCGCCAACTCTTAAAATACCGTTTTCGTCAAGAAAAGGATTCAATGATATTAAGGAACTTTTAGCTGGCAAACTCCCTTTAGTTTGAATAGCATGAATTTCCGATTTGAATTCTGAATCTTGGACCAACTTTACAATGCGAGTTGTGGCGTCAAGTAATTCTGATGTCTTAAGAGAACCTACTTTCCGATTATTTTTGTCACATTTTGCATTTTGAATAAATCGTACGCTATACGCAACTACTCTAGTAAGTTTACTCAGCGAAGAATAGTTATGAATAAAGTTTAACTCGCCTTCTACTTGATTAGAATAACTTGCCGTTTTCTCTGACACTTCTGAGATTTTTTCTTTTTCCGGAGCTGAATGGTTTTGTGGAGGGATAACTATTGGCGAATCTGAAAGCCAAGAAGGACCTTTCCACCATAATGAATGATTAAGAAGTTTTGAAGGCATGAGTCCTCTTGAGGCACAATCACAAGGGTTCTCTTTGCTTACAACGTGATGCCAGGCATCGACTTGAGTATTAGTATGAATTTGCGATATCCTATTAGAAATGAAGGACTTCCATTTATGAGGTTCGGAATTTATCCAATCAAGCACTATTTGGGAATCCGTCCAAAAGAATGACTCATCTACTTGAATGGCAAGATTTTCAACTACATTCTTGTAGAGTTGGCTTAACATTACAGCTGCACACAACTCCAAACGAGGAAGCGTTATTGTTTTTAGTGGTGCGACTCTGGTTTTCGCGGCGATTAAACTAATCTTGACTTTCTCATCTTCAAATTCTGATCTCATGTAAAGGACAGCAGCAAAAGCCTTTTGGGAAGCATCGCAAAAGCCATGAATTTGAATACATTTTACTGCAGAATTTTGGATGAAGAAATGTCGTGGCATTTGAATATTTTCAAGTATCGGAAGCTGTGAAGCAAAACCTTTCCATTCTTTAAGGATACTGTCTGAGAGTGGATCATCCCATTTTGACTTGCATAACCATAATTTCTGCATCATAATTTTAGCTAAAACTGTAGAGGGTGAAATGAAACCGAGGGGATCATAAATTCTAGCAATGCTTGACAATAATTGCCGTTTTGTGGTGACTTCTTGAGCTGGATTTAAATGAATCGCAAATGTGTCTTGATTTGGATCCCACTGAATGCCAAGAAGTTTCACTGACTGATCTTCAGCAATATTTATAGACTGTTCTGTTCCTTTTAGTTCAGGAGGTAATTTTGAAAGAATACTATGTTCATTTGATATCCATTTTCGAAGAGTGAATCCACCTCTTCTCATTAGATTAATTAAATCACTCATGAGATTTTCAGCTTCCTGAATTGAATCGGCTCTTGTTAATAGATCATCTACGTAAAAGTCCTTGTCGATAACTTGAGGCTTTAGGAAAATTCATCTCTTCATCTTCAGCAAGTTTTTTAATAGTTCTTATGGCTAAATACGGTGCGCAAGCAGTTCCGTAAGTCACTGTCTTCAATCTATAGTCTTCAATCTTTTGATCGGGATTTTCTCGCCATATAATTCTCTGAAAATCAGAATCTGAATGTGAGACAAGAATTTGTCGGAACATTTTTTTGATATCAGCCGCAAGAGCTATGGAGTGTATTCTGAAATTTGATAGAATATAAAATAGATCAATTTGGAGTTTGGGTCCAGCATGCAAAACATCATTTAGCGAGATGTTTGTGGATAATTTAGCTGATGCGTCGAACACAACTCTTAATTTTGTGGTGCTGCTTTGTTCTCTAATTACTCCGTGGTGTGGCATATAAAAACACTTGCGATCTTCTACTATGATCTCTTCTGTTTGCACTAATTCCATGTGGTTTAAGGATAAATATTCCCTCATGAAATTCTTGTATTGATCATACATGCTAGGATTTTGGATTAGTTTCCTTTCCAACGACAGAAATCGTGCAACCGCTTGATCTCTCGAATTTCCAAGACTTGGTTCTTCCTTGAATGGCAGTTTGACTTCATATCTTCCAGTGTCATCTCTAGTTGTAGTTTCTGAGTAAAACTTTTCACAGTTTGCGTCTTGAATGCTTAACTTTTCTTTCTGAGGAATAGATTCCAATTCCCAGAATTTCTGAAGAACTTCATCAATTTTTACACTGGAATGGTGACTCAATTTGGTATTTTCTGTACCTTCATATAATTTGGACGATACCCTTCCTGAGAGAATCCAACCTAACTTTGATTGAATAGCTGTAGGTTCTAATAGAAATAGCTGTAGGTAGTTCTTATCGTCTGCAGCTGAGCCTAGAACTTTAATTTAATTATTATAATTTTCATCGCTCGTGTGAGTGGCAACGTTTAAATTTACTAAGTAATTGGACTTTCCAGCAACTTGATTACCAGTTCCTATGACTAAGTGATTAGTTGAAAATGTTTTTAGATTAAGTCTATTACAGCATTCTTCAGTCATCAATGAGGTTTGAGAACCACAATCGAGTAAAGTTCTACACAGTTGCCAATGTCCTTGAGAATCCTTGACTTTGACTAAAGCTGTAGATAGCAGAATATTGCACGAATTATTCAGACCAGTTAAAGCTAGACTGCTGGACTGAGAATTATTAACTTGAACAGAATCACTTGACCTCTGTGCAGAATTATCGACTGAAAGGTTCGATTTGTATGAAGAATCATGTAAGAGAGTGTGGTGTCTTTTAGAACAATCTTTGCAGTGAAAAGTAACTTTACACTTCGAAGTATCGCGATTAGCTCTCAAGCAGTTAAAGCAAAGTTTATTCTTCTTCGCTAGATTCCACCGTTCTTGAGTGCTCAAATTTTTGAATTCTGAACATTTGAACAATGCATGACCTAAATTGCACAATACACAACTTCTACGATTAACGTTTGTTACGGAATTATAGCTAACTGACTTCTTGGATTTCAAAAGTTCCTCTTTGGGATAGATTTCTTTGCAGGTTTTCATGCTTCTGGCATTCTTTTCTAAAAATTCAATAAATTTCTTATACGATGGAATTTTTTCATCTTCTAATGTGAGCTCCCACTGTTTTCGGATATTATCATCTAAGCGTTTTTCGAGAAATTGAATAATGATTAATTCTGAAAGTTTGTCTAACTCAAATCCCAACGTTTTTAGATTACGAATTGCTTCATTGCAAGAATCCAAAATATCCCGAAGAAATTTAGAGGTCATCAATTTGACTGGTTTAATGCTAAATATTTTCGAAACTAAAGCATATGATAACTCTCTTTTGTTGTCATAACGACTAATTAACGTTTCCCAAGCTTGAGAATAATTATTTTCTGTGATAGGAAAGCCCTTTATTAGTCGAGCAGCTTCTTCTGTAACTGATGCATGCAAGTATTAAAATTTTTGTAGTTGACTTAAATTAGAATTATCATGAATAGTCGAAATGAAAATTTGTTTAAAGCTAATCCAATTACTTATATTTCCGTTAAATGCTGGAAGATCGAATTTAGGCAAATTTATGCTCGTACTTGTTTGAAAAGGTCCACTTTGCGATGGTAATGTAGACCGATTATCTCTCTCAAAGTCAAGCTTAATTTTTTCAATTCTGCTTTCAATATCGAACTGAAGATTTAGAATTTTATCTGAATATTCTTGGCTAGCTTCTATTTCATTTTCGAATTCATCCATATCTTCGATTAAGTTTTCAACTTCTGCATCAGCGACTTGAATTTGATTTAGCTTACTATTTAATTGCAGCTTGAATGTGCTTAAATCTTCCACAGTAACGTCTTCATTATGTAACTGCTCAGAAATTTTATTCAGTAGCTTAGTTGTTACCGCGCGAATAGTAGCTCGTTTCTTTTTTGCTTTTTCATACGCAGATGCAGCATTAGAAGTCATGGTTTATCACAAAATGAAAGATAGAATGAGAATAAATAGAATAGAATGTATCTATATCATGCAATAAAGTTTAATAGAATAGAATGTATCTTTGGTTGTAAACCAGGGGTCGTGAGTTCGATCCTCACTGGTGGCTCCAAAAATGGTTGAGCATGGCGGGCTACGTGACTTTTTCTGAATAGTAGAGCCGCTTACTCTTCGTTGTGAATTCGCAATAAAATATACTTGCAATAACTATACTGAACATTTATTACAATACACGAACGTAACATTTAACATAAATTCAGAAATAAATATAACTTAGAATGATCGAGATATTTTAGAAAGAAAAGAATGTGATGCAGCAACGCTGCTTGACTTATCGCTACTTAGTCATCTTTTTGTTCCATCAAGAAAATTAAATTTAAACGTTGCCACTCACACGAGCGATGAAAATTATAATAATTAAATTAAAGTTCTAGGCTCAGCTGCAGACGATAAGAACTACCAGTAGTTGTAATTTCATTTTTCCTAAAAATTCTTAAAAATGCGAAAATTTTCTACTTTTACACCCACTGTAACTCTGGAACCGTTCACTTAACAAAATAATGCTTAGGATCATTTTGTTCGTAATTTAGTGTAGATTATTTTGTATATTGCACTTTTTGCGCTAAACCCCATAGTTGTCTAAATATTTCCGAAAAACTGATAAAACTACTAATTTACAAACTTCTTTCCCCCCTCTCCCCAAAACCCGACGCTGAAAACGGTGTAACTTTTTACCGATCAATATGTGGACAGTATACAACAATTTGGAGTTGAAGGGAAACTTTTACTTTGGATGTTGAGGTTTATGTCTAATTGCACTGTACTATATCAGCGATCTAATGAGCCGAATTTCGATAATTATTGGATAGGCGACGAATGACAAGGGGTCGTTTGCAAACTGGAAACACTTTCCTGCTATCGTTGCAGTGATTCATGATAAGAACGGATTATTTAAGACTTAATTTTTTAACTGACAGCTAGAATCTACTTTTATGTGAAAAAAATTACAGAGCAATTAGTCTTTTATTTCTCGAGAAATCCGTAAAAATGTGAATTTTTTGAAAGTGTCCCAATACTTTTGGTCATATAGTGTAGAATATGCAACTGACACACACCCACACACATTTTACTTACAAGAGACGCCGAATGTTTTGGGAGGGCAAATACTGTGTCGAAGTTTCAAACTCCAATGAAAACACCATTGCAATTCTGTAGTCCAGGAACTCAGTCCTCTTCGGACGACAAAAACTTGAGGGTCGTGAATCTGGATAAACTTCTGGATTTAGGTCAATGCGTTCTAGATATGAGACCAGGTAAAATAGTTGATGTGCATAGACTCGAGTTTGGATGCATGGAGGATCTAAATTTGCTTGTTTGGCTCCTGAACTGCAATAGCGGTTTCCTTGGAATCTGAAGCTTCAGCACAATATTTGCTCTCCTAAAATCTATCGCATCCCCTGTTAGTACAATGTAGGGGCGAGGGAATTTATATTCTATATTGTGAATGCCTTCAGTTGGGTGATACTGCGATGCAATAGCAAAAAAAAAAAAAAGGTAAGAAATAATTTCAAAAGACGAACCAATGTTTTTCTGGAGCTAAACAAGCAACTTTGGGCCTCAATTGCGGCCGACTAGGATCTACCTGTGCGTAGTCAAACCTCTTTACCTGGGTTCATAACGCGAATTGACCTAAATCCAGAATTTCATCGATATCTGTGACCCTCAAGGTCGAGCCGTTTGATAGTTAGTTTTTATGGAGTTATGTTCAGTAAATTATAAAAAATATTGTTTTTACAACGTTTTTTCTATTGAGTTTAATTTTATAAAAATGTGTTATTTTGCATTTTAAGCAAGGAAGAGAAACTTCTTTCCTCTTTTAAAGTATGTCTTAGGCTTTTCTTCGCTTTTTTATAGGTAGTTTTTTTCGGATTGAATAGTTGCAAGTTATTATTGTGTTATTTAACTTTAAACGCTTAGGTAGCTTTGAAAGATTTTAAGATTGTTCAAATCAAATGCTTTTCTATTTGGAAGAGGGAGTTTTGACGGACAGTTGTCGTCATTACATCGGGATTTGTTTTATTACTTCATGCTTAGGGCTTAGGTAAAATTATGTTTTCGCATTTTAATTAACGAAAGAGAATCTTTCTTTTTTATTTCGGCGTGGGAAGGAATATTTACATTCGCTGAAAGAGCTTTTTTTAAAAAAATTTTTGTAAATTTTACAGCACGTACACAGCTGTACGGGCACAAGTAATAAAAAATAATAAAAAAAAAAAAGTTTTGGGAGCAAAAAACCCATGAAAGCAGCAGACTGGATTTATTTTTTACCATGCAAATATAAATGTAACGGTTGAATGATAAGACCCACAACATCTGATTAAATGCTAATTTTCCCTATTTCCCACCGAACCAGTTTAAAAATTGAATGTTTCATATCAAAACACCTGTTTCAGATTCCCAGTCCTTGATTAAAAAGTTTTGTTACTATTGTTTGGGAATTCTGCGACTTCAGTTCTGCTTGCTGTGGTTTGCGTTTAGAGAGGGACATGATTCGGGCGCTATAAATATACAGAGGATACGTTTTTCACCAGCTTCAGCATGAATCTTAAGGTTAACCATGCAGTAATACAGGGCACGGGTGAAATGCTCTAGTACTTTCCATGTTGGGAATATAGCCGTTGCCGGAGTAAAAAACAGGGGTTCGGAGCATACGAAGGTTGATCCAAGAGTAAGGTCCCATCAATTTTACAAATACACAGCACTGTCTATTCTCATTGAAATTTACATCGATGGGGGGAAAAAACGCTTCCGTATATTTATACATAACCGCCAGATTTTTATATGCATTATTATTGAATGGTGCCCTAACTTCTGTATCGAGTTGTCAGAGAATTTCACCACCCAACCCGTTGATAAAGCATTTCATCCCTTTTTAGACTTCGTCGTCGCTCCGGAAATGTTAGCCATCCAAGTGTTCCTTAAACTTAGGAAGCAAGTGGTAATCACTAGACTCGAGCTCCGAACTGCAATCAAGAACGGAGTGGTTTGCTGACTGTCATGTCCCACTCTGGCGGTGGAATTCTGTGACACTCGATACAGAAGTTAGGGCACCGTCGACAGTAATGCACAGACAAAGATGGCGATTATGTATAAAATAGAGAAACGTTTTTTCTTTCCAACGATGTAAATATCAATGAGATTAGACAGTGCTGTATATTTGTAAAACTGATGGGAACCTTACTTTTGGATCGACCCTAACATAGCGAACATAAAGATGTTAGTATAATGTTATTCCGTTTTTCAGTCTGGCTTTCTAGGATGTAAGAGGTGACTAGTTGGAAAGACACAGAAAAAAGCATAACAAATTTCTATTATTTTCTAGCATAATAGCAGTCGAAAAAATATCGTATCTGTTTGGAGCAAGATGCAAGAGACAAGTGTAAGATAAATAAATTAAGTGATCGTTAGTCAAGTTTGACGTGAATTTACCGTTTACACCAGACGCGGATACAGGGGAAAGTTTTGACTGATTACGATTTCGATTACATCCAAATTTAGGGGGTTTGTTTAAGATTACCATTACTTGGCTTTTAAACATTCAGATTATGACTACAATTTTTATTACATAAAAACGTAATAGATTAGGATCTATTACGGTTACGCAATCGTCATTACTCCAAGTCTGGCTCATATCACGCCTAGATGCCCAAGTTTTATTTTTTAACGTTAGTGAGGAAAGGAACTGTTTTTTCAAAATTTTTAAACTTCAAATTACATTTTTCGGAATATCATGGGATCGCTGTATCCATAGTTGTACCAATGTGCCTATCTTTTCCCTACAATCCGTATAAGTTATGCTATTGGAAAATAGTAGCTTAAACTATTTAAACCAAAGAAAAGAATGATGTATTTTTACTTCAGTCCACATTTGGTTAATAGTATGCGAAATTTCATAGTTGCACCTGCACCCCCCCCCTCTCTCACACACGCTCTTTTGATAATAGAGATGACACGGGGAGAGATAGGTTCTCCCTTTGCACCGTGATGGCTGTGTGTAGGGACGTTTCCGATTGACTGGAGCATGGTAACTTCGTTCGGTGTCGTAAGTGGCAAGAATAGCATATTTTTAATGGAAATTGCCTGATGTTCTACGTGAAATTAAAATTAGTTTTCTGCAATTTTCTAGACATTATGATTATGATGGACATAGGGAGCTTGGTGAACGATTTCACAAAAGGCAATAAAAGAATGTGCGACTAATTTAACCATTAACGATTTTAGATAAATAGTAGATCGATCGATAGAACTAACCTTCAGTAGAAGAACTGGTATTCAGGTCTCAAAAGATCACCCTACAAAAGAATTTTAACAAGAAATTAAGAAATTTTTTTAAAAATTAAGAAAAACGGTTAAAAAAGAAAAAAGAAAAAAGAAAAGAAAAGAAAACTAGTACCGTAAAGTGGGGCTAATTGCCACCCGAAATTCCCTACTTTTTAGGAGTTTTACATTGATTGCTTTGTTAAACCCATAATGTGAACTGACAACATTGTTTTTACCACTTTGCAGACGTTCCGCTACCACCTAAAGTCTTTTTTAAATAACAATTTTAACTCTCTATATTTTTTCTTCTATTTTTAAAAATTGGATTCTAGTAGCCCCGCGCTGGGGCTACTGGTCCCACTCAGCAAATCCATTAAAAAAGCTGTAAAACATGAGGTGGTATTAAGGACCCATAATTTGAAAAATAAACTCAAAACGTACATTCCAGTGAGCAAACTATTTATATAAATTGCAAATTATTATATCAATTAATATAAAATCAACGTAGACATAAAAAAATATTTTTAGTCAAACATAATTTCACAAATAGAAACATAATCTAACTGCAGCTAAAATCAATTGAAATGCTCATTACTTAAACATTAGAAAGCATGAAAACCCTTCAATTTAATGGCTTGGGTGGATTTTTTTTTCTCTGATATTATTTAATGCCTGCTCTTCCCAGCTACTAAATACTACAGGATGCTCAGGCTTGCTTTGCGAACGATCTTTTAATTTCCTTTTTAGAGTTGATATACTTAAGTCAAAATGGTCTGATGTCACTCTCTAAGACATTTCTCCGGAATTGATTGAATCTGAACACGTTATTTTAAAGGATTACAAACTTTACTTAATATAATTTAGTGATGAAATGTGGTTTGGGGCTGTTTCAACGCTGGGTTCAAGTAGCCCCCATTTTAAGGCAACCAGTGCACTTTTACTAACTTATATTAGTTACTGCGTTAATTATATAGCTACAACCTTAAAACACTGTTATTTTATCAAGAAATAGAATGCAAACATAAAACTATCTTGACCTTGATGATATCAGTTACATGTGAAAGTTTGCAGGCACAAAAAACTGTTCAGGCAACTTGCAATCATAACCTCAATCAGAATAGGCGGGAATAGCAGAAACTTTGTTTCATGTTCCAAGCATATGTCTAGTACTTCTACCTGTCATGGAGAAGGTTTTTTAAGTTTATACATTACGTTTTATAGGATCAGGACGGATTTTAAACACTTTTTTTCTCATGGGTTCAAGTAGCCCCACTTTTCGGTACTACGATGAAAACCAGCTGAACAGGCGACTCAGAATCATGTAACAGCTTCTTGACGTGGTGTTAAACATATAATAAATCAGAAAGTTGAAAGACACCACGTTGGTGAATTAGTCATTTTAATTTTAAAGTCACTGAAACAAAAGTAACATGCATCAAAGATAGAATTCAGCTTGTTGTCCACCGACCTGAATTGTAAATATTATGCAAGAAGCTCCGGAGGTTTTGGAATATTCTCACAAACACCATGTCAGAAAAACCTTTCCGACTTTTCATTGCGATATACAATGTAAGGGGCCATTCATTAATTAAGTGAGGGTCCCGACGGGGAAGAGGGTTGGAAAAATCTCTACATACTCTTAATAGATTATTTTCCTAAATATAAGTTAGAGGGCCTGGGGCCCGTACAAAAAGTTAAATTTTGTATTTTTTGACTCATTTTTATTATTACTTCAGACATTCAATATCTTAACCCTGCATCTGATTTTGAACACTAATGGTTGCGAAAATAAAGGTCTTGCAGGTTAAAACGGAACACCCTGTATATATATTTCCATACGGTTACCACAAAACAGGGGCAGCCCACGAATGAAATAACGCTTTAAGGTGGGGGTTCACGAAATAGTAACAGTTTGTGACAAGGAAGAGGAAAGAAATGACAAGAGGGACATACAATGGAGATAATGTGACAATAAGCCTTTTTTTTAATAGGAACGTTATGAAAAGCAGCGTGGCATGTGACAGAGGGAAGACGGGGTATGGTAAAGTGCAAAACTTTGAAAAAGGGGGGAGAGGGTCGACAATGTTCAAAAGTGTGACAAAGGGGGGAGAGGGTCGACCATGTTCAAAAGTGTGGCATTAGTTACGCACCGGCCTTAGCCATAAACAAATCACAAAGACGACCTTTTTAAAAAATTGTACTCTTATTGCGACGCGACTATCCAGTGTTTTCGAATGGACAGTTATATTCGTCGCGAATAGAGTTCGTTCATTTCTTACTTGGAAATTTATGTTTCCAATGACGAAGAAGCAACTTACTCAGTAATAGTAGATGTTTCATAAGTAATATTGTTCACACAGGAGTTTTACGTATAAACTGAGTTTTGATGCTTCTTTTTATACGGGAAGATTTCGAGAATTGGATAATTGGCGATTTTTATCCATTGGCGTCAAATTTTTTGTTTCCAATGCCAAATTGATAGAGTGAGAAAAAAAAAAAAAAAAAAAAAAAAAAATGGAGCCAGAAATTTTTTTTTATTTTTCCAACAGCTTTTTTTAATTAATTTTTTAAATGTCCGATTTTGGAAATAAAGCTTGATGTTTATGACGTTGCAAGTGATATATTTTGACGCGCTATTCCATTGCCGCGCTAAATGTTGACGTTTTACTGTCAACCGCGTTTCCAGGTTATGATAATTTGCGATGTGCTCTAATGGAATCAGTGAACGGCATTTCATCGCTTTTGATGCCATGTGAGAAGCGTAAAAAATGAATTTCAATCTGCGCACAGATTAAAATAAGTGTGTTAAAAAATATTTTTTTTTCAAATTATTTAAAAAATGGTTAAAACCCATTTTAAGCATGCTCTTTCAGAAAAAAATAATAATTTTAAATTTCAGTAAAGACCCTATTACCAAAATATCCCTTTTCATTCGTTTATTTTGAGATTAACAGACAAAAAGCAAAATTGGAATAAATTATTACTGTTTGGTATTGTGTGACAAAAATTGAATGTTTCCAGATATGCAGTAAACATGAGTAAGAGTAGAAATAAAAATGTTGGAAATAGTTAAATTCATGCAAGTTTTCTCAAATATTCATTTATGAATATGGTCGAATTTCGGCCCCACTGGGTGAACACTAGTTTAAAGTAAATAAACATCCAATAACTCATATTAAAACCGCTTTAATTAAAAAAAACATTTTTTACTTTCAGCTAGTACTGAAAACATCAGTATTTTACCTTTGTAAATACCGTTTTTATGAAAAAAGTACGAAATGCCGGTATTAGGTATACCGGAATTGCAATTATTAATTACCACCTTCATTATGAATACTACAAGTAAATGAAACTAAAACCATTTTGTTCTTCGTAATAAAGCGCTTTAAGAATTTCCCTTTTATGAAGATCAGGAAACATTTACCGTCACTTTCCAATATCGAACAGAGATCGGCGTCGTTTTAAGTTCGACAACCCTCGTCTTGATGCACAGCAAAGGATGAGAAATTAGAAGCTCAGCTTTAAAAAAGCCCGAAGCAATATCCATAAAGAGAAAGTGAAAAGCACTCTATTTTCCCCTTTCTTTCACTATTTATCTGTTTATTTATTTCGCCGAGAGGGAAATATGATATACATCGATGCTTAAGACAATTACATGATAATATGGAAACGTCGGGTGAGAAAGTTTTTTGGTTCGACGGTGAAGTTAAAGATGGGTATGATTTAACCGTGTTTCGGCTTTGAAAAAATAAATTAATAAAAAATCTTGGGATTTATCATATCGTGGAACACTTGGCGAGTGTTCAAAGGTTTTCGCCAAACTTGTCAAAACAAAACGTTGGTCTGTTTGCCAAACGTTGCCAAAATTAATGTAGCTGAAGTTTAAAATCAAATTTTTAAGCAAACCATGCCATTAAAGAAGATTAAAGTGTTACTTAAAATGGAAGATAAATTTGTCATGGTTGCGGTCTGCAATTTTAATTTTGATTTTTTTTTAATTGCTTACTACAATGTTGAAATTAGTTAATGTTCCTTGCGAATTATCCTTCGAGTAGGGGCGGATTCAAAAAATTTTCTGAGGAGGGTCAAGTTTTAACAGCCACCGTTATACCTCCTATGTTAAAAAGTATCAGTTAAGATAGAGTGCTCTGCTCATCTCTCATAGGGTGATGTCACACCTCCTCATACGTTACACCGCACCCCCCCCCCCCACCCAAAAAGAGACTAAAAGCCTTTTAATTTACCCTCCCCTGAAATTTTCAAATGGTGCCACCTGAGCCATCTCAATATTTATCTCTACATAGTGTTACAAATCCTGTAAATAGTAATTATTGTAGTAACGTAACCTGTAAATAGTTTCCCGTAATGAATATACAACCCCTTTTCATATGGCTAAAGTATACGATCCCCCTATTTCCTTTTTGTTCATTGATAAAATTTGATAACGGTCTACTATTTTCCAGAAGCGTGTGGAATATTTGAGAGATTTCTTTTCGGTGTGTATGTAAGTCGTTAGCGATGGATAAAAAGTTGAGTTTCGATTGAGAATTCGAACTGAGAGCGTATTTGCTCTGTTTATAGCGAGGCATTTCGCTGTGTTGTTTTCGTATTGGAAGTAAATACGTGTGTAACCGTTAAGTTTACGGTGTTGAGTGATATTTGCTTAATTGCTGATGATTAATTTAGCAGTTGTTAACGATTTCTCCTGTACATAGTGTAAATAAAGCTCCTGTGTTTTTATCAAGAACTGTGTCTTCTTTCAAGAAAGTGGAAGTCTCACCGAATCCGTTACAATTTGGCGCCCAACGTGGGGCCTACTTTAGGACTTTCTTGGAGTAAGTGTGACTTTGGACATTTTTTCATAAAAACTTTTTGAATTTGGACTTTAATTTTATGGTGATTACTCGCGCAATGGATGAACAATTAAAACAACTTCTTGATGCAATCAACTCTGTTAAAAATGAATTGGCGGCTAATCAAGACCAATTAAAAAGTGATTTGACTGCAAGTTTTACTGCAAATCAAGAACAATTAAAAATTGATATGGCGGCTAATCAAGAACAATTAAAAAATGATATGGCGGCTAATCAAGAACAATTAAAAAATGATATGGCGGCTAATCAAGAACATTAAAAAATGATATGGCGGCTAATCAAGAAAAATTAAAAAGTGATCTGACTGCAAGTATGTTGGCAAATCAAGACCAGTTAAAAAGCGATTTAACGGTGCTGAAAAAGGACTTAACGTCTAACCAAGAAGAAATAATTAAAGACATGGAAAGGAGATAGGCGACCGCGGAAAGCAGCTCTGTACAGTTTTGCGCTCCCACATCTGTTGCTCGACCGTCCATTAAACTGGCCACATTTGATGGGAAAAGTTCGTGGCAGGTGTACAAGACCCAATTCATGATAGTGGCGGAAGCGAACGGATGGGATTCTGCTACCAAGGCCTGCCATCTTGCAGCATCCCTGAGAGGTGACGCAGCAGACATTCTTCAGACCCTTCCGGACAGCCAGCGCCTGGATTTCGCCGCCCTCACATCTGCGTTGGAGCTTCGCTTCGGTGAGAAGTGCCAGAAAGATTTCAGCCGACTCCAGTTGAAGTCCCGTTTCCAGAAAACCGGGGAAACCCTGCAAGAGCTTGCGGCGGACATTGGGAGACTGTCTCATCTTGCTTTTTGCGACTGTCCTGCGGATGTTCGAGACAACTTAGCACTCAACTACTTCATAGACGGAGTTCGGAATACTGAAATCCAGAAAGCCCTCCGGATGGCGGATGTAAACGACCTGAAATCTGCTTTAGTGTATGCGATGAAATACGAGGTCGCCCAAGGAGCAACCCGTGTGGATCGCCATCCCATCCGGACTCTGGAAGCTGAGGAGTCTGATTCCAGGTCGTCCCATCTCGCTGAACTTGAGAGACAACTCGGTGACTTGGCAAGACATCTGAACAGCATAACAGCCCAAAAGAAACAAAACGGAAATAGGGGGATCGTATACTTTAGCCATATGAAAAGGGGTTGTATATTCATTACGGGAAACTATTTACAGGTTAAGTTACTACAATAATTACTATTTACAGGATTTGTAACAATAGTATAAAATGAAGTCTCAAAAAAGCGTCTGTGTGTTTGAACTCGCAAAACTTGAGAACTACTCGCTTTCGCTGAAATTTTAACAATTTGTTCCTTTAAGTCCTGAAAAGGTTTGCAGACCAGTTCGAAAACAATTCGACGAATTTTTCTTTTTTTTTAATTCTAATTTAGGCCCAATTTTCACACAGATTCCTGAATATGGGGGTGAAAACTTACTTGAACATATTAATATTACATATCGTTGGAAAGAGCAGAATTTTCCGCGTTCTACGCAATTTGTTTCAAAGATCTAACTTAATTACAGCGGGAGTTATTTACGCTTTTAGCTCGAATTTGTTTAGGCTTAGCTGAACTTTAAGTAGTACTTTCTTCATTAAAGTTACCTATAAAAAGTGAAGGAATTATCCCACAGTTTTCTTTTTGACACCATTGGAAAAAGCGATATTTTTTACTCCAGATCTAACTTGCCCTATGGTCGAAAGTTTAACCCTCTATCTCCATTAGAAAAAAAAGTTACAAGCAAATTAAATGAAGTTCAAAAATCTGTTCTCTATTCAAATTTTTTAACCAGTTTATTTTGCGTTTCAAAGGTAACGCTTTTGGAATCCATTGTTTATTTCCATCTTTCTCATTTTCAATTCTTAAATTTATTTGATTTTGTGTTTCCATGGTTATGCTTTTTAAATCCATCTTTCTCATTTTATTTTAATTTCTTTAAAGTATTTTAATATCTGTTGTCATTGTTTGGAGAGGAAGTTTTCCATGATGGTTTGATAATTTTTTTCCCTTTATTTATGCCTGGTTGTTGAATATACATCATTTGACACAATTTTTTTTTCAAAGTAGACCGGGCAAAACCGGGCAACGCAGCTAGTACTATTATATATGCGAAAGTTTGTGAGGATGTTTATTATTCTCTCAAGCAAAAACTACAGAATGGATTTTAATGAAACATTACAATAATATAGCTTATACATCAGAATAACACACAGGGTAGTTTTCGTCTCGTTATTGGGGGGGGGGGGGCAAAACCTCTCATAGGGTGGGCGTTAAAACACAATTTTCATATTAATTCTCTAATATGGGGGTGAAAAAATACTTGCACGTATTAACATTACATGTCCATCGAAAACTCTGATTTTTCTGCTGAAGATGGCATCTGTTCGAAATTTCTAAGTAGAATAAAAAACAAGTTATAAGCTTTTTACTTCCATGTTCAAAAGCTTTCATTAACTCAATTCAGTATTTAGTGTATCATCTCAACTCCCTCTCGATAGCTACAATTGTTGTATTGTTGACTATTTTTGCTTTATGTCTGACTGTACAAGGCTTTTCTCAAGCTAAATTTTAACGTAACGTTTTCACACGAGATTGGCAAATCTTTTATACTAATAATAAAGCTGAAAGTCTCTCTGTCTGGATCTCTGTGACGCGCATAAAACCTAGACCGTTCGGCCGATTTTCATTAAATTTGGCACAAAGTTAGTTTGTAGCATGGAGGTGTGCACCTCGAAGCGATTTTTTGGAAATTCGATTTTGTTCTTTTTCTATTCCAATTTTAAGAACATTTTCTTGAGCAAAATTATCATAAGATGGACGAGTAAATTACCAAGTTGTCACAATGTGGAACCGCAACATGTGCAAGCCAATTGGCGAGAAATTCACCACACATTATTTGTAAACATACAGGCGAACCAAAAGACCTTTTAATTTTATACTACGAGCAAAGCCGTGCGGATGCCACTAGTAATAAATAGATTTGGCTGATTATTTTCCATTGTAATGGAACTTTAATGCAATTAATGTTTATATATATTTGCGCTGATTGGACATTTACTCATTGTCCAATCAACCCACCGGAATTCGCCAATCTTTTTTACTCGAAGATTTCAATAGCTGAATCTTTTGGTAATTTTTTCAACTGCCGCTGCTTTTGAAGCTAACACTACGTAATGCTGTTTCTCGGTTTTCACCATGTAACCAAAATATCACCATTAAAAGGATCTTTACAATTTGTAATGTCAAGGTGTAAAATAATCCGTCAACTAAATTAAGCAAATTCATTTAAACAGCACAAAAACTTCCATTGATTCTTTGGAATCGTCTTTGTGCACAATTTCATACAATCGCCAAATTTTATTAGTATTTTGGAAACATGTCGCATGAAAATGCTTAGCAGCTTAGATTAGCATCATTTATGGTCACCAAAAGTATCGCAATATTTGGCGATAGTATCTCTTTGGCGAATATTTGTAATAGACAGTTTTACAAGGCAGGGAGGGGGAGCATTATCCAAAGCAAGGTATCCCAAAACGATCACCGCAAATTTGGTAACATTTCAAATTGCACTAAGAACAACTCACAATAATTGAAATTTCCAAAAACTAGGGGGCTATCGCCCCCTGCTCGCTATCGCTCGCCAACCCCCGGAACTGCTTACGCATTCCCTGTGGATCGCTTCGCGATCCATGCTCGCTTCGCTCGCTCGCTGTATGCCAATACATTAGCCTAGCTAAAATTTTCCGTAAAAATTAAAGTTGGTAATTGCATTTAGTTCACCATCCATTTAACCAATATGAAAATTACGTTCATAATGTTAATTTGTCTGCTTTAGCCAGATTTTCGACAGTTTAACTTTGCTGTATGTAAGATGACTGCCTTGGCAATGTGCACAACTTTACCATTATAGATACAAAAGTGTCTGTCATTGCTTTGGAGAGATTGCACTTCTACCTGTTGGTCCGCGGAAGGTATTTTATTTCCCTTCTACCACCCATTGGAAAACCAATGAAGGCATTCCCCTATCCGCCACCTGGGGACGCGCCCTCTAGGGGTTACAGGCTCCCCCGAGGGATGTATTTACATTATTTACACTCTTATATATTTACATATTTACACTCTTATATATTCTAATCTGAGAAAACTTCCTCATATACACAATTAAAAATGTCCCGTTTGGGAGCCACAACTGACACTGCTTCAAAAGATCTTGTTCTTGATAATGCCACATAGAGCTGGCCATGACTAAAAACAGGCTCAGAGAGCACCAAACATATTTTCTCAAACGTTTGTCCTTCTTGTTGTTATTCTGAATCCTTGCCACGTCACGAACAAAAAATGGTTTAACTAAAAACGCGAAAACTCGCCAAGGCTACTTTGCTTGCACAATACTAAAACTACTATAACCCTAAACAAATTTGGCGAAACCTTTCAGCTGAGAATAAAAGGAATAAAGTAAATTCTTTCTCGGTTATTCATTTTGAACTGAACTGTCGTACTGAAGCAGAGAATAGACGACGCTCAAAGCGCCTACGCGTTCAAAACAACATTGCCGATGAACATGATTGTGGAGCAATGTGTGAAGAATGCGAATTTTGTGGTGCTCTTTATTGGCAGAAAGAGCGTAATACTGCAAATAAATATACTAAATGTTGCCATGACGGAAAGGTGCGGTTACCGGCATTGTGTGACGCACCTGATCTGTTGAAGGAACTGCTGACTGAAAATTCCCCAGCCGCTAAAAATTATCGGCAGCGAATCAGAGAATACAACTCTGGAAATGGCTCGTCTTAAATTGGATTCAAGAACGGTTTCCTGCCTTCTTTGAGCTTTTCTTTGCTGATTAAGGTTGAAATGGGCCACAGCCCGACTCAAACTCATCTCAAAAAAAAAAAAGTTCGTTGAGTATTCTGTGATTCAAGATTTCAAAACAACGTAGAAGTTTGTTTACATGATTTATCGGCGAAGTGTTGCCAACAGAGGTTTAGAAATTCACCCCTTCATTTGCCGGCACGTAAGAGAATTATATATATAGATACCTAAAGCAAATTAGGGGGATTATAGGCGGCTACATTTTTAAAAACTGTTTGTACTATTGTGCATTCATGACAAGAAGGCACTTCGGAACGCCCTCTCGAAAGCAGAGCTAATTTTAGCGCGGGGGTGATCGCCACCGCTTGCGATTGAGACAACCCTAAACTTTGGCGTGCATTTAAATTTGCGAAAATGTGTTAGTGTTCTTTCTTTTCGTTTCCCGCTTTGCTCAATGGGGTGGTTTCCTTCAGTCAAAAGTAGTCTTTTAGTCATTGAAATGGATAGAATGAGCAAAAAAATTACATGGGAAAATGAAAATATTTTCTGGGTCCAACAGTTTTTTTTAAATTAATTTTTTAAAATTTCCGATTTTTCAAACAAGGCGTGGTCTTTTATGACGTCACAAATGATGCACTTTGGCGCATCTTTCTACTACGTTTCCACGTTATGATAATCAAGAAGCGAATTAAAATTGCGCTCTACGCTTGCTATCAACCATATTGTTGCCAATACAAGTGAGTAAAGATGCGAATTAAATATTTTGTTCTGTGAAAATGGCAACAATGAATGGCATTTCAACATTTGTGATGTCACAATGGAATACTCCAGTTAACGAGTTAACAAGCAACTGTTTTGGAAAGTTCATTCAACTAACCACCTCGTGTTTATAAAGTCCTAATAGAATGCTACAAGTAATAAAGTGCTTTTAGAACTTTCTTTACCTAAACATATGATTGCATAGCAGTTTTAGTCTGTTGTAAGCAAAGGTGACTCAAACTTTTAATTTTTAGGAAGTCAGAAATTCTTAATTTGCTGAATGGAACTTAAATTTTGCCAAATGATCATAATTTTGCCAAAAAGAACTCCAAGTTTTGCCAAATTATGATAATTTTGTAGAATCATCAGACAAAATTTGTTGAATAAAGACATTTTTGGAAACTCATATTGGTCTCTCGTGTCTTTTAATCGGAGCGCACCTGGTTGTAATCCTTTTCATCTTCCATAACATTGTGTACGTGGAGACTTGAGACCAGTTTTTACTCAAGTGCAGAAACTGGAAGGAGATATAAAATTCCAGAAGCAGAAAGCAACCTAGCAAAGCATTGCCAAGAAGTATATAACTGTTAAGCCAAGTTTGACTGCATGGATAACTTCTATAATTATTTTATGTAATCTACTCATTGAATGAATTTATCATTTTTCTAATGTTGTATTATCAGCATGATACATTTGGGCGCACATATTTGACTTTCAATGGATGGCAATCGATTTTTGGCCTCTCGGAGTAACATTAAAGTTTAAACTATGCATGATCCCAGTGTTGTCCCAACATGAAACTTGGCACAAATTAAGAAAATAACAGTTTATACAAAATATATTTTTTCAGACTTTTAAAATTATAACTTTTGGAAATACTCAAGGTCAAAGGTTAATTCAAATGACCTTCAAAATGAAAAATTGTATTTTTGTATCATGTAATATATCATTTTAAAGCTCTTAATGTAAACTTTCAAAATATATAAAGTTCAAGTTTCGAACTTTATTTGTTCCAGAGTTATGGTCAGGCAAGTATGAGCCGGTGGGAGCAAAACATTAAAATTTCGACCCCTTATATCTAAAAAACTACAACAGCTAGAGGGTCAAACTTTGTTTTTTTTTATACCACTTAGTAGATGGGTATGAACCAGCAAAATATTGTTATAATCTGTGAGCACTCACTTTTTAGGTGTGTGAGTTGACATGAAATGACTTAGCTATATAGAGATGGTTTGAAATTATATATATATATATATATATATATATATATACAGTGGCTCCCAAAAGTCTTCGTACACCTATGACTTTCAACGAAATAGGCCCCAATCCATTGGTTAGAATTAATATTTCGGAATAGGTATTTAATTATAAGATCTATGATTAATTTTTAACAAAACTACATGAAAAGTTTTTAAAAATATTAAAACTTATTTTTTAAAAAATCAAAAACCAAATAGTGCCGGAAATTCTATGTCACAAAAGTCTTCGTACACTTTATAAAATGTCTATATATTATTGAATAATATAACTTTTTATTAAGTTATTAATTAGTAGAATATCATACAGTAATCATAACACCTTTTAAACGTCTGGGAATAGATTTCATTCTTTTTCTTTCTTTTTTTTGCGTAATTTCTGAGTAAGTGTTCAACCACATTTCGAGTCTTACTGTTTCTAGCTCTATTTTCGTTTTAAAGCCGTATTTTCGTAATTTAGCCAATAGATATCTCTAAATACGTTACATTAAGTTTAAATCTGGAGATTGAGGGGGTATTTTCTGAATTTTAGGACGATTTTTGAGGCACTAGACGCGAAAGTTGAAAACCGAGTGCTTCATATCGTTATCTTGATAAAAAACGAAGTTGTTTCCAATAACCAAATTTTTGGTTAAGAGTTCAAAATTGGTTTTTAAAATATTTAAAGGAACAGTATGATTCATTATTTCATCAAAAAATTCCAAACTACCAAGTCCTGATGCTGATATGCACCCACACACTAGAACACCTCCACCGTCGTGATTAACTGATCCAACTAAGTTCTTAAGATTAAGTTCCTAATTTTTTCTTCTACTTACAATCATGCAGCAATTTAACCAAAAATGTTGAATTCATTTGTATCTGTAAATAAGACGCAATTCTAAAACGTTTTTAGCTTATTTATCCTTGATTTTGCGACGAAAAGCGTAAGCTTTGTCTTTTTTGTGCGAACAAGAAAATTTCTGCGGGAAGAGGCCCCATTTAATCCAGCTAATCAGAGAACTTGGAGAAAAATTTTAGGTGAAAATTAAACGTAAAATTTTTCTTTTAACTCTGTAGAAACTTTTACAGCACTCAAATGTGTATTTTTTATAATTTTTTCAACTTTAAATCTCCGATCACATTTTGTCAACTTTGCCGGTTGACCTTTTCTTACCTTGTTTTCGGTCCGATTCCTTTGTGTAAAGGATTTTATCAAGAACTCTACTATACAAACAAATAAATGAACTAATTTAGAATCATTTCAGACCAATTTACCGCAACTGTGGGAAACAAATTCCAATTTTGAATGGTATTTGCGGCGTTTTACGAATACCAGCGATTTTTTAGCAATAAGCACAATATTAAGAAATAAATAAACAAAAAATTAAAGCCAAATGACTTTTAAGGGTCAACACAATGCAAAAATATTAATAAAACGGCATATGATAATTTTAATCATGAATTTATTCGAAAATATTTGAGTGTACGATGACTTTTGTGGCGTGTTATTTCTCTGTCTCTTCGTTTTCTGACCCATTTCAAAAAGTAGATCCGTTAATATTTTGAAAAAACCAATGGGTTGTATTTAGAATGACATGGGAATGATGTGAAAAAATTTTGGACTCTATATTCGAATTCAGTTTCGAGTTATTTTGGTTTTACTGAAAGATTTCAAAGTGTACGAACACTTTTGGGAGCCACTGTATATATATATATATATATATATATATATATATATATATATATATTACGGCCAAAGCCCGAAATTGGCCAGTTCGCGAATTGGCCAGCCAATTCGCGAACTGGCCAGCATGGCTGAAAACTTACCGGCCAAAGCCCGAAATTTTCTTGATTTCGGGCTTTGGCCGGCCAATTCGCGAAGTGGCTAGGGACGATCGGCCAAAGTAGGAAGAAAGAAATGAAGAGCAGATTGTTTTCGTAAACTTTTAAAAATGAAGTATTTTGAAATGAGTTCTTCGGTGCACAATTTTTTCTTAAGTACACTTGGTCCAGAAACAAGTTCAAATATAAGTGATACCTTTGTGTGAAAAATAAGCTTGTAATGCATTAAAATATGTTCTCGTCTTATTCTATTATAATTATGTGATACACAACGTGATAATAATAAAGGGCGTTAATATAATCCTCAGGCTATTATTATACCGTGAGGATTAGATTAACATTTCTATTATCAAAACATGAAGTACTCAAAAATGAGTAGATTTTACTGATTTTTAAGTATTCTGCTTTAATAGCTCATTTTACTAATTTCAAATGAGAAAAACAATTACGTAGTGTAATGCCTATCACTTATTACTACAAGTTGTGAACTTCCACATTATAAAAAATAATTGTGTAACCAACCTTACTCCTTAAATTTGGTGGAAGCATACCTGCATCTACTGCTCTGGAGTAACTTAACTGATATAACTGGTGCAAAGTTCCACATCGCTTGTGGAAGGTTACACCATGGTAATATAACTATAGCGTAGCGTCTCACTTATTTCTACATAAGGTTAGACCATAATATTCTATATGCTTACAGATAAATTATTTGAAAGGTTACACAATAGCAAAATTTAAGCTTTCATTTGACTTTCTTGAACTGGTTCTCATTTTCAATTGTAAGTGGACTTATACTTCAAGTTAACTATTTGATGGTTTAAATTAACCAGGTAGGTACATTAAATGATCAATTAATATTTTTTTCTACACGTTTTAAATTGAAAGTACAAAAGTAAATTAGTAGGTGAAAATACTTGAAATTTCGTTATAACAGTATTTTTAAAAAATCATGCTAGAAACCCCTTGTTTTTTGTCTTCTTTACAACTTTTGCTTTCAATCATTCGTTTATTCAATATTTATCAAGTTCATTTTTTTCCACAATCAATATACACCAATTACAAACAAGACGTTTTTATTGCACTGTTACAGGAATACCCAGGACACCGGGTGGGGTCTGAACTCACAACGGGAGTCTTACAGACATGTCGCAAAGCAAGAGAACTGCTCGGCCACAAAGATCCGTTTTCATTTCGCTCATAAGATTTTACCAGCTCTGTGCAGATATTGATCTTTACACATACACTTTGAATTCTACTGACTGCAGGTGGGACTTACACGAAACATAGTGCAAGGTTCCTCCAACAATTTGAGTTTTTTAAACAGAGATACTACACACTCCAGAATTCGTGTAACGTTACACCCATTTATAATGGTAATCTTACACAATTTTTTTTCCAGTGCATGACACTTCGAATTGCATAAACATTTATCAATCCTCAAGGACGGATACAAGGGAGGGGTGATCGCCCGTTCTTTGAGCGAGATACAGGACCTTCTTCAGGTATATATTTTCAATATTTAAGTTCTAAAAACAGCAAAATTACATAATCTTCATTGGTGTTGGGAGTTTTCATGCTTTAAAATAAATATTAGACACTCCACATCTCCCACCTAAACCCAGAAGGTCTTGCAACCATTCGGGGGAGAAGTAGAGGAGTCTCTGTCTCTCTCACTTGCAGCGCTGTCATACCGGAAGTGACACATGTGCCGTCTACCAGTCAATCTACGATCTGCCATTATCATTTCGGGCTTTGGCCAAGGATTCCCGGCCAGTTCGCGAAATGGCCAGCCAAAGTAGAAAATACAATAGTAATTGCAAGTATTTCGGGCTTTGGCCAAACCTCTTGGCCAATACGCGAAATGGCTGGCCAATTCGCGAACTGGCCGAACTTCGGGCTTTGACCGTAACATATATATATATTAACTGATAAAAACTTTTTAAATAAGTGAAGTTTAATTTCAAATTTTGGAAATGCTTCAAATTTGTCTATGCTTAAATGTCGTGCTTTCGTATCTAAATGAATACTTTTTTTTGTTTTTTATACTTATTCATATTTTACTTTTATGGGAAGGGGCGTGCACACGGGGTGGGGGAGAAGGGTCACCTGTTGGCCAGGGCTGGAGCCTGAAGGGGCCCAATATTTTTAAATGAGGGGTGAAATATGTGTAGGGACGTAGGGTATAATATAGTAAGGTAGTAAACGATATGGAGAAAGGCCGGTAAAAGTCATTTGTGACGGGTCCCAAAATTTCTGGGCACGCCCCTGTTTATGGGTGAGGAAGAAGCTCGATTTTTAATCACGTCCAAGCAGTGTGTTTTGAGTTCTTTCAGTTAAAACAGTAAACGAAGGAAAGTAGCCATTGTTTCTCATAATTTTGTTACTGAAACAGGCAACGCCGGGATTTTTTTGCTAAGGGATCATATTCCCTAAAATTTTCATCAAAAGTCTTATTTCTTTAGGCAGACAGGCTGGTCAAGATATCGTAAGCTTTGAATATAATGATATTACAGCTATAAAATAGTCGGGAAAAGTTCATACTACATGTGGTTTAAAGTGGAAGAGTGCTCTAAAAAAGTGGGAAGGTCATTAGAGATTATTGTTCTTTTTAAAACGAACAAAAAACTCAAAATAGTAATAACTCATTAAATGGACCCAGTTAACTCTCTGAATTATGACGTGTTGAAAAAAAATACCATACAGAACGAAGCAAAAAAAAAAGTTTAACATTGATTTCATGTATTATTTTTTTGAATCTAGAAAATTGAAGTTTAGTAATAATCATAATAAATTTTTTGTCACTGGGAGGGGGGGGGCAGTTGAGGTACAATCCTCCCCTGAATCCGCCCTTGCCTTCGAAACTGGGTACTTTGGGGGAACTATAACGTGGAGCATGCCAAATTGGCGAAAAATTTCCCATCGCTGAAATAGCTGTTGCGATTTTTGTTCTTAGTACTTAGTTAATTTAAAATTTTAATCGGACATTTATTGTTTTTTTAATAAGCTGCTATGTTTACTTTTCAGATTATTTTGCTTTTAAATGGCTTAAGTTATTCAGTTGATTATTTATCCTTTTAATGAAAGTTTTAGTCCCCTTTTTAACGGGCTATTTTGCTTACAAATTAAACATTTTTTTTGAGCAATCACGATTGCTTATTGCTTTCATTTGACTGTTTTTGGCGTGCTATCATTTTTCCCACCGGCGCGGCGCCACCCTCTGCTAGCACCACCCGTCGCGTCGGCCGGCCTCACGATGCTGCTCCTCTTAGCGAAAACCGTCTCCAGATTGCGTCCATATCCTACACACACACGCATACATACACGCACCAACACACACGCACATACACACACAAACACCACCATACACACACATACACCTACACACATACACAAACACATACACACACGCATGCATGCAGACACCTACACATACACACAAATACACAGAACTGCCCACACATTCATGCCTGCACACAGACACAAACACATATGCTTACACACACACACACATACCCCGCCCCCACGCACACAAACACTCATACACACAACTAATCACACACTCATGACAGCACACAGAACACAAACACACATGTCTACACACATACACATCCCCCCCCACACACACATACAAACACACACTCGTGATTGTGAAAAGCATAATTTGAATTCAAGATGACAAAATTCAAATTATTATTTTTTTTTTTTAAATTTCAGCTACATTGTATTTGTAAACATTTGATAAAGAAATAAGAGACTTTGCTTCGACAAATTTGGCGAAAGACTTTGAAAACGTGCCCAATGATTCACTTTATGTTAGTTCCCCCATACTTCAGATAGTAAGTTCCTTCAATCAGTTTCACACATCGAGCACAAATAAGCTCGAGAGAGGATTTCGATAATTGGTAATCTGGCGATCTTTCTTCATAAGCGTCAATTTTTGGCTCCAGCGCCTGCGCGAGAGGTATTTTTGATTGCAAAGCTAAACAAAGAGAACGGAAACATCTAATCTCATAGGGTTAGGGTAGACCGGGAACGTTTACGCAGTGCCCTTTTTCCAAAACGAATTATAACTGAAGAGCCAACAGCCATAACATATTGATGCTGCTCCTTAGCAAATATCCTCAGAAGTTTTTGAACATCAGCTTCGGTTTAGCATGCAGAAAGAATAATCTCTTTTCTACTAAGTCGAGTAAATTTTGAGTAGAACGTTTTGAAGCTTATTGTGAATAAATAATATTTAGTTAAGAAAAAACAAATATAAAAAAATTAGCAGAATGTTATCATTTTTTGAGAATTGTGTTTGTGTCAACTGAAATGTTATTAAAAAATTTTGCACGGTAAAAGTAAATCCAAACTTGGCGACGGGGCAAGTTTACGCGTTGACGTCTGAGCACCTTTATACACGTTCTTACTGTGTCTTACTTCTGAACGTGGCCTGACATTTTTTTTTTTGTTCCACACTGTCTCAAAACGTTTTTAGTATTTTCAGGCTATTTAGTGTTGAAAATCACCATTTGATTTTGAATTGAGTTACAAATTCGTATCTTATAGCTTACAATTATGTAGTGCTGTCTTCATGCCCGTTCAGCTTTTACTTTATACACTATTCAGTCTGTAATAAATTTGTTCTATTTTAACGATGGTAAGACATTATGTTCAAAACACTAACAGAACCACTTTAGGTGTAAAAAAAAATATGCGTACACGTGCACCGTGTCCGGGGCACGTTTACTCAACCCACATGGACTCAGATATAATTTTTTTCAACGGTTAAAAACACAAACTGGACAACAACTTAATATACCAATTTTAACTTTATTAACTGCTTCATAAAACCGTAATGTCTAAAATTTCCTAAGTTAGAACATAAAATTTAGAAAATTCATTGGAAAAAATCCTCGTAAACGTGCCCCGGTCTACCCTACTATAAATCAGCAGAGTTATCAAAATAAAATTACGTACGCCAAAAATAAGACGACTGCGCCAGATTCCCAATTATCGAAATATCCCCAAGCTCGATTACATATCAATGGTTTCACACCGAAATTCTTACTTCATGTGTAGTACATCTGTATAGTCTTTACATTGTCCCGACATAGCCTTTTTTGGGTGAAAACCACAAGAAAAGTTATTTTCTCGCGCTTAATTATCACCTTCATACATTAACATACCAGTAAAACTTATGATTCTGTAAAGCCATGTCTAACTTGAACAAGTCTAAAACAGCAATAAAAAATACAATATAATACAAAATTTTGAATTTTCATTTAGAGTATGCGGAGTTTTACATATATCAAACCATGGCCCCACTGAATGCTCTGGCGCTTACCAGATTAAGTATTCAGTGGGGCCATGATCAAACTATTACATATTGGTACCTTTTACGCGAAAAACGTATGTTGGAAAATAGATGGGGTTTTTTTTTCGGATTTTAATTTTGTAACTGTTACCGTACCATTTAAATTTTACATTTCGTAATTCATGCTCCCGAACTCAGTATTTGTTTTCGAGATTGCCTACAAATTTTTACTTAATAGACAATGTTTATTTTGTCAATTCTGAAACTAAACTGATAATCATATGCAATGAAATTATTATCAGTTCTCTTAATATTTCATTTACTTGACGTTTATTGTTCAAGCAGTGTCAATATAGACCTTACATTAAATGTAGCAAAAGATGAAAAGGAACAAGGAGGAAAAAAGGATTTGAATGCAGCTGACTTCTTGGATTTCCCAGACGAGGATTTCGATCATCTCACTGAAGAGCAAGAGAAGGACATTGCGATTTTACACAATGTTTATCGATCTAATTTTACGAAACCCATACCTAGAGCATCAGACATGGAATACATGGAATATAACAGAACCTTGGCTTTTTACGCAAAGCAGTATCTAAAAAATTGCGATTTTTCAGCCGAACACAATGAAGAAGATCCAAATACAGGCGAGTTGGGATATAATTTTTACAAAGGCCCCTTAAATTCTTTCGAACGCATCATTTGGTTGTTCTATTCAGAATATCAGTGGTACTCGTTCGAAAATGGCTCATGCCATTCGCCGAATCCCCAGCACAATTGTGACCATTTCACGCAGTTGATGTGGCACGATTCAAACCAAGTTGGATGCGCTGTGAGACTCGACTGTTTTCCTGATACACCTGAGGTGAAGATCGTCTTATGCACCTACTATCCTAAAGGAAATCTTAAGACGCCTGGTGTGAAAATGTACCAGTATGGATGGCCCTGCTCTCGGTGTCCTGCATCTCGTAGCATGTGCCACAAAAACCTGTGCGTCAGCAAGTGGTTCTGCGAGAAGTACGATTTAGAATGCAAATGTGCGTTGAAGTGCCAGAACTGTGGTGAACTGGATAAAAAGACTTGCACCTGTCGCTGTAAAGATGGATGGCAGTTCTCAGATTGTTCCTATCCATGCATCAATTTTGCAGACAAAGCAGAACCAGGCACTTGTTCGAACTTGAAAAAGAAAATGCCTTGTGACTCCAGAGTCATGAAAACTACATGTACTGAGCACTGTGGTTATTGCAAATGGATGGATGCTGCAGATGATTCAAGTTCCTTATGCTGTAAAGGCCGAGTTTGTGATCCGTATCATGTTCTTGATGTTAAAACATGCGAGTGTAAAATGCAATGTCCATCTCCTTTATGCTTGTATCCAACGGCTACCGAAGCTCCTTTGGAAATTGAGTACGAAGAGACTACTAATGATAAAACTGAAGTCCCAATTCAACTCACTGTTCATATAAATACTACCCGGCAAGACGCTTCGAATGATGCTATCAAATTACTCAGAAAAAACTTAGGGAAACAATATTTTACCAAACCTGCAGTTGTAAAGCCTACGGAGAGAACAAAATTTGTTATCACACCAGGCGATGAAATAGCTTCTAATTACATCGATGAAACACCTATTGAATCAGCTAAACGTTCTTTGCTGAATGATTCAAACGCCATTGTCGAAAATAGAGAAGTATTTATTCAGAATACATCCGAACTTATTATTTCTGTTCTTAACTCATCTAATGCAGACAATGCTTTGACTGCTAGTGCTCTGAAAGTAAGTTCTTCTGATAAAAGCGAAGCAGAACTCACCAAAAACGAACCCAACTATTCTAATCTGTCTTCAGCAATTACAAATATTACCATGTTGACTGAAATAACTACTGATTCATCTGTATCTCTGATCATCACTAAAATAGTTAAAAGTACGACTAAACTACCTTTAAGTTCCACTGATTCAGGAACAAAAACTAATAAAGTCACTGATAACACTATTACTGAAACGACTGAGAAACGACTGATTACTAAAATAGCTGATATTGTCCTCCAGGATGAAAAAGTTACCAAATCACCGACTGAGATTCTTAATAGTAACATTGATACCAATATTAACAGTTCCACAAACCTGTATGATGTAATTACCAAAACTCCTAACGCGACTTCAGCAACGGTCATGCCAGTCATAACTAAAAAAATCATTATAAATGAACGTGCAGTCGCAGACGACATGAATAAATCCTTGGAAGTCACCACTGAAAATACAGCTTTCTACACACTTACCAGTCAAACCTCAAATGCTGATGATAGCGGTCTCAATTCGACTTCCTTAATTAATAAAACAGCGTCTAGCAATACCGTTCCTGAAAGTGTCAATTCTACCATTTCAGCTGCTGAAACAATGCTCAAAGACATAAAGAATACCACTTCTGAAATTATTAGGATCATCAATGAAATAACGCAAGCTCTTAACACTTCTACTTTAACTATTGTGCAAGATGTACTTGATGCTGCAAAAGTTTCCATAAAAGATATTATTGATGGATCTTTTAAGAAAGCGCGAAATGAAACTTTATATACTAAAGAAAATTATGAAACTTCTACAAATGAAACCGAGTCCAGTATTTCATGTAGAATTTTCCCCACAACAGTTGTGTACATTACCACTCTGTTAATTTACATCTATGTTACTTACAGGTAATCGCCAATAACCGAGATGTTAGATATACATCATACTAAATTTGAAGTAGGTCATTTTGTTAAAAAGAAGCCATGTTATACATGGAGGGGGGGGGGGTCATTTATGAAGAATGACTTTTTATCCCGATTCTTTACTTGTTCCTTTTACGTTGTTTATTTAGTTATGATTGTCATTTCTGGATGTAAAACAAAAATAAATTCTTTGAAATAATGTCATTGATACTTCCCTCATTGATGTAAAAATTCTACGAGAAACATGTGACGTAAAACTCCTTAGGCGAGCTTTTCCTTAGCTCCAAAAACTTCACCGAAAATGAAATATGTGTAAAGACCAAGGGTAAAGATCTTTGGTCTGTGACTATCAGCGGTGCTTTTTTTTTTTTAATCTTTAAGCGGAACACCTTAACAACGTAATGAATACGCCAAGATGCATGGCAAAAATACACTAAAACATAATAAATTATTATTACCGTCCATTATACTTGAATGGCGGTACCTCGACGGCACGGTCAAAAACGTTTTATGCAGATAGATTGAAGTCTGACAACAAATAGCTTTTCGCCGTACGCCAAAAATATATCAGGATTGCCCATCCGTACCATAACAATGAAGACCCCACTCACATGCTATGGGGAAACCTCTCAAGAACCAGAGCACACCAAAAAAGATTAAGCTCTTGAAAACACCGCCTTAAAATTCTCAACCATGCAGTCTGTGTCGTGACCCCCTCATCGGCATACCTGAACCGCAACCAAAAAGAGGGCACCTACAATTTTTTTGCGCACTCACAGAGTGATATTGAACCTGCTAAATACCACTACTAATTCGCCAAAACAGAGCGTGTAACTTGCCAACTTTGGCAACATAATGCAAATTTATGACAAGCCTATCAACTCGCGAGTACTTCCAACTCGCTCAAAATACAGACGAACTCGTTTATAACTAGCACCAAGTGAATGAAAACAAGAATTTATCGAGGAGATCAGAAATATTTGGTTGGTAAAATGCTCAGTTTACGGGGAGAATAACTCGCTTTTAATGAGTAAATACCGCTTAAAGCGAGCAATATTTTTGTAATTCATAAAATTTCTATTGATTTCCAGCTCAGCTCATCCTTTTTCAGAAAAAATGTTTTCAACGTTCTGAAGTCAGCAGAAACTTGATGATAAGTTAGTGAGTGATACTTGGAACATGTAACGACATCCCTTTAAAGAAAAAAGAAAAAATGCGGAGAAGAGAAGCATTTGAAAATTAACTACTGATTGGCGCCAATGTTAGCACTTTTCCGATACTTGCTTCCTTTCAAACATTTTTTTAAAATTTAAGTAAATTTTATATTTTTTTTGAAACCATAACATGCATACTTATTTCTTAATCAATAATTTATTTTCAAAATTTAAAAATATTGCCTTTTTTTTAAAAAAATTCAAAAAATTGAAGAAAATTTCAATTTTTTGAAATCCCTAAGGCTTTTTTATTTTTGCACTCATTAAAAAATTTTTTTTTGCTAAACGATCACTATAATCATCTCTAAAAATCTGTGCATTCATTTGCTTATTAGTTTATTAGAAAATTTTCTGTGAATAATTATGTAAAAAATCAATTGTTTTTTCAAAAAAAAATGGTTTTTAAAGGTTTAACATGCTGTAAACATTTGAGTAATTTATAAAATACTTATCCAATGCACAGTTTTGTCAAATTTGTTATCCCAATTGCAAAAAGTATTACTTTAAAGCTGTATCTTGAATAGAAAAAAATCCTTAGGCATTCTAATGACATGAAAACACAAAAATACCATCATCGAGAAAAAGCAGTTTAAAGTTTTTCTTTTGCATAAGAACACATAGCGAGCGAGGCTTAAAACCACTCATAACTTTTTAAATATTTGAACTAAAGCAATGAAACTTTTTCCCTGTGTTCAGAATAGTTTTTAGTTTTGAAATAAGCAATAAAACATTTTTTGATCGTTTCATCATTTTTGAGGTACTGTAACCCCTTAAATTGGAGCTGATGCAGATAAAACAAAATAAAACCATATAATGAAAATCAGTGGTACAAATGAGGATGCTTTTCACGCCATGACTATGTCCCGAAACCAGGGGCGGCATTTCAGCATTTCATTTAGGGGGTCGAGTTTCTTAAATATGAATTACCACAGTATGGAACCAAAACACATATTGGCTAACAGCAAGTAATCATGGTATGGGTTTAGAATTAATAAAATGAAGTGTTCTAAAACAATTTAAATTTTTATGACAAAATTTGTATACAGTAGAACCTCCCTTAAGGGACACCTCTGAATAAGGGACACCTCTATTTAAGGGACATTTTTTCTGGTGCCAGTCCCTTTGAATAGGGTCCTCCATGTATTTGCCTCTAATTAAAGGACACTCTATTTGAGGGACATTCACAGAGTAAAAAAAATTACCAAAAATTATGTACAAGTGCATAAGAAAGAGTGAATTTACTTGAATTCAAGCTTCAATTTTCCTCAAACAATTAATTGAGGAGAGTTTAACACTAACATATGTTAAAGAAACAAGTATATATTGTAAAAGAAAGAAGTATATATTGTATTGCGTGATTTGCTCACCTGTATATTAATTCAAGTAGGCTCAGGGGCAAAGGAGAGGGCGCAGAAACTGACTAGCTTTTTATATAAAAATTGAAATGTTAACACTAATTGTCCAATAGTGTTAACACTAACGTCTCGCATTGTACATTACGTGACATGAAGAAAATTCATGCAATGAATTACTTCCGAATAATTGCTTTATGATGCAAAACTTTGGACTTCACAAATTTTTGATTTAATCATAATTAATGAAATAATAAAAACTTTTCGAAAATCAATAAGTGTTAATTGTATTTACTTGTGCATGAAAAATGAAAAGTATTTAATCTTAAGTGTTCATAGCTTTAAGTTCATAACAAAATTATACTAAATGAACACACTGCATACATAAACTAAAATACCTCCGAATAAGGGACACCTCTATTTAAGGGACATAATGTCTGGTCCCATTAGTGTCCCTTATTGAGAGGTTCTATTGTAGTTCGTTTCAGAATATGCTATCATATCAAGTGCATTGGTATTACAGTTTTCACCTTTTGATAAAGTTTTGATAATTGATTTTTAAAATACGGAAGAACAGGAAATCTTGTTATTGATCCACCAATGCCCAGTGTCATGCTCCTTCTTCAGCTAAGTATATTTTCCCCATTGTGCTTCGAAAACAATTCTCTAATCACCTGAAACACGAAAACGATTTTTCTCTATTAGCTGAACTGATTGGAATAGTTGAAAAATAATTGAAGTAACAAAGTTACATATGAAAACACACCTTTCACATCTTGCTCTTCAAAATCACCCAGGTAACTTTAAAAATTGTGATAATCTTCATTTTTCATTAATGAATATTCTATTCTAGGCTAGTCTCTAAACAACTTTTCTTGCCTCATGCTATAAATTTTACTCATAATTGAAACAATTTATTTTTGTTTTCAGCATCCAATCCAGATAATAAAGAGCCAAGAATACAGGAAAATATTTATCATCAAATCTTGTGTTAATTTCATTAGAAACTGAATCTATTATTTTATACAATATGTTAAATCAATGTTTGACTTTACATCATCATGCGCATTTTGGTCACCTCTTCTAAATTCCTTTGAATATTCTTAGCGCCTTTTTTAAAATTGGCGTGGAGTAAGAATTTTTTTGAAAAGATTAACGCTTGGTTGAAATATACATACACGTGAGATTTATTAATAGTCTCAATTGTAGCTTAAATTGGATCTTGAACAGTCCAAAAATTAAAGTTAGCTGATTGAAGATGTTTTGATAGAGTAAATCAGTGTTCAAAAACTCTCTGCAATACAAACAAAACGAATAAAAATTCATATGAAGAAATGTTAAAGGACATTAGCTTATTCATTATTGAAAGAGTTATTTTCCAAAATCAATGCTTGGAAATTATCGAGAAGGGTTTTTATGGTTTAAAACACCATTTTGTGTTGTCTCTTGAAAGCCCTCTTATGTCATCCTGAAATTGTATTTTTTTAAAGAGCCCACAGAAAAGATATTTGTTGATGTGAGATATTTTGTTCTTAAACAGTATGCATTTTTAAGACGTATCTATCAAAAGTATACTATGCATTGAGCAGTTCAAATGTGTTTCTAGCAGAAGAAAGTGATGAACACTCATTAAATAGACACTCTTAAAAGATGAGCATAACAACGAATGTAAAAAGTCAAGGCATTTAGTGAAAATCATGCAGCCACACCACTGCACGGACCTCTCACAACCGTCGTTACACAGAGCACACCAAAATGAAACATTTAGCCTATATGAGGTTTACGTCTTTAGTTAAAATTAACCATGATTCTTCATCAGTGTTCTCTGTTCTGAAAAGGCCAGTAAAGGCTTGATGAATTTCTAATTATTTTTTAAAAAAAACGTAAAACACTTGGTCATGTCTGAAAATATGTCGCGTTTCTTCAACCATTACGGAGAACCAGCAAGATTCTTTTTTCGTGATGATTGGTTTGCGATTTACGTAAATTGAATTTGCTCGTTTTTTATCGTTCCTCTCAAAAAATTTGGGGGTGCAACCACCCCCTCTTGACCCCCCTATTTGCCGCCCCTGCCCGAAACACAATAACACTAGAAGGAGATAATAGGATAGTTTAAAACAAATTAACCAACGGCTTTGGTACTGCACAGAAATTTGAAAGAAAAAAAAATCCGATATGGACACACCACACTACTTCCTTTTAAATCTATTACATAATGCATGTTTTTTGAGTAGCTAAAGAAATACAAGGAAACATTTTCAATATTTTCTCTCCTACTTTGTCACGAATCGATGCAAAAAAAAGCATTTTACAGAGATAAATTCTCCCAATACCGACAATTTTTACGTGAATCAATGGATATTTCTCTAAATATCGCCAATAGTTCAAAATTTAAACCAGATCGGTAAAATATATTTTCCACCAAATTTGCCGCTAACTGGGCAGTTGGCGACAAAACTTGGCGACCAAAGCTTGACGATATATCACCAAGTGTTTGCCAAGTTATAAAATCACTTGAGTTTGCATTTAAATTAACACTGATTTTCCCCAAAAAAGAGCAAAAGACCTCTTTTGGAACATCCAAATGCAACAGAAAAAGGGAGGTGCACAACTAGACCCCACTAAGAGTCTACCGACCAAATTTCAACTGTCTGTGGCATACCGTTTTCGAGTTATGCGAGGTGCGTACATACATACGTATGTACAGACGTCACGAGAAAACTCGTGGTAAATAATTAGGGGATCGTCAAAATGGATATTTCGGGAATCTATGCGTTCTTAGGAACATCGTATATCGCTCATTTGGAGAAGAGTGCCCCAATATGAAGAAATGAAATTTTACATGGGAAGCGTTTGAAGTTGAACACTTCAGGCAATTTGCATTAAGAAAAGTAAGTTTGTTGTGTTCTCCAGTGGTTAGTATTCGAACAAAAAATCTGTCATTATTTTCGAAAGAAGATAACATCCTTTGAAGGCCTTTAAGAGAAAAAAAAAGAAAATTAAAAATTTTGTATTGTGACACTCTTTTTCCAAGCGAGTGATATGCACGTGCGGTTGAGTCGAAAAAAAAACCACTCAACATTAATTCGGGGATGAGCAAAATTGAAACTTAGGCTGATAGTTGAATAAAATTGTTTTCGCAAATAAAATACTTCCTTTGCTTTGTTAAAGGAAGTAAAAAAGAACAAAAAGTTAATCAGAGTGATGAAAAGATGTCTTTTCATACATAAGTTCACTTAAAAAAGGGGTTTCCTGAAACCTCGAAATACGTGTATGCAATAATCTGCAATTTTGTGCAATTAAACGTTGTTCTTTTTTCTTTTTTTAAATATACTTTTCAAGCACAAAGGAATATATTTAATTTTAAATCAAGTACGTGTCAATTTCTATGATTTTTTTTCACGAACTCGTTTTTATGAGCACTTGGTTATAACGAGCAAATATCGCAGTTATTTCACACTCGTTTTAAGAGAGTTCGATCGTATATCCAAAATCATCAAAACTTAGTTATCAAACACCATACGCTGTTAAATAAAGTTAAAAAACAAGCAAACTAGCTGAAGTAGCTACTACTGAAAGTGAAAATTCGATAAATAAAGAAGTCAGTTAGTTTCTAATGGCAGCTTTTTTCTTATTTGTAGGTCCAAGGTCTTAATGCATGAATCGAATCAATTTGTCAACAGTGTTTTGAAAAAATATAAGGAGAGTAAGTGAAAATTAGAGGAAAAAAATAAGCCCGGAGTCCGAGTCGATATGTTTTTCATCAACTCCGACTCTTTTACCCCAAAATCAACCCGACTCCGGGTCTTCAACTCCGAATCTACAGCCCTGGTGTGTAGACGTGTGTGTACTACTTAGGTCAAGTGAGGATAATAAGCCGTTCATGATTGCTCCCACGGGAGTCCCACCCAAAGGCGTAACGCTAAGAGGTGGGGTGATACGGAGAAATTCGTGATTGCTCAAAAGACGAAGAAGAAGAAAGAAAAAGAAAAAAAAAAGAACAGGAGCTTTCAAAAATATAATAATTCCGAATGCAATTTATAATTCTTTTGAAAAAAAAAAAAAAGAAGAAGCTTCTAGAACGTTTTTCACAAACAAACCAGACATTTATCTTGTGCAATGTAAGGATGTTCTAAGGAATTATAATAGCGTGCTTATTCGCTTTGTCAATGAAGTTCAGGTTCGAAGTGCTACGAGCTAACCGACGTGGTAATACAGAATTAGTACGTCGGGGCTGAGTTAATTCTGTATTAGCTACCAGTTTGCTTGGCACTCTTGGCTTCCTTAAGAGGTTTTCCACCTCCAGCTCAGTCACTTCCTACGCCGGGCTGATGAGTGCTAATAAGCACGAAACTGCAGTCCTCGGCTGGAATGACTGAGTTGGCCGTGTATTTCATGTATTATCGATGATGTTTAAAGAATAAAATCATTTTTCACTTTTTAGAGCATTTTGAAGTCGGTTCTATTTTTTTTTTTTTTTTTTTTTTAATTTTTTTACTTCATTCTTTTTAGTGTAAATGTATTTCAGAAATAGTAAAAAGTTACTATCACGAAACTTGACCTTATTGTTTTCATAAACATGCTCCATACTAAAAAAGAACTGTAAACACTCCTCAAACTTTAAGCGATTGGCACTAAAAATATATCTTTGTTCCTCTCTGGAATTCATTGGTGTGTTAATTTAATTACAACCATTTAAATATTACGTTTTCTTTAACTAATTTACATTTCACAGCATACAAGTTGCTTGTGATACAATCCTGTATTTTCTTACTTTGCCTGATCATCTGTTATTGGCCTAGATGATAACGATAAAAATACTGTTATAGTTGAGGCAAACCTAACCTGGTGACATTGTGATGGCTAAGCAGATCCTAATCACTGCATTACCTCGCTTCCAGGTTAGGTTTACTCCCGCTATAGGGCAATGGCACTGAAGAAACTTGATGCTTGCTTCAGAGAAGCCTTCATTCAAAATTATCAGTACAATTACTATTAATATTACTGTTGTATGGCACCAAACTTTTGTAACAATGGGTTTTATATTTAACTAGCATTCCCGTACCCGGCATTGCTCGGGTAATGGAATTAGCAGGGGTTAACACTGCTTGGTGCACCTAGTTTCGAAAATCCCCTATAATAATTACTTATTGTCTACTTATAATTTGTTCTAATTTTGGGAGGATCCCGGGGCCCCTGGACTTTTTATATATATGCCCTTGTCCTTAACCGATCTTTAACTGTTATTAACGATCCTTTTAAAGCATTGATTATCTTTGCAAACACATGCCATCCACATTTTATTGTTATACCTAGGTTTAAGCAAGAACTTCTTTGTATACAACATTTTTAGGTTTTTTTTCTGGTGCTAAAATTAAGCTGCTTGATGAACTGACTTTGGAGCAAGCTATATAAAATTGGCCGTGTGAAAAAAAGTCTTCTCTTAAATTGATCCCTGCTACTTTTAATGTCTGTCCTTGTGACTTATTAACAGTTATTGCAAAGCAAACTTTTACAGGAAACTGCACTCTTCTAAATTCAAAAGGATAGTCCGCCTGTGATGATGTTCTTAAAAACTTTTCTAGTTTTGAAAAAATGAAAGCAAAAGCAGAAACATTATTGTTTGACTTGAGAAAAGCCTCGAAGGATCACGTGAGAAACAAAAACAATATCAAATTTAAAATTCGATATCGACCAAAAGTTGAGATGAAGTACTGAATAATGATTTGAATGGAGGAAAGCCTCCGAAAATAAGGGATTTAAATTTTAATGACAGGTTTTGATTTCACAGAAATTAAGGGGTTTTAATTAATTTCTCCTGAACTAATTGATATTTCGAAAAATCCTTTCTTAGTGGATACTTTCGTAATCATGTGGACATGCCTGCCAAATTTCAAGTTTGAGGTTTCAACGGTATTGGCTGTGCGTTGATATATATATCCGTTATCTCAGGACATTGATTTTTATATATTAAGACTAGCTGATTTGCCCGGCATTGCCCGGTCTACCTTGAAAATAAAAATTGTGTCAAGTGACGTATATTCAACAATCAGGCGTAAAAAATAACTAAAAAACCATCATGTTTTCCCTTCCAAACAATGACGACAGATATTAAAATACTTTTAAGAAATTAAATCCAGAAAGATGATCTAAAATGCGTAACCATGAAAACACAAAATAAAATAAGATTACTGTCTAACCACGGATTGTATGGAAAGGCAAACATCCGGTTTACACGCGGAAATGGAAGCATCTATTAGTTTTCAGGGATATCAGATTTTGCAGATGTATATTAGCCTCTAAATTAAGCAGAGTCTCATTCAAATGAGCGGAATACGCGCATACAATTTTTATTTTCCCCCTCATTCAGATGGAGTCGCCTTAACTGTATGTTTGCCAATTCCATACAATCTGTGGTCAAACAGTAAGGAATTAAAATGCGAAAGAAAATGGTTTACAATTTGAATGGAATCGCGATTTCTTAAACTTGATTTAAAAAGGCTTGTAACTTTTTTCCTTTTTAGATAAAAGCTTATTTTTTCGACCATATGTCTAGTTAGATCTGGAGTAAAAAAGGTCGCTTTTTCCAATGGCGTCAAAAAGAAAGCTGTGGGACAATTCTTTCACTTTTTATTTATTTATTTAATGAAGAAAGTAGTGCCTAAATTTCAGCTAAGCCTAAAAAAATTCGAGCTAAAAACGCTAATAACTCACGTCGTAATAAAGTTAGAGCATTGAAACAAACTGCGTAGAACGCGGAAAATTCTACCCTTTCTAACGATATGTAATATTAATACGTGCAAGTAATTTTTTACCCCTATATTTGACAATTTATGCAAAAATTAGAAGTAAATTGGAATAAAAAAAGAACTATTAATCGAATTTTATTCGAACTTGTCTGCAAACCTTTTCAGGACTTAAAGGAACAAACTGAAAATTTCAGCACAATCGGCCGGGTAGTTCTCGAGTTTTTCGAGTTCAAACACACAGACGCTTTTTGGGGACTTCATTTTATACTATGTGAAGATCATTTATTAGGGAAATTGCATGAAATTTACCGTTTTTTGCCCATAACTTTTTTTCTAAGGAACAAATATAAGCAAAGTAATGGGACCTAAGTTGAGCCATCCCCTATTCATTACAAAAAGAGTCATAAAAATCGGTTCACTAGGTGAGACGCTATGAGTGGACCAAAAAAAAAAACGTGCATGAGGAATGAACTGATAACCGCCTCCTTTTTGAAGTGGGTTAAAAATAACACTCAAGAGACCGAATTATTTGAAGATGAAGAACTTCGAAACAATTAGAGGACGTTTAGCGCGCATTGTAAACACTACCACCGACCTGCGTGAATTCAGAAAGAGTATTTTCAACTGTAGGAAAGTTGAGCACTAAAATGAGTTCCAGGCTTAGAGACAATTCAATAGAGTCATTATGATTTTTACTACTATTGATTTTTTATTTTGTTATTTGTTCCTTCATTTTATTTTGTTCACAATACGTTTTCATAAATAATACAATTTTTGTACAAAATTATGAAATGTGGCAAACGTAACCTTTATGTTATGATTTTTTTGAGAAATTTCAAATACCGGTATTAATACCGGTATCCCATTTTCACGTTTTAAAAATAACGAATACCGGTATTGAATTTTTGGCCCGGTACTGCAATCCCTATATTTGAAGACAGGCTTGACTGAGCTTAGATCGTACATGACTTCACTGTATTGCAAGATTCTCCATGTATAAAATACGAGAATGGTGCAATGTTCTTATTTTCATCTTATTGGAACTCTTAGTTTTGTTTTGCTTAAAAGTTCATTAAAAAAAAACGTATGGTGTCGCCTAACAAGTGATGGCAGCGATGAATAAAATAATGGGCAAGATTTAAATTTACTAATTAGCTGTAAAAATTAGCATAAAAATCATCTATCCAATTTTTTAATTATTGCATTCAAGTGTTGAGAAGGGCCGTTGGGGTTCGACTAAATACTTATAACACTTTAGTAACCAGTGGTAATTATGGGACTGCGTAAGCAGTTCCGATGTTGGCGAGCGTTAACAAGAATTGGGCGGAGCCCACTAGTCTTGTAGATAATTTTGGTGACGATTTCATTAATTGTGACAGATTATAGTGACACAATATTGAAATAAGTATCCAACTAAATCTAAGAAAAACTTGCCAAAACTATCGAATCATTTGTCTGTGTTTATTTTTCAGTTGCTGCCATGGGTTATATGCGCAAACGCACCGGACAAAACGACTCCGAAGCAAGCCAAATTAGATCCTGGAACTATTGAAATGTTGAGCAATATTCTAGAATCCTTAGATACTTTTAGAAATGACAGACTCAAAGATCTGGAAAAAATTCGGCTGTCCACGCCGCCGGGAAATGGAACGTCTGTAGAACGTACGGTATCACTGCCGAAGAACGTTTCTATTTCGGAACAGATCAAGGCTCTGAAAGAAGGCATTATGGGGCATAATCCAGTCAAGAAGACTTTCGGGTACAAAGTGACAGTCTACACGTCGCCCATCGGAAAAGATGGTAAAGGTGAGTGAAGGTTGAATGCAATCAAACACTAAATATCTGTGAAAGTTATTATATTTGAGGAGGCATGAACGCAGGGCTTGACTAACTCAAAGTGAGGCCCAAGGCCCACAATAATTTGGAGGCCCCCTGATGACTATGGCAGAATGCAATGGGGGAGGGGGGCAACGAAATGCATTTTTTGAGGCCCCTTTGTCTGTCATAGAATTACGTTAAATATTTATCATGTATCACTTGCAATTATGAATCCCTTTCGGGGACCCTAGTTATTGCGACATGGTAACTCTTTAACTTGCAGAATTTATAAAAATTTCCCTTTAAGATACTTTCTTCCCCAATTAATAACTTCTTATTTTACGAAAAATTACATGAATGGTAATCTGTTCATTTTAGTTTTAATGCTATGCGTAATTCTTTAAAAACAAAACTGGGGTCCCTTAGGAAGATGGGGCCCAGGCCTAATAGGCCTGTGCTATAATCAGAACCTGCATGAACGGGGGAAGCCTCATTGGCTCGGATTTGAGTTGGAATAACTACGCAATACTACAGAGTGTACGCAACTCCACTCAATACCACTAACTCTTCCCCATTTCAATGAACTTCTTAAAAAAAGTTGCTAAAAAAAAGAAAGGAAAGAAAGAATGAATAATTCTTTGTAATATTCCATTTTCAAATGACTTTATTTATTAATCTAAACCACTTTTCGAATATTTTCGTTCAATTCTCCTACTGTGTGTGTGTATCCTTTTTATTCATTTATTTTTTTAAAAAGTAGCAAAGTACGACTATATTTTAAAAGCAGTTTATAGTCGCTACATTAAAAAATGTAGCTGTAGGTGTGTACACTACTTTTGTAATAAAGTAGTTGTAGTTCGCAATAAAAAAAATTCAGTTTTTCGGACCACTGGTTAATCTTAAATTAAAGTAAATATTCCTTGTGCTGGGGCCATAGCGATGATAATGCATCCTCTTTTCAGCTTCACGTAATTTAAAAATCTATAGATTTCTAAATTTAAAAAATGTGGCACTTAGCGACGTAGCCATATATGTTCATCATGAAAGCAAGTTTTTTTTCTGATCACCGTTAAATGTTTTTTGTTATTATAGTTTAAATTTGGACTAAAGAAAAGATGTTTTTCATTACCCTTGCATTCGGAGGCTTGATTCAGTACATAATTTGAAGTAAGGTTTTGATCGAAGGTAGATTCCCAGACATTTAACATGCTGGAATAAAGGATTTCTCCTTCGAATAAATTACCAATTAGAGTTTAGATTATTGAAGAGAGTGTCCATTCTGTAAAATTCATTCAGTGTTGATATCGATGCACCTTTTCATAAACCAGGTGTTTAAATCATTAGTTTGTGGCCCGAGAAATGCATTGGCTGAATAAGGAGCGATGAGGACTTCATCATTGGCAGCGTCAAAAGTATAAATATTTTAAAGAATGGGTCTCTTCCGAGACATAAAAATATTCTTTTATGAAAGAGCATGCTTAAAAACAAAGGATCTGACCATTTTTTAAATAATTTGACAAAGTTTAATAGTTAAAAAAAGTAATAAAGTAATAATAGTTTAATATTTTAATCAGTGCGCAGATTCAATTTCATTTTTTACGCTTCTGCACATGACATCACAAATGATGAAATGCCATTCACTGATGCCATTGGCGCAGAGCGCCTATGTTTAATTCGCATCTTTGCTCACATTATACTGGCAACGATTCGGTTGATAGCAAGCGGAGAGCGCAATATTTAATTCGCTTCTGAATTATCGTAACGTGGAAATGTGGTAGACAGCAACCAACCATCAGCATTTAGCGTGCCAGTGTAATACGCGCCGAGTGCAGCACTTGTGACGTCGCACATAGGAGTATTTGGCCAGTAAAACCGGACAAAAACCAAAATCCAAAAGTTTGACGAAAGTTGGTTTAAACCTGCTTAACTGCAAATCAGATAACTGTTCTATCAAAGGACAGCAGTAAAAATCTCTCCTGTTGCATTTCCGTTGGTGTACGCTAGTCGGAATTTGGACATTGTTTTAACCTCTCGCTTTTGCTTTCGACGCTTTTCGTGCTAAGTCTCCGTTTTATTGTTACTGTATTTGAATGCAATGGAATTTAGTAAAACAAACTTTTGAGTATGGAAAAGGGAGGCATATAGCTCCATCTAAAATCCTGCTTCGTTGAATTATTTTATTATTTGTCACTTTCTTACTCTGTGAAATTATGTCAAAATTGGGTGTTTATTTTTCATTAAAATGTTTAGAAATTAAAGTTTTTGTTTACTTTCCGGGCCGAGTCGGGCTGTACTTTTGCTATGGGCATAAAATAGAGACTGTCTGCTATGATATTCTGTAAAAACATCTTCCGCCCATTTCCGCCATTTTGTTTTTTAGGAGTTTGAAGGAGAGTAAAAAAGGCTGAACTATTTCAAGTTCGGAAATTTTTCTTATTTCTTAATAAATTCTTCTGAAACTGTCAAATCTTTTACCAGAATAGGAGTACATGATATTATGAAAGAATTCAAAGTCATGATACAGGATAAAAAGTTTACATTGTTGAAAGGAAAATTTGAGGAATTAGCGAAATAGGTAGATCATATTGAGTCGTGTTTTGAAATATTTTTAAACCAAGTTCAATTGTAAAGAGGCTTCTAAATGCTATATTGATGATCGTTTCTTGAAAAATAAAGAACAATGACTAAGATATTTCATTACTGGTAAAGAAAATCTGCGCAATTAGCAGAAACCATCAAAGTCCTTTCAAGAACTAAATTGTAAAACTAAAAAACTACAAAATCAGGTACCTGTTGAAGAGATGACAAATGTAGTTGGTATAAGCCAATGCACTATAAAAGCAGTGATACATCCAAAATCATAAAATAACTAAATTCTTTACCAACCGGATCAACAAATCGTCGAAAAACTATTAGTTCCTCTATAATAATCTAAACTGTTGTTATGAAACAGGCACCTCAAGACGCTCTCGCAATCTTTAAAGACAGACTTCCCTAGAAGGCAGTAGGAAGTAAATAAAATGATAACAACAGCGGTTACCCCTAGATGTTCCATTGCAGAAAGTGTTTAGAAGGACTGTTACCCGGGTAAGGACCTAGTACGAGTTACAGATACCGTCTCTGAAATTCAACTTCACGTACTGCTTCACCACAGTGGGTTACGACTGCATAAATATAATAGAACAGGGGGGGGCGAGAAACGTCTTCAGAGGGAAAAAGGCAAAGTATGGTGCTGATATAAAAACAGGGCAATGATGAACACCAGCACTCACAGTATAAATACAAATTTTAAAACATTACCGAAAATGATGCACATATTAAACAGAACTCACACTACTAGTTGTAGTTATTGATAGTGAAGGAAACAAAATTTCAAAATATTATTCCTTCTTCTGTTAGATTTTGTCGACCTATAAGAGTAAGGTTATCATCCTATGCCTAAAAGTATTAGTAAAGTTTGATGCCAGGTGCTGAAGTTTACCTCTCAAGCAATCCAACCAATTGCTTAGTTTTCAGAGAAGGCCGCTGTAACTCGAAATAAGCGCATCACCGCGTACATTTTTCACGTTAATTTTTCACGAGTGGATTGTAACAGATGCAGACTAAACAGACACTTAGGAAATTCTAACCTCTACTAAAGAAGTGGTAGTAGACCTAGGCAGCTCTAAAGAACAAAGTCGTTTTCCATAGGAGGAGTAAATATGATGATCGCAAGACGCAAGCACGCTGTAATAAATACTAGATGAGCAACCGTTTAATTGTAGTAAATCTATAGCAGAGGAAAAAAAGATAATTTTTTAAGAAATATCTTTTTTTCCTTTAAATAAACACCTTATTTTGATCGAGTAGCAAGTTTCAAAGCATTATATGGCAAAAAATCGCATCAAATAATTTTGTCCGGTTTTTCGATACAAATGCTCCTATGTGCGTCGTAAGGATCACGCCTTGTTTGAACAATCGGACATTTAAAAAAAAATAATTAAAAATTAAGAGTTAGAACGTTTTAGATTTTCCTCGCTCCATGTTATTGTTTTTGCTCATTCTATTAACTTCAGTGACTAAATGTAGCAATTTTGACTGAAGGAAACAACCTTATTGTAGAAAGCGCAGGTACCTTGGGCAAGCCTACAATGATCTTACTTTATTGTAAGATTTCTCCACTTTGTTTTTTCTTGAAAAGTCCTGTCACTAGAAAGGATGTTAAGCAGCATAGGGAGCGAAATAAAGTTTCATAAAGTAACAGAGAAAATCTTTTCCAGAAACAAGCACTATGTCTTCAGTCGGCTCAAGAATTATAAGCAGTAGCAAATAAAATCATAATCGTTGATTAGATTTCTCCATTTTGCTTGAACTTTTGAAACTAAACCTTGCAACGTTGTCCAAACTATTTGCTAAGCTATTTTGCCCGAAATGCAAAAACCAAACATACTATCAGCTTTTACTTCAAAACAAACAATACATATTCAACTCTTTCATTAAGAGCGTACAATAGGTGACTTGGTTATTTAAACAAAGTTATATTCACACTCAAGTGCGCAGACAGTTTAGCCACAGCGTGACCAAATTGTACGGCATTAAGAAAAAAGGTCGGAGCAAAACTTTATACTTCCGCATAGAACAATATGCCGTCGAAAAAACGAAGAAAGATAATTCAGAATCTCAATAACCAAACAACGTCACCTTATGCAAAAATGGTAAGAGTTCTTCTAAATACTTATTAAAAATATCGCGAGTCAATGATTTTTTTCTTCCTGATCAAATTAACTTTTTTTCTCCCAACAAACTCGTGAAACAATCATCAACAGTACGTATTCCACGAGAAAAAAAAAAGGTGAACCTTCTTTTTTACACATGGTGCGTAAGGGGAAAAAAACCTCTCAAAACTTAAGAAAATGGCGGCGAAACAAAGTTACATGAAGTGGAACATTCATCGTCAAGAAAAAAAGTCAGAGATTGCTTGTTTAAACAAATGTTTTTAAAGCTCTTCTGAAGTACATTACGATAAATATTTCAAGCGTGGGAAAGAATTTCATAAGAGAATTTGTTGCCCAATATTCTACGCCTTTTTCCCTTTTCTTTCCGTTGCCATTTTTCGATCGTGTTTGCAACAAACTTGCCGTGAAATTAAATTTTCCTGATAGATAGTCTGATATATTGTCACGCAAACATTGTAATTGACTTAGATTTTGAAATGGAATTCTTTTAATGACATATGTATCACATAATGACTTAAATGTACCTTTCCGTTTATATTATTACTAGTGGTACCCGCACGGCTTTGCTCGTAGTATAAAAAAGGTCATTTGATTCGCCTGTACATTTACAAATAATAGATGACGGATTTCTCGCCCATTTGCTATGTTCATTTGCTTGCCCATGTTACGGTTACACGTTATGATAATTTGGTAATTTTTCTCGTTTACGTTGTGATAATTTGCTCGGTAAAATTTTCTTAAAATTGGAACAGAAAAAGAAAACAAAATCGGATTTTCAATCGGATTGCGCGTCACAGAGATCCTGACAAACAGAGAGCCTGACAGACAGAGAGCCTTTCAGCTTCATTATTAGTAACTAGTGGCACCCGCACGGTTTTGCCCGTAGTAGAATATTAAAAGGTCTTTTGGTTGGCCTGTATATTTACAAATAATGTATTATGAATTTCTCACCAATTGGCTTGACCATGTTACGGTTCCACATTACGATAACTTGGTAATTTACTCGTCCATCTTATGATAATTTTGCTCGAGAAAATGTTCTTAAAATTGGAATGGAAAAAGAACAAAATCGAATTTTTGAAAATTCTCTTCACCCCCATGCTACAAACTAATTCTGAGCCAAATTTCAGGAAAATCGGCCGCGCATCACAGAAATCCTGAGACAGAGATCCGGACAGAGAGAGATCCAGATAGAGAGACTTTCAGCTTTAATATTAGTAAAGAAGATGTAACTGGACGCATAAAAGTAGTTGAATAAGTAAACTAACAATCATCCGCGGAATACGGTGGCATGGTAACCGTGGATAATTTGCGAACAATCCGCAAAATGAGTAAAAAACTGATAATAGTGTATGCAAAAGCTTAAAAAAAATCAATAACTCTCTCATACATTTAAACTGTAGAAAAAGCGAAGGTATGTAAAAAACATTTGTACATGCTACAAAAAAAAAAAAAAAAAAAACTTCATTACTGCAAACTGATTGCACAAATAAGAGAGCGTATCATGAAATCAGATTAAATGAAACATATCAAGCTAAGTTACTTCAAAAACATATGGGGGAGAGGAATTCTTTCGAACAAGACTGGTCCGGTTTGTCATTTACTAAAGTACATAGTGTAGATCGAAAAATTAAGTTTTAACTAAGAAGTTTTCGGCGATCTTGGAAGGTTTGATGTCATTGGAAGTTAGGAGAAAATGGAATAGGAGAAAAATAAAAGATATTGCCCTTGAAACGGTAAAATAGTGCATTTATCTACATTCAGCTAAGCATCGCATTTTTTTTTTTTTTTTTTTTTTTGGAAAGTGAGAAGGGCCGCGCTTACTTGGGAGTTGACTGTCTTTGTTTCGGATTCAGCTGTCCTTTTTCGAATCAATTCATGCAATTTTAAAACTAAGTATTTTTCACCGTCGAAACGAACTGTTCGGACTTACTTTTGACTTAAGGAAAGGTAGACCTTTAAACTAACTTTATTTATTACTTTGGAAATACTATGAAACTTGGAATCACAAAATTAGCAGCAATAAGAAAAAAAAATCATTCTAAATTAAAATTTAAAATTTCAAAACGCTCCCTGAGCTGAAATTTATTTATATTTTACTTTATTTTTGTAATGAAAGATTTATAAAGAACTTTGTGTATCTATTTGAGAATTGATTCATTACTTGCTGCATTTTTTTCGCGTAATCGAATGATTTTGTTGCGGATGTTATATATTTTTTTAACATCTTCGGGCACATTTGCAAAGGAAATTCAATGAGCCGGCTTTTTACCGGTATCAACAAAATATATTTTTCTTTGCTTTTGAAAAGTTACCAGACAGTTCGGTTTTCCCATTCAGAGACTGCAGTTTTGTTCTTATTAGAACTCTTCAGTCTGGAATAGTGAATAACTGAGCTGGAAGCAGATGTCATCTCACTGAAGCTGAGAGTGCCAACAAACTGGTAGATAAAACAAATTCATCTCACCAGCGAGGGTCCGCAGCATGGTGCGGTTCGACTCGTTGAATTGAAGGCAAATCTTGGGTAGTTAGCAGGGCGAGATGAATTTATTTTATCTACCAGTTTGTTGGCGTTCTCTGTTTCAATGAGATGATCTGCCTCCATCTCGGTTATTCACTATTCCAGGCTGAAGAGTTCTAATAAGAACAAAACTGCCGTCTCTGAATGGGATAACCTCGCTTCCTCGTATATCGCATAGTTCTACCTTATCCCTGGCTTAGGGGCGGTAATTTACTGCTAAATAAATGCAAATGTTATGCTATGATGCATGAAAACACACTACAAAAGTTCGTACAATTTGAAAAAAGAAAAAAAAAACACTCTATGCACACATCTAATTTTAAATAATGGTTAGCTGGTATATTTCTCACCAAACGGTGTAATTGAATGCCATTGTAAAGTGGTGAAAATCACAAAATACTGCGTTTTATACCTCGGTGATTATTGGTCGTATCAATGTCAAGTGTTTTCTGTTCCAATTCTTTTTTCATGCTTGTAGTTTCCTTAAATGCAATGTTGGGGAATTGGGGACCCTGTAAAAGATTTTTCACTATGTTTATTTTCGCTTCAAACTTTCTATATTTTTACCCTGCATCTTACTTTGAACATTTTCACAGCTAAAAGCATGCATTTAGGACTAACGGTTGTGAAAATGGAAGTAAAAAAACCTAGCCATACCTCTGCGACACAATTCGTAGATGAAAGGAAGGTAATATGTTATATACAATTCACAATTCTCTAAATAACTGGTATTTGGAAAAGGATCATAGAGACGACGAGAACATAGAATCTATGTGTAACGAACTGTCACCTGTAAAATCTACTATACGTTTCTTTTTCTTTCTTTTCATAGGAAAATCACTTACCGGTTACATGGGATAGACGTTTAAACCTCTAAACTTCAAACTATTCAAAAACTTTGCCTGTTCGGTTTTTTTCTTTTAATTTTCGAGTTTCTGGCAGTCATTTTCTTCTACTTTATCCCCGACTGTTTTTTTGCATGGGACGTTGGTTGGTATAAGTGATGTTCCGGATATCAAAGGGAAAATAAAGATCTGTATCCGCATCCGTTACTTTTTTGATGGATCTTAAACGGATCATTTCTATTCTAAAAATTTTTAAATATTTGAATAAAAGACTCTTAAATTCCGTTTAAATTAGTTTTTATTCCCTATTTAAATTATAAGGTATCATTTCAGAAACCAATTTGTACCCCCCCCCCCCCGTTGCAAAAAGGAAGGGGAAATAAGTTTTAAAAGTGTGTATCAGTGTGTCTTTTTGTGGCATCGTATCTCCTAAACAGATGAACCGATTTTGATAGTTCTTTTTTTGTTCAAAAGGTGACTTGATCGAAAGTGTACTTAGCTTGGCCTCGTTTTTTAAGAACTTTAACTACCGGAGATATTAATTAAAAATCGATTTAACGTTTTTCACAATTATGGTAGTAAAAATTTACCCGTACGTTAAAAATGTTGGCCCTAATTGAAAGAACGAAGTTTTCTGCGTTTGATATTTATTTGAAACTTCCAACTTATATATAGTAGGAGCTATAATCTTGTTAAGTAAATTTTAAATGCAATTCTAAGCCTTTATATGCGTGATTGGTAGCGATTTCATAGTCGGAAGATAAGAAGAAAAAGCTCAATGATTTCAAAATTTTACCTGCTGTCAGTTCATATTTGTCAACAAATGTGTGTTCTGACCCGCGAAATTCATCTTAATATGAGGTCGGCTCTCTGGGACATGTTTTGTTTTTTTAATTTTTTATTTAATATTAGTTTTTGTTATTGATTTGGGTTTCTGTTATGCTTCATTTTTGTTTTTCTCGGCATCCTTTTAAAAAAGTGAGACTAAATTCTCTATTTACTGTTTGTAAAGTTGTTCCCGGCTCTGTATTTCGTCGGTCGGAGAAATTCGATGGAATGGATCAGCGCTGCATTTATACTGAAATAAAATGGGAAAAATTATTTCTAGCCTGTCCAGTAGCAGCTTTACACTCTTGCTCTCGTCCTACATCTACCGAGTAAGCTAGAAATAATTTTTCACATTCCATCTAAGCCTTAATGCAGCGCTAACCCATTCCTTCCAACTCTCCCTCAATTTTAACGGAGATTTCTTCAAAGAATAAATCATAGTATTGATTATATTTTTGCCGCAGTTGACATTTTTTGAAGAAACTGCCATTATTCTGACGGGAATACCTTCAGAATTTTACACTTGGATAGTTGAATTGGGTAAAAAAAAAATTGAGATCCGTATCCGCGGATCTTGACACTAATGATCCGGATCCGTATCCACGGACCTACTTTTTTAACCATCCGACACATCACTAGTTGCTATAGAAGAAGACCCATATCTCCAGCCTCTATTTGATTTGTGTTTATTTATTTATTTATTGGAAGTAGTGGTGTGAGGGTAGGACAAAAGTTGTTGACATAGATGTATCAGGGTGTGAACCACATCAAGACTCTTGAAAGAACAGAGTTACATCAGAGATTACTGAATACCTATGATATCCCTCCCGTCTTCTGGGAAATAAATCTTTAAACTGAGGGACAAAACATTGTCAGATAAGAAAGGACCACTCTATAACAAACTAAAATTCCTTTGGTGTATATTACGATTAATATCAATGTTCAAGTAACATGGGTACTCAGGGGCGGATACAAAGGGTGGGTAATGGGGGGTCAAGACACCCGCTCAAACCGTAGACAATAGTATCGTTCCACATTGTTGTTCAAACACTTTATAAACATGATGTAAACGATTTCTCAGTCTATTCAGTTCATTAATTTGAGGAAGTGAGAAGCAAAGGGATGTAGGAAGACATTTTCAAGTTTTGAGTAAAACGCGTTTAAAGATAAGGTCCTAGGTAGGCTTTCATTAAAAAGTTTTTGTAAATCATGCTGTATAACAACACCTACCAGGGATACCAGTACTATCTCTTGCCCCAAGACAGAGGAGAGGTTCACCTACCATTTGTTCTACTTATCTCCAAAATTATTAATTTTGCCACTTACATCCCTTTGTTTCTTACTGCCTTAATTGTTTTTGAAAGTAAACATTTAAAACACTACTTCTTTTCATTGCTTAAGAAATTGATTTGTAACCTTTATGCCCTCTATTAGGTGCCTCATTCCTGGTCAATTTGGTGTTTTTTATTGACACCCAACCAGTGAAGGATTTTTCGTACCCGAAACAGTGTGTTCGCACATTGAAGAGGGGTGATGTCATGCTTCAGCGTGACCCCCCCCCCCCTCTAAAATGGTAGTGCGTATCTGCCCCTGTGTGTGCTAGTAAATCAAAAACAGTTTTTTTTTCCTTTTGTTTCACTGCCTGCAGAAGCTTTTGAAAATCCCACAGCATATTGTTCTCCAGCGAGTGAGTAATTCATGATTGTTACGTGATAGCACGTCCTAACAGTATCAAAAACTAGGTACAGTGAAACCTCGATTTTACGTCCACCGAATCCATTTTTTTCTGTAAGGGTCTCATCATTAATTTTGATGTTATGCATTTCTTGTAATTTGCGTTTTCCAGTATTATCCGTTTTTAACATAGTCCCTTGACAAACATAAAATCGGGGTTTCACTGTATTGCATATTTTCCAACTATTCTATAATATACTCCTTTCATCTAAAGCAAACACACATATATTGTTAGTTAGTTTCACTTCTATACAATGACTGAAAGTTGTTTGTAACAAAATGTTTGTTACAAAACGTGCAAGCAATTTTCAAAGCAAATATATTTTTTTTATTGCGTTACGTTTCCCTTCCTACCCATAAAAATTCGTTGCTAACCAGATTACACCAGTTTCGTGTACTACTCCCCGAACTACAAAATCAGATTCTCCAACTTTTTACATGTACTTGGAGATAAAATTAAATAATATTAATTACCTAATCACCGAATCGGCTAATGTCACGGTGAGAAGGAAATGTTCCAAACCTTAATCCACGTGTTCAATCGTTTCTTTCAGCAGTGTTGCCACAATTATTGCAGGATTTTCATTCCGCTTATGTTGCCACTTTAATCCTAACTGGAAGTTTTACGGACCACGGTTTCATTGTCTATGAGAACTGAATGCTTAAGGAGGAAAATGAGAGGGGAAATCGCTCTAAGCGTTGTTGTTGATTCCAATCATGAATTACGTTGGAGAAATGTGTTTTACAACACAGTCACATGATCAGAGATAATGTCAATTACTCTCTCTTTCTAAAATTAATCGTATTAAAATTAATCAATTAATCGTCGTACGTGTTATCGTTTACAGGGTTCAATCATTAGTCAGGCAGAAAATGTTATTGATCTGGATATCTTAATAAATCAGGACTTCAAGTTTAGTCAACAGTGCAGCATTGCAAGCAACAAAGTCAACAGAATGCTTGGGTTTCTCAATAGATCTATTTCAAGCAATTCTAAGAAAGTTCTTCTGCCTTTATATAGGGTTTAGTAATACCCCATTTGGAATATGCTGTGCAGTTTTGGTCGCCTTATCTGAGGAAAGATACTTGTGTATTGGAAAGGGTTCAAAGAAGGGTAACTAGACCTGTATGGGCACTTTCAGATTTAGATTATGATACCAGGCTTAATAGGCTTAATATGTATAGCCTGGAGCAAAAGAGGATCAGAGGGGACATGATTCAGTCGTTTAAATTTATCAAATGAATGATGTTAATGGATTAAATTTTTGCACCAAAAGCAGAACGAGGGGTCATTGTTTTAAGCTATTCAAATCTCAGGCTAACCTGGAAATAAGGGAAATGTACTACTTTAGTAGGGTTGTGGGCACTTGTGGTGGTAATGACCAAGGGGATAGATAGCTTTAAGAGGGCCATTGATCTTCATTGAGAACTAATAAATGGTGTAGGACAAGCCTAGCTGAGCCAAGAGCCTGTTGCTGGTTGTCACATTTGTATTACTTTTTTTCCCCCAAGTACCATCTCTCTCTATTCTGAACACTCATCATGGGACCGAATAAAAGTCCTCAGATTATGGGGGTGTTTAATATAGAGGGAAGCGGAATCAATGCAGATGTTCTCCCCAGGACCATGAAAATGTGGTCGGTATGTTCACATTATAGAGTGTTCGCATAGAGGGAGTCCAGTGTATTATTATTTTCTAAAAATCCACGCTAAACAAATTTTTATTCAATAACTGATGTCATTCATTAGTTTTTGAAACTAGATTGGAAAAAGAAACTCACTGCTTAAACATGTTTCCACAAACAAGCACTTTCTTTTTGTTTCCAGATACTGAAACCATTTTAGAATGTCGTTTCGATTGCATGGAATTTTGATCCCACGACTAATACTAATTCAAATCAAATTGACTCAAAATTCAAAGCATAAAACGTTTTAGCGAAGAGATAAAGATTTTTGTTTGGCATTCTTGAAAGAATTTTAGTTTATTTTTCAGTACTTTCTTCATTTAAAATTAAATCTTTAAGCTTAAAAAAAATTATTAAATTTACAAACTAAACAGCACCAATATATTTTCAAAAGCTGGTGCTGCCATCTGTGAAACAGAATAGCTGTTTATTTCTGGTGCTGCCATCTGTGATTTAACTTCTGAACACGTAACAGACCTTGAAAACAACAAATTAATTTTTTTTATCAGTTTAAAACGTTTCAAATATTTATATTACATCATAAATTGTTTTCTGGGGGAACAAATGTCTATTCAAGTATCGTATTGGATTTTTTTTTTTGGGGGGGGGGGGCACTAAAAAAAGTTACGTTGTAGACGTAACCTTTTGCAGCGGGTCGTCACCAGTAGCGGTAGGGAGGCTGCCCACTTCCAGTGTAACATAAATGGGGCCGCCAATTTCCTCGACGTAATAAAAAAATGAAGAAAACTTTAGCAGTCTCAAAAAATTAAAATAGTAATAATAAACTAGGGGGCTCAACCATTGCTCGCCAACCCCGTCAATGCGACCTTCGGTGGATGAAAATAAATGATTTAATATTTTTTTACCCCTGGATGTCCAGTCCCTTATGTTTGCGGGAGTGAGAGAGGGCATAATCGCTTCCACTGGATGTCCTGCATCCAACGGTACCAGTACTAACCTGGGAGACACTGCCAATTCAGAGAAGATGGAGTTACAGATGACACACAACTTTTTTTAACGATAAGAAAGACATTCAGTACACAATACAAACCCATGACAAGCTTTAATTTTATAATTTAAAAAATAAAACACAGTTCTGGCCAAATCATTAGACTAAAGATTTTTTTGTTTTGTTTTTTGCACACTATTTGTACTAAAATACCATTTATTTTACTGTTAAAGTACAGTACATACTGTACACTGATTATTACGCTATTTTAGCATAATTTAATGTTTGCGGGTGGCATCATTGTCTGCTTAGTTTATGTTCTTTGTTTATCTACCTACCAGGAACATAACCTCAATCAGCTTAAACAGTTCACTAGTTCTTTTTATCAGTGTGTTCTGTTATATTTAAAGTTAGTTTTAGGTAATTAATGAGTATGTGTATGCGAGTATATATAATAGTGAGTATAAACAATTTTTTACCTCCTTTTTTAAAAAGTGTTGAGAAATGGTGTAAACCTTGTGAAAAGTATGCCAAAAAGGCTTAAAATGCTCATCAAGAACAAGGGAATGCATACTAAATATTAGATAATTATTTCACTGTTCGTTAATGTGTCTATAGTTACGTAGTCAATAAAGATTTTTGATTTTAAAACAGTCTTCATCTAATAATTTGGTCAGAACTGTATATAACCAAAGACGATAGCTTCTTACGAGCAGCTGACATATTTACATTTTTGAGCAATCACGATTGCTTATTGTTCTCACTTGACTGTTTTGAATTCCTATCATTTTATTTTCCCACCAGCACCCTCTGCCAGCACCACCGTCACGTCGACCGGCCTCACGATGCTGCTTTTCTTGCGAAAACCGTCTCCAGGTAGCGTCCATATCCTACACACACACACACACGCATACACACACACGCCTACACACACGTACACACACTCATGCCTGCGCACAGACACAAACACACACTCCTATACACACACACATACACACACTCATGCCTGCACACAGACACAAACACATATGCCTACATAAGCACACACACGAACGAACGCCTACACACACACACGCGCGTACACATACAGCACTGGACTGGATACACAACACGAACACACACGCGCATTCATACACGCACACGCTCGTGATTGCAAAAAGCATAATTTGAATTCAAGATGCCAAAAATTCAAATTATTATATTTCTTTTATTTATTTTTTAAATATCGTGATAGAAATCACAACTAAGTGGTTAACAATACATGGATCGCCGAAGTAAGTTTTAAATAGAAAAAAAAAGTTAAAATACTGTGAACTAGGTTTAAAATATTGCAATGAATAGTCACAACAGTAGTTCTAAGCATTTGAATTTAAAGAGTACACCAAAGCTTTTATCAAAAGGTTCAGGAGGCATGATATTTAAAGTAAAACAAAACGAAAAAAAAAAAAAAAAAAACCTCCCAATGTTTCACTGAAAAGTACGACATCAGTCCAAAATGCTTTTTTTGTACTGGGGCCATAATTGCTTGTGTTTTAAACACATAAAAATAGCTGGCTGGAAAATGAAAATTTTATAACGAAAACCCAAAACACTGAAATGGTTTCGAAAAAAAAAAAAAAAACTGGATGAGGATTTTCCACTACATTTTTATCAATATTTTACTCAAATAAAAGAAAATAGGAACGTAGCCAAGATATGAGAAGGAGGGAGCTGCAGACGAAAGAAGGATGGCAATTTTTAAAAAGAAGGAAAGAAGGGTTGAAAAGTGCAAGTCGTTCGTTTTTGAAAAACACGGTAGGAACACTCAGAGAATAGGTTACTAATGGAAAATAAAATAATGTATGAATTAAATGAATGAGTTACCAACGAATTAATACACAAAAATTGCAAATTACGGTGTTTCAGGGTTACAAGGAACCCCTTTCGGTCTTGTTTTTCTCTGGAGTCACATAAAAACATAAGAAATTCATTGAATCTCTCATGCAATAGACTCTTGATTTTCGAGTAAAATTTTATGAATAGTTGATATGGTTTTGAAAAAATGTGCAAATAAAAATAATAACTTCGTACTACATCAATGATCTGGTAGAATTTTTATGTTTGCGAAGTAAACTTTACGCATTCGTTTTAAAAAGAATGTTTCTAAACATTTCTATTCCAGACGAGAAGCCAGTTCTTGTGACACAGTATGTGGGTGGCGACATCATGCCAGATCCACCCTCGAAGAGAAATGACGATATGGAAGATCTTCAAGAGTCTGCAAATCATCCAGAAAAACAGATCGTCCACTCCAGTGAAAGGTTTGGAGAAAATAAATAACTTCTACTCCTAAATCCCAGTAACACGTAAAATTAAATAAGTATTGTTAACCTGTTATCTTATGCAAAATAAATAAGTACTGCGAAACCACTAAGATTGGAAAACAATATTATTAAAGCATTAGCATATGTAAAAAATTTCAGACCAGGTTTTTATTCAATTGAAAACCATTAAAATAAGACACACCCTAATATGTTATATGTGTATGTATTCGTGCCTTAATTTAATGACGTCCCAAAATCCTTCAGAAAAATTAGTTACAATTGGAAATTCGCTCGGTAGAAATTTTTGTTTCATATACAGAAAAGAATGGAAGTGTTTGTGAAGTAGGGTTGAGGGAAAAAAAAGAAAAAAAAAAGCATTCAAAAAGTCTTTTTTACTTCCTTTTACAAAAAAGGAAGTATTGTATTCGCGAAAAAAATTTCACTCAAAAATCGACCTTAATTTCTATTGCTTCCCCGAATGAATGTTGAGTTTCTTTTTTCGACTCGACCACACGTGGATAAGTGCCTAAGAACGTATAGACACGCGAAATATCCATTTTGACGATTCCCGAGTTAGTTACAACGAGTTTTCTCGCGACGTTTGTATGTACGTATGTATGTATGTATGTGCGGATGTGTGAACGGTATGTCCTAGAAAGTTGCAATTTGGTACATAGACTCCAAGCGGGGTCTAGTTGTGGACCCCACTTGGCGATATATCGCCAGTCTTTTGGTCGCCAAGTTTTGTCGGGAACTTGGCGAAAAATTTGGAAATTTTTTTTAAAATCTGGTTTTAATTTGGCCACTGTTGGTGATATTTAGAGAGTAAACTATTGAATCACATTGAAATGACCAATAATGGGAAAATGACGTTAAATTGGAGTAAAAGGAAGTCATGTGAGGCTCGTTTTTTTTTTGTTTGAAAGAGAGTGAGTGCACTTCATTATTTTTAGAGGTTTTTTTTTTTAAATGTAAGATCCGTTTTGGCCCTCTTTTAATTGTATAGTGCATCTTTCTAAATGTACCGATAATTTTTACGACTATGTATAGAACTCAAATGTGTTACAACCATCTTTACACTAGCGTCACCATTTTCTAAACTGCACATTTTTGCATCACATTAAAGAAATGCTTGTAACAATAACAGTAGTTCCACTACCGGGGGTCGGAGGGGGCGGTCGTCCCGGCCCTTCTGGGCGGGGGGACACCAAAAATGGATTTAGTGTTTATGAAAAACAAATATTTTAATTCTGAAAGTTTCCGCCTGCTATCTGATAAATGAATTGTTATGGTTATGCTTAAGGTTTTCGCTCTTTTTTTTTTTAATTTGCATACAAATGCTTAGTTCTAGTTTACGGATAAAACTATTTTTAGCAGTGTTAGAACTTCGAAACTGCACTTATAGCTGTGATATTTTCAGTAATTTTCAGTTATGCATTATTCGTATTTTGAAATGAACTGAAATATATTGATTTGATCAGTTCTGCTCGCTCACCCTTGCTTAGTTAAGGTCATATTGAAAATAAGCATGTTAGCTGAATTTAATTTTCAAGAAATACATGAAAAAATTCAATAATATTAAAACACTTATTTTTCTTTCACTATAACCAAGTTTAAAGTATCTTGACTTACCAGTTCAAGCAATATTAAAATGAAACTAGTATGTTGTGGCCATCACGAAACTTTCTTCTATATTTTTCCTTTTTCTGATCCCTCCTCATGCTTGACGAGGAAGCAATATTCCTAACAAAAACAAAATTACACATGCAAAAACTTGACGACCATCCCAATGTCTGAATTTTTGTAATAACAAAACAAAGAGCAAAAATTGAAAGTTACTTTAAAAGCCTTACTTCAATTATTTACAAATATTTTATTTATTAACAAACATAAGATGGAAACAGTTAAAAATTTTAAATCATTGAGATAATATTTCCGATCATTTCCATACAATTAAAATCACGAGAAATACGCAGACGACAATCTATTACGATTTATCTTTCTTATTGTTGCATTAATAAAACTATTTTTATTCAAAAAAAAAAAAAAAAATCAACACCTCTTGGAGCGATTGGAGTCAAAATTGAACCAAAGCCTGTTTACGTATGGATTCACATATATTCCAAATTTCAACCAGAACGTAGCATTACTTCTTGAGATAGGGCACTCACAATGGAAAAAAAGAACGAGCGATTGCGCTACCCCCCTTTTAGCTGTTGACACCAAAATAAAATCAGCTCTTATATCCACTAAGGGCTACTTGTCAAAAAAATTTTGTTTGATTCCGTTCGTTATTTCTTGAGATACAGCAGTCACAATTGACGATAAAAAACGTTCTATAACTCAACCCCCGTTTGAGCTATTGACACCAAAATTGAATCAGCACCTGCTCCTGTTAGGGGCAACATATGGACCAAATTTTGTTTGATTCCGCCAGTTACTTCCTGAGGAATAGCAAGCAAGCGTAACTCAAAAAACGTCCCATTGCTCCACCCCCCTTGGAGGAATTCGCGCCAAAAACTAATGGGCACAAGTTCACATAGGGGCACATATGTGTACCAAATTTCGGTCAATTTCATGCGGTAGTTTTTGCTGTAGAGCGGCCACAAAAAACTGGTCACACACAGACGTGACACACACACATACACACATACATACACACACACATACATACACACACATACATACACACACACAGACAGACCGACATTTTCCAAAAATAGTCGAAATGGACCCAGCACACCTCAAAACGTTCGAATCCGTCAAAATTCGAAATTCGAAAATTTGCACGAATCCAATACTTTCTTCTATATATTAGATATAGAAGAAAGTAAAAATGGATAACTGACAAATCGCCTTTGAAAAATTCGTCTGAATAGCAACACCAAAAATAAATAAATTAAAGAAATAGAAATGTTCTACTGCTGCATTTTTTAAATTAATGTTAGAATAGGTTTTATCATCAATTATAAGTAAGAGTTTTGAGTCAGAATTAGCCAAAAAATGACTTGTTATCGACACATTATCTTGAGAGGATCGTAAACCTCATAACTAATGACAAAAATACACCTATATGATGGAAAACAGCTAAGGAATGAGCACTTGTCAATAAAACTGAGATCTAATTATGAAAATACAGCAACGTCAGGTCCTTAAGAAAGAAGTCCTTCAAAATGATAAATGCAAAGTGGTGCACTATTGGTGACTTAAAAGGTTTATCAAAATAATAAATCACACAACAGATAAAACTCATGATTGAAAAAAATGTGGTGAGGATGTTCCTGAAAGATGCAATTTTGAGATTCCAGGGATGAGGTCCCTGGAATATTGATTACAAACTTGTATTGAAAATACAAGACAAACCTGCCCATTTCTTTGTATGCCCATAACTAGTCATTTACCCTGTCTTAAATTTTATATCACCTACCAAGTTTCAATGAAAATAGGTCACAGTACAGCAAGAGGGGCCGAGGGGGCAGTTGCATATGCGTCTAAGGGAACAATTCTACATAAAATACTTTCATTGTTTGTACCTGTTTTTTTTTTTTTTTTTTTTAATGTGCTTTTCTTACACAACATGTGTAAAAAGTTGTTTCTGAGAATTGTACGAACTACATGTTTGTGTAAAACATTAAAGTTTTTCCGGGGGGGGGAGGGAGCTTGAGGTGCGTGACACCACAAATTATCAACGTGACACTCGTGGAAGGAACGCCCCTGTTTTATAAAAGGTATTGGTTCACTTTTTTTCTTCGTAAGCCCAACTGAATCAAAAACAACGCACAACATTTCCACGTTTTTGATTTATCGATACAAAGTATGTACTGCACCTCATTTTATTTTTACCCTTCCTGAGCAAAACTTATATTTTCAGTGCCCACCTTCCTGTTCATGTGAGCATTTCCAACCTAGCTGGAGGTGGAGAGGGTCATCATTCATCTTCAGAAGGGGGAGCCACTGACCACGCTCGGAAAACGGAGCACCAAGCCTCATCTGAAAAGGGGCACCAGAATTCGCATTCTCTCCACCAGAAGAGCGCCAAGGGGCACGACCACGAACGACACAGCGCCAAACACGACGAACACCACAAAGAGACTGAGAAGGAAAGTCACAGACAGGACACTCAGGCCCACGACAAGGGAGGAGCCAGTCAGCAAGGCATACGCGAGAGAACAGAGATCGAATATTACGAGAGAGGTAAACCATCGGAAAGCACAAGAAAACATCGGCAGCAGGATCCGGAGACTGCATTTTCGAACTCGTTTCGGACTCATCAGTCTGGAATAGCCGTAACTCAGCTAATGGCAGATGGCCTCTCCTTGAAGCTGAAAATTATTACCTTCTTAGTTTCATTGAGACGAACACCTGTCTTCAGCTCAGTTATGGCCGTACCGGACTGGTGAGCCCAAAATAAAGACGAAATTGAAGTATCTGGATGTCGTAGCAGAGTTGTCGGTATATACTTGTAGTTATGCCTTCTACCCCGGATTAAAGCTGTGTACTTACAGCTTTTCATTAGAAAATATTCAGAATGTCGAGTATCATGTTGACGATAGACATTAAGCAATGCAAAAGTGTTGGTTTCCGTCTCTGATAAGATGAGGTCTGACCTTTAGGGAGTTCGTTCTTCTCGGGGAGAAGAAGAAGTAAGAGGAAGAATTGTTATATTTTCAACGTTTAATACCATAGCCATTTATTATCAGCATGGAAATTTACATTGCTCATTATTTTTTATTTAAATTTTGCAAACTACATGTGGTTTTTTTTCTTTTCTTTCTTTTTTTTTTATTTTCATGTTTTACATTTTCAAACATATTTTTTTTTTTTTCGATTCAGTATGTCCTGAAACGGAAAGGAGATTGCTTCTAAAGCAGGGGTTCTCAAACCTTTTTGACTCACGTACCCTTTGTGAGTTATTCGATGTGCCTACCATCGTACCCCATCAAAAACACTTAGGTTTAACTGTGCTTTATTACTTAAAGGTTAATTGATAAAGTGTTAAAGTTTACTCACAAGTTAAATTAAAACAGAAAAGTTTATTTTAATGAATGTTTTATTACAATGTGTCAATTAATAAGTCTTACAAAATTCATCAATGTTCGGGTTCCCAATGGATTCAATTAATGCACTTTTGAATCCATTGGGAGATCTAAAATCCTATTTTTCCAAATGTAAACCTTAAAGTGGCCACTACCGGTATGTTTATCTTAATGTTCTTTTAAAATACCATTTTTTTAAAGTTGAATTAGCGTTCAAGATTGCGGCGGTACCACATCCTCATCTGATGCTGTTTTTCTTCCTCCAGAGCACTTTTTGGACACGGAGTACGACAAGGCGAAGACTGGACACGACAAGACCAGCGGAGTGAAAGAGCACGAGAAGCACCAAGACCACGACTCTCACGAGGACAAGAGGCTGCATGCCAAGGAAGAGAGCGACCGCCACAAGACGGACACTGGGGCGTCGCTTGGAAAAGCAGGGGCGCATGTCGTCAAGGGTAAGTTATGTTTCATCGCAGTTGAGGAACGCAACTGCATTTATTATTTATGCTAACATAAGTTTTAAACAAAAGAGTTGATAGAATGGGGTGGTTTCCCTCAGTCAAAAGTATTACTTTTAGTCATTGAAATGGATAGAATGAGCAAACAAAATTATATGGACTTAGAAAATACTTTCATTTTTCCAACAGTTTTTTTTAAATTAATTGTTTAAAACGTCCGATTTTTCAAACAAGGCGTGGTCTTTATGACGTCACAAATGATGCATTTTGGCGCATCTTTATACCACGGTTCCACGTTATGATAATCAAGCAGCGAATTAAAATTACGCTCTACGCTTGCTATCAACTATATCGTTGCCAATACACATGAATAAAGATGCGAATTAAATATTTTGTTCTGTGAATGGCAACACTGAATGGCATTTCATCATTTGTGATGTCGTCGGCAGAAGCGTTAAACGATAAAAGAGCACCGATTTAAGTAATTTTTTAAAAATATTAAACTTAAATAAATTATTTAAAAAATGGTCAGATCCTATGCTTTTAAGCATGCTCTTTCAGAAAAAAATACTTTTAAAATTTTGGAAACGACCCCATTCGTGATCGATAAGGAGCGAATTCATACCGATATGATTCACACTTGACTGATGAATTAGAACGAAATTTGAACAGACGGAACATAAAATTAAAATTATGGTTTTGGAAATAATTTCACCTCAAAACGATGTAAGTAAAAACCATTTAAAATGCACTAAATAATTCTTAATCAAGGACACATCTGAAGTAGAATTTATAACTAAAAACAAGGTGTTTTGTTGTAAACTAAGTAGACTAAGATGCAGGTAAATTGAAATTGTGAAAAGAGGGTATGTCATAAAGATAATCCTACAGTTTTCAACGAAAACATTAGTAAGCATTGAAAAACTTAAAAATAAACCAAAATGGAGTTTATAGTAACGTAACCATGTAATTTTTAAACAGATTTTAACATAATTTTAAACAAAAAATAAATTTTGATTTCCTAGTAAAGAAAACTCAAGAAGTTAAATATTTTGTTAGAGCGAGTAATAAGAAGCGGTACTAACTACAGAAATAATTCGCTTTGATGGAATACAAGTTTCTTGGACCTTTGATTAAGTCAAAAGTTTAGCATATGAAAAATAGAAAGAATAACTACAAGATTAACTCAATACACAACTTGAAGTAACGTAACTATTGAAGTAATACAGCTTAATTCCTTTATTTGGAATGTTTATTAATCACCGACTGAATACAATTAACTCATTACACAACTTGAAGTAACGTAACTATTGAAGTAATAAAGCTTAATTCCTTTACTTGGAATGTTTATTAATCACCGAATGAATACAATTAGAAATCATCATTTTTTTCATCAATTTAATCAACGTAAGATAAGAAACGATAAATCAGCATTTGGTAATAACAGGTTATTTATATTAGAACTTATATTCTAAACGCAACGGTTGACTGAATTTAAAAAACCTGTTTTTGAGAACTCTAAATTAAAACCAATATTAGAAGCAATGAAATCTCGAAGTGACTGTTTTTGTCAAAAAAAAAAAAAAAACGGAATGTAAAAAATTTCTATAGAAGAAATAACGATAAGAAGGGGAATTTTTACTCAATGCAGCTAAGTTGTCGTTGTGTTGCAATACTCAAATTTAATTGCTATTTGATGATCATTAGAAAAATCATAATAAAAACGTGGCAGACTACTGGATATATCAACCCAGCAGCATAGAACCAGAACCAGTGGTCGGCCTGCATTGGCCGACTATTGAAAATGCTAAAACATTCAATACCCAGTGGTCGGACACCCCTATAGAAACAAATGAGTCTAAGAAGGAGTTTGTTTTTTCATTGAAAAATTATGTTATACACTCCATTAAAACAAAGTTATGCAAATTTACTTAACCGACTACTTGACTGAAAACTGAGCAGGATCTCAAACTGGGAAGAAAGGCGCGCAATTTCAAATCAAATGACTCATTACTACACACAAGCAAGAAAAACTACACACAATTTAACGAACTGTTATTAGACGATGATTGGTAAATGAATATATAAATTTGGGGATGCGTCATATCCGATTTTGAGCTAACAGGTACTATTTATGAGCAGTTTTATGTCGCTGTGGCCGACTACTGGTGCACTTACCCTATTGTTACAAATTCTGTAAATAGTAATTATTTTTATGATTGATTTGTTATAATGTGGCTAAATTTGGCGTTTGTGCAATTATCTTTCACGTAAAATTATCTTAGTAATGTAACCTGTAAATAATTTCTTGTAATGGATATACAACTACATTCGAATGAAGTATATGGTCCCTCCATTTCTGAAAGATAAGATTTGTGAATGAATAAAAAAGAAAATGAAATGAAACTTCGAGAATCACGTCGAATGTTTGAGAGCTTTCTTTCGAGATTTATAAATAGCCACGGCCGGAGGCGGAATCAGTTAGTCTCGTTTTAGTCCTTGCTCTGGAAAGTGTGTATTAGCCTTTGCGCTGTGTTTTTGCGTATTTAGATGTAAATACGTGTTTTTTCGTTGAGTTTACGGTGTTAATTGATATTTGCTTAGTTGCTGTGGTTAATTAAGAAGTTTCTAACGATATTTCTTGTACATAGTTGTAAATAAATCTCCTGTGTTTTCTCAAGAACTGTATCATCATTTAAAGAATTTCTTGAAGTTGCACTGAACTCGTAACACTATCAAAAGAAACCTTTATATGATGCAATGAGAAGCAAAGGAATGTTAGTGGACGTTTACAAGTTTTGAGTAAACTGCATTTAAATAAAAATCCTAGGTACGCTTTCACCGAAACTTTTTCTAAATCATGCTGTATAGCATCAGCTACCAGGTCTATATCTTGCCCTAGAACACAGGAGAGGTCGTATTACCAGTTGTACTGGTTATCTGCTAGGTTTCAATATTAACACTTACATCCCATTGTTTCTTGCAACCTCATATCGTCCACCTCAGGGCAACATTAATGCATCTGAGCTTATAAATAACAGTAGGGTAGCCCCGGTAGTGCCCTTTTTTCAAAACGAATTATAACTGGAGAGCCAACAGTCATAACGGATTAATGCTACTCCTTACAATATTCTGCAAATATTCTCACAAGTTTTTGAGCATTAGTCGAGCTTCGGTCCAACATGCAGAAAGAATAATCTGTTTTCTACCAAGTTGAGTGAATTTTGAGTTCAACGTTTTGAAGCTTATTGTGAATAAATAATACTTTGTCAAGAAAAAACAAATATATAAAAATTAGCAGAGTTTTATCCTTTTTTGAGAATTGTATTTGTATGAACTGCAATGTTTTTAAATTTTTTTGCACGTTAAAAATATATCGAAACTTGGCGACGGGCAAGTTTACGCGTTGAACGTTGGAGCACCTTTATGATAGTTCTTACTGTGTCTTGCTTAAACGTGCCATTGACAATTCTTTCGCTCCAAACTGTCTCAAACATTTTTGGTATTTTCCGGCTATTTAGCTTTGAAAATTATCATTTAATTTTTAATTAAGTTACACATTCGTATCTTATAGCTTACAATCATATAATGCTGTCTTCATGCCCCTGCAGCTTCAACTTTATTCACTATTCAGCCTGTAATAAATTTGCTTTATTTTAGCGATGGTATGACATTACGTTCAAAACACTAAGAAAACCGTGTTAGGTGTCAAAAAAAAAAAAAAATTCGCAAGCGTGCCCATTGTCCGTGCAAGTTTACGCAACCAGCTTGGACTCAAAAAAGTAATTTTTTAGGGGTTAAAAACACAAGCTGAGCAACAACTGATCCATTAACTGCTTCCATTAACTCCATTAACTGCTTCATAAAACCGCTATGTCTAAAATTTCCTAAGTCAAAACATAAAAATTAGAAGATTCAATTAGAAGATTCAATGAAAAAAATCCGCTTAAACGTGCCCTGGTCTACCCTACGGTTGTTCTGAAGCGACGATCTATTGTTGACAAAAGATGATAAAGCTTGCTAAATTATATTGAAACAAATGATTTAATTTCATTTTTTTACGAAAAAAAAGGTTAGGACACACTTCCGTCACTTTCAAGGTTTGTGCACTTTTTCTTGCCTCATATAAGTTTCTTTCTTACAAATGTCCAATTTTTTTAACATTGAATCCTTGTTCCCTGCTCCAGATCAGCAACACATCTATCCTCCCCACTACGATCCCTCGTATGACATCCCCTATCCGGCACATGTGGCTGTGGAGGAACACAAACTGGAAGACGGCAGCCACGCCCTAAAAGAGGACGCCCAAAAATCCAAGCTGCATCACAGCGAAGAGTCCAAGGGGCACAGGGAGCACAACCACGAGAAAGATACCCTCAGCGAGCAGCAGGACAAAGGATACGTCGACAAAGACAAAGGACGGAGGAAGGAAGGCTACAGAGAAAGGGGCTATAAGATAACTGCCGAGAGAGAGTATTTCCTGAATGGTAAGAGCTGTGCATTTTAACATCCTTTTACAATACAGGAAGTATTGTATTCGCGAAAAAATTTTCACTCAAAATTCGGCCTTAATTTCCATTTTGCTCACCCCCGAATTAATGTTGAGTTTTTTTTTCAACCCGACCACACGCGAATAAGTGCCTAAGAACGTATAAACACTCGAAATATCCATTTTGACATTCCCCGAGTTAATTACAACGACTTTTCTCGTGACGTCCGTATGTATGTATGTATGTGCGGATATGCGTATATATGTCGCATAACTCAAGAACGGTATGTCCCAGAAAGTTGAAATTTGGTACGTACACTCTTAGTGGGGTCTAGTTGTGCACTTCCCCCTTTGGTTGCATTCGGGTGCTTCTAAAAGGGTCTTTTGCCCCTTTTTTGGGGGAAATGATTGTTCGTATCGATGGATACTCAAGTGGTGTTATAATTTGGCGGACACTTGGCGATATATCGCCAGTCTTTTAGACGCCAAGTTTTGTCGCCAATTTGGCGACAAAATTTGGCGATTTTTTTTAAATCTGGTTTTAATTTAGCCACTGGTGGTGATATTTAGAGAGTAAACTATTGAAATACATTAAAATTGCCAGTAATGGGCAAATAACATTAAATTGCGGTAAAAGGAAGTCATGTGATGCACACATCAGCTCGTTTTTCTGAATTAAAGGAACTTTATCAAAAATGCATAGTTAGAAAATAAGTTAAGAAAGTTTAAATAATAAACCTCTGCTCGTTGGCAGCAAAATCAGAGGGAAAATACAGTCGGACTCGCTTATAACGAGCCCCCATTTGACGAGAACCCGGATTTAGCGAGGAAATTAAAAAGATTTGTTTGCTGCAATGTTAAGTCTATATGAGCATAGTTCGGTTTTAAGAGCAAACCTCGCTTAAAGCGAGCAATATTTTTTTTTGTTCATGAAATTTCTATTGACTTTCAGTTCAGCTTATCCTTTTTTGGGAAAAAATCCTATAGCATTCTTAAGTCAACTGAAAATTAGTGATAAGTCATAAACCCTGAGAACAAAGATATTGTCACTCAAGAATAGTGATTTCTGATTTGTGTGCTGTATCAGTCGATGATCTTTTCGTGCAGTATCATTCCTGAATGTTGTTTCTGTGAAGGAACATAGCATGTATTACAGAAAACATATGTACAGGGATTAAAATTAAAATGAATAGTTTATTTACTAATATTTTCATCAAAGAATAACTTGTTTTTTTTTTTAAGAATTGTTTCATGTTGAATAAATACAATAAGGGATTTAATAGAGATAGGCATCTTCCGAGGATATTTTAACTCATATTCAAGCTAATGGGGTTGTTTCTTTTAGTCAAAAGTAGTACTTTTTATCACTGAATTTAATAGAATAAACAAAAACAAAAAAAAAAAAAATAATAATAACAATAATAACATGGGCCCAAGTAATACTTTCATTTTCCCAGCAGTTATTTTTTAATTAATTTTTTTAAATGTCTGATTTTTCAAACAAGGCGTGGTCTTGATGATGTCACAAATGATGCATTTGGCGCATCTTTCTTCCGCGTTTCCACGTTATGATAATCAAGGAGCGAATTAAAATTGTTCTCTGCGCTTGATATCAACCATATCGTTGCCAGTACACGTGAGTAAAGATGCGAATTAAATAATTTGCCCTGGGAATGGCAACACAGAATGGTATTTCATCATTTGTGATGTCATTGGACAGAATCATAAACAATGAAAGCTCGCCGATTTAAGCATTTTTTTTCAAATATTAATCTTAAACAAATTATTTAAAAAACAGTCAGATCCTATGTTTTTAAGCATGCTCTTTTAGAAGAAAATACTTTTAAAATTTTGGAAACGACCCCATTCTGACGAAAAAAAAAGATAGAAAACGACGAACACAAGAGAGACACAATAAGACAGTTCAAAGCTAAATAACTAACTTTTTTGGAACTGTACTGAAATTAGAAAAACAAAGCAAGTATGTCCTAATTCTTAGGAGCTTTGTGCCAACCCGTTTTTTACGAGTACTCGGTTATAACGAGCCAATATCGAGGTCATTTTGCACTCGTTATAACCAAGTTTGACTGTAATGTAAAAGCTCTTATTTTCGCGAAGCTTCAATTTTCGCGAGCAAGCGTAATCGCGAAAATGTTTCCTCATGAAATACTTCATTTTTATACACATTATCATTTTTCTGTTCATATAAAAACTAGGGAAATTTTTAGCTCGTGAAACCGATATCTTCATTTTCACGAAAATGAGGTTCGCGAAAATAAGCGCTTTTACAGTAGGATGAATTTGACTTCAAAATGAAATTAAAAAGTCTAAAACCAAAACTCAGAATTCAGTACTTGTTGTGTTTCTTAAACCACTCGGGTATCCTAACCAGAGCAGATAGTGATACCCGATTTAAGACAGAAAGGTTTCCGTTCTGCTAGGCACCACTAACGTGGAAGTTCGATCAGACAGCACATGATAGATGGATGTGTTACCGTTAAAGTGTAAAATGCAGTTATTTTATAGAATACCTAGTTATTCCATGAAATAACTGATCGTGTCCGTTAAAGTGTGTAATATGTTATTAACTTGACACTTTAGCTAGTTATTCTATGAAATAACTAGATATTACATAAATTAACTAATGAGAGATAGTTAAAGTGTAAATAAACAATTTATCTAAAATGAAATGACTAGATATTATTCTATAAATAAACTAATGATAGACAATTAAAATGAAAAGGAAGCAATTTATCTAATTAATGCAGCGTATAAATTGTATTTATGGAAACGTACCATAAAATCATTTGTTACAACAAAGATTACTAAAATGAAATTTGGAATTACGAAGAACATTATTTCTAAAACAAAAACATTTTTTGTTGACACACCGGATTTTACACAAACATTTTTTAAATCCCTGACCAGTACCTCAACTTTGAGCTGTCGTGCAAGATATATGATATAAATTATTTTACACTTTAACGGGCTGCAGATCGTTATTCTATGAAATAACTAGTTTCACACTTAACGAGTTTTACACTTTAACGGACACGATCAGTTATTCCATGAAAGAACTAGGTATTCTATAAAATAACGGATTTCACACTTAAACGGTAACAGATGTACTCTCAATGAACATTTCGATAACTTTGATCCGAACCAGAAGCCGAACAGCTCCTGGTTCAGCACACTTACTTAATTGTAACAAGTGAAAAACGACCAAGAACTTTGTTACCGAAATTAAACTCAAATATTTAATGTTTAGACAATATTAAAAGTTCCATTAAAGGTAAAATTAATTGAACAACAAATCGCCGAATACCGTCCAAGAAAATAATTTGAAGGGGAAAATAAAGCGAAAAATAATTTTGAATGTGTAAAATGAAAGTAATATCAAAAGATATCTTTTGATTAAACTTAATACGAAATAATGAAATTGAGAAATTAAATGAGACAGAGAGAACTATATATAAAATAAATATAATCGTTCAAAAGAACGACAATTAATTTTTTAGGAGTTCGTTCTGCACCGTTCATTTTTATTAGAGTCCGTCTTTTCGACCCGTTCGTTCATGAACGACACGTACCTAATCCAAACATAATTATTTAATATTATTTTGTTTTCTTCAACAGATGCTCATCACGATAAGGGTGTTTCCACTCACACAAGTGGGTCTCGGCTCAAAGACGAGGAAGGAGCTGCAAAATCGTCCAAGGAGGGCGAGCGAGACAGGGGCTTCACGAAAGAAGAGAAAACCGAAGAGGCCCATGACGCCGCTTACGACGCCAAGGATCAAAAGTACTTCGACGGCGAGGAGCACTCGGAAGATTTTTCAGCTAAAAAATCGGCTTCGGCGTCGAGCGGGGAAGAGAAGCATAAAGATGAAGTTGTTAATTTGGTAAGTGTTGCTAACTCAGAATTACTTTTCGTTGTGAGACAGTCACGTTGTCTGAACGTGGGACTTTTTGCACACTGTGAAAACAATTCAGAAATGTTCCTGGAAAATATTGGGGATTTCTGCAAGTAACATGTCTTGCAAAAAACAGGAATGATTTCCGCTGAAATTCAGTAACCTTTTTGAAATTATTCTGGAATCTTTCTGAAAAAATCAGAAATCTCCTTGGTTACCCCCCCCCCAGTCGTGTCTTTAGAACCTTCAGGGAAAAAGTAGGTTTAATATAATAGCTTTGCACCTTCTTTTTTTACAATAGAATTATTGCCAATATGGCTAAAGTTAAGACAGAATTGCAAGTTAGTATCAAGAACCTGACTCGCCTACAATTCTTGCAAACTTACAGAATCGTCGAGAACTATCTGCTCTAGTTGGGAGCTGAGTCAATCTAGACTGGCCGTAATCGATTTGAAGCCGATATACTTAACAAATACGCTCAGTTAATCTTTAAACTGAGAACTAAAAATATTTTTCTCAACAGTGAGAAGTATGCATTCGTACAACTTGTATCAATTCAGGAAGCGTTTGACAAAGATATTTGATTTTCCCAGGAAATGGGTAAAAACCTGTGAAATCCCGAAAAGTTCCACGAAAATAATTAGTAACGTTTCTGAATTTTTTTTGCAGTGTACCCATCTTTTCAAATTCAGCTTATTGAATTGTACCAACTGCTCATGTGGAGAACTAGGATCTCCTGAACACTTATTCGACTTCACCTTTGATCTCTTCCCTTTTTTTAGGAACAATTCACAAACCACTACTCACAATATTTTAGCGACTTTATCGGTTAAAAGTTGTCTTAATAAATTAAATAAAGTTTTCTTATATCTTTCCAATGAAAAATACATTCAAGGAAAATCATAATTTTTTTTATAGGCTCCTCATATCTAGTTATAACATCTTTTTCTAATTATGTTTGACATTCATTAATGTTTTCAGTGGCATGTTGATCGAAATTCCAACAAACATATTGTCAAAAATTGTAGTTTCTGTTGCTAAAGAAGCAAAACTAACTTTTTGAGCGTATACTAGGAATACGCCGATTAATCGGCAGTACCAATTAATCGGCATTAATTGCCCACTTTGCCGGTTATTTATAAGTTTTGAGTGCATACTAGAATGCGCCAGTTAATCGGCAGTATCGATTAATTGGCCATAATCGCCCACTTTGTCGTTTATATATAATCGGTCAAAATATTTTTTTTAAATCATATCTTCAACACGAAACTATGATGAATGCATTCGTTAACAATACATAAATGTAATTTTCCGCAAATATTACAATAACATGCAAGAAAGTGAGCAGAGTAAAAGCAAAAAAAAAAAAAAATAGTTTAGAAACTGCGAAAACCTGAATGAAATATTGAAGGATCACTTCCCAAGTTTATGTTATGATATACCTTCACCCCGGCTTTTGATGAAAACATTTTTTTTTTTCATTTATTTTGTTTCTTCTAACTTTTTTTATGATTATGTACATCATACACTTTACAACTTACTCTTCAAGTTATTAAGTTTTTATTCAACAAAAAATAATTATTATTAAATATCATTTGGTTAACCCATTCATGCCGGTTGGTACAAAAATATACCAACCGGGAAAAAAATTATAATATATAGACATAAAATAAATAAATACTAATAAAATTATCACAGTATATTGTTTTTTTCGAAACCGGCATTAATGGGTTAAAAAAATGCGCACATACTTTATTATTTTTTACAAACTGATGACTGAAGTAATGTTTTTTAATTTTTTTTTCATTATTTTTTTTCCATTTTAAATAAATATACACATGTATACAATGTTACAACATTTTTCATGTGTCGATACTTTTCTCCTTTAGCATAGTGCTTATAGATAATCTTATAATTTTCATAAAGAATGCCTTTAATTAATGGCAACTAATAATTAAAAATTAAATTTAAACTAAAAGTGCTCCTAAATTAGCCGGATGACCACCGGTTACCTTCTAACACTTTTTAAAATTTTCATGTCTAGTTAACATAATGTAATTTTATCAACTAGCGGGATCAGCACGGCTTTGCTCGTACTAGTAGAAAATTAAGACGTCATTTGGTTAGTTTTAAATTTAAAAATAATGGGGGGACATACAGGGACATACATAAGGGAAAATGTGACAACAAGCCTTTTTTTTCAATAAGAACATTTATGAAAAACAGCATGACATGTGACAAAGGGAAGAGGGGGTATGGTGAAGTGCGGAACTTTGTGACAAGGGGGGGGGGAGAGGGTCGAAAATGTTGAAAAGTACGACATAAGTTATGCTCCGTCCTTAACCATAACCAAATATACAAGACGACCTTTTTTTAAAATTGTACTGTTATTGCGACGTCCAGTGTTTTCGAATCGACAGTTATATGTTGCCACGAGTAGAGTTCGTTCATCTCATGTATGAGAATTTATATTTCTAATGACGATGTCAAAGCAACTTACTCAATAATAGTAGACGTTTTGTAAGCAATATTGTTCACACAGGAGATTTACGTATAAACTGTGTTTTGATGCTTCCAAAACACAGGAAGATTCCCGTATAAATATGGGAAGATTTCAAAAATTGGATAATTAGAGATTTTTATCCATTGGCGTCATTTTTTTCCCCCAATGCCAGTGCGAAAAATGGTTTTCCTTTACATACGTAAACAAAGAGTAGGAAAATATTTGCATAGGGTTAGGACAAAGCAACATGGTATCGAAAATAAAATTATTCAAGCCATGAATTTGACGACCACACCAATTTCTCTATGGGGTTGTTTCATTCAGTCAAAAGTAGTATTACTTTTAGTCACTAAAATTGATAGAACAAGCGAAAAAAAAAAAAAAACCCGCGAAGCCAGAAAAGAACTTTTATTTTCCCAACAGTTATTTTTTATCAGTTTTTTTTAAGTGTCCGATTTTGGAAATAAGACATGGTCTTTATGACTTTACAAGTGATGTACTTTGGCACGCCACTCCATTCTCGCACTAAATTCTTACGCTTTGTTGTCAATCGCGTTTCCAGGTTATGATAATTTGTGTTGTGAGCTAATGGCATCAGCGAATGGCATTTCATCGCTTTTGATACAATGTGCAGAAGCGTAAAAAATGAATTTCAATCTGCACACCAATTAAAATAATTGTTAAAAAATATTCATTTTTTTTTCATATTATTTAAAAAATGGTTTTTAAGCATGCTCTTTCAAAAAAAAAAATACTTTTAAAATTTCAGAAACGACCCCATTACCGAAATATCCCCTTTCATTCACTTATTTTGAGATTAAGAGACAAAAAGCAAAATTGGAATACAGTCGAGTCCCGACTTACGCGAGGGATGCGTTCCGAGACCCTTGGCGTAACTTGAAATTTCGCGTTGTGGAAAAGGGTATGTGTAAAAACTTTTATAAACCTACCTATACGATTAAAGACACTTGTAAACACCACCTCAAACTGTTAAAAACCATTTCTTAACTATACATTACTGTTTCTTAAATAAAAAAATTAATTTTTACTTATTGCATGTTAAAAAAAAACGTTTTATTTAACATAAAAAAACTGCTACGATGCACAAAATCAATGATCAATAGGAAAGGAAGACGTAAAATAAACCACTACGGTACGTACATTATGTAGTAAGAAAAACAAATGCACTATAGTTTTTGAAACTTTCTCTTTTTTCTTCTATCTTCACAAACTTTAAACAAAACAGCGCTGTTAGGTGTCATTATATTTCATTAACTTTCCCATATAGAATGAAAAAAATAAATGGAAAATTAGGAGTATAGAGTTATTTGTATAAGCAATGTTCAGACTAGTACGGTGTGGGAACTTCCGCTCTCAGGGATGCCAAAGGGATGAAGATCCATTCACGAAAAAACTGTGATTCCCTTCGGAAAATTTTCGTGTTGCGAGTGAAGAATTCGCGTTAGGAATAAAATTCTTTACCCGGGAAAAAATCGCGTTATAGCCATTTCGCGTAAGTCGGATCGCGTTGTAGCGGGAGTCGACTGTATATTATTACTGTTTGGTATTGAGTGTACATATAAAAATTGTATGTTTCCAGATATGCAGTAAACATGAGTACGGGTATAAATAAAAATGATGGAAATAGTTAAATTCCTGCAAGATTTTACAAATATTTATTTATGAATATGGTCGAATTCGACGACTGGGCGAACACTAGTCTAAATAAAATCGAATAGTTAATGAAAATATGTAAGCAATCTAAAAAGGCTAAAAGTATCAACATACGTTAGAGTAAACTATTCTACAAAAAATTAACAGTGGTTATATTCACTAAAATTTTTAAATTTTGCTTAAACGATTTCAAATAATTGATCAGACAAAAATGTAATGACAACTACAGATATAGACAGCTTGTGATCAAGGCGTGAAAATACTGCTTGAGATTCATTAAAAGTGTGAAACTCATTTTTGAAGAGTGAAATGCACAAAAATTGGAAAAGACCATAATAATGATAAATTCAAGAAAAATGAAATAATAGTCTAAGGATGAAAAGGGAACATGGCCCGAAAGGAAGACATGTGTGTTACTTTGATTTTTAACCTTTAGAACCTTTGACATTTTGCATATTGAAAAATAAAGCAGTCCAATGCAATATTTAAAAATTCCAACTGCTTTCATTCCCCCCCCCCCTTTTTTTTTCATTTTTACACGATGCAACTTTTAGATTTGAGAAATAAAGCTTAAAAATATCTCTGATGACTACCATAAGGCAATTACAAGAAATTAGCAGACTAAGCACGTCCAAATTAACGTTTGAACTGCAGGTTCAATCGATCTATGTACCTATTTGCACATTTTTAGTACATTTTATGTGCACTCAATCAAAAATTCCATCACTGAAATTTTCCTGCTTTATATCTTTCTGTATTTTAACATTCTGCTTTAAGTTCAATTTTAAACATCAAATTTTTACTTGTGAATAAAATTTAATAGATAACTTGTGCTAATGTAAATAGCCGGATAAAGCTTTTATTATACTGAAAATGTATTCTTTTCTTTTTCTTCAGGGTCATCCTGGAGTGAACTACGTTGACCATCATCCTCCTCTTCCAATTTATCCACTACCGATAGCTTACGCGCCATCTAATGACGGAGCTCAGGCTGTAGTTGCGTATCCCCCAGATGACCTGGACCTGAAGAAAAATCACCATGGAAATAGTCAGAGAGCAGAAGCGGTTGGTAGCAGACCAATCAGAAATGGACGTACTCCAGAAAACAAGCATTGGAAACCAGCTGGAGGATACGACGACGACTATGAAGATGAGACCAAACAGGGATATCGTGGCCACGCTGGTTACAGAAAGCGAGAGAACAATCCTTTGATTTCAAGCATACGCGATAATATTAAGAAAGACGTACATGCCAAACCTCCATCCTATTCGAAGTCAGAAAGTAAGCCAGCTAAGGACAATGCGGTGCAATATTTGGATGACGCTTCAGAGGAAGGTAATTATGATGAAGAAAACGATGAAGAGCTTTATAGTTCTGATGAGAGAAAACTGGATATCGAGTACGACAGAGGTCCTAAAGAAGAAGTTTTAGAACCAGACTATCATAAACCAAAAGAAGGTAAACTTATAAAACTTCGCGAGGAATATCCCAGAGTATCAAGCAAAGAAAAGTTGTATCCAGAGGTACCGAAAAGAAAAAGGTATCAGCCTGAAAATACGTATAGTAACGCATATCCGACAGAAAATTTTAAGCACTCACAAAGACCTGTACAAAACCAGCCCCATACTTACCATCAAAATCCCGACAAATTGTTACGAACTGCTGATCGTAATGCTTATCCCCAAATCCAAAGCGGTAAGTTACCAACCGTAAGAGAAATACTTGCGGAAGTGTCTCGCTTCCCTCAGTCAAAAGTAAGTCAAGCTTACAAAGATGCATCACAACAAGCTAGACCTGGAAATAATAATCACATAATATTTCCTGATGCCCAAAACTACCAACAAAATAATCCTGAATCATTCGGCCAACGTCAATCGAGAAAAGAACTGGAACAATATCATCAGCAGCAAATAAGAGCATCCCAAGGACAAAAACCGGAACAGAATCCTTTAATCCAAAATCAGCAAAGTTTGCATCCATTGCTACAACTTCAACAGCAACAAAGAGCACCTAACCCTCTGGAGCAGCTTCAGAGACAAAGACCCATACCACAATCTACTTTAGAACAACTGCAAAAGCACCTCGAGAAACAGCTCCAGCAACAAAGTAGGACATTATCACCTTTAGAACAATTGCAGAATCTGCAACAACAACAGCACGCACTCCAGCAAAAGCAAAACCAGCACCGTAGTGTGACACCTACTGTGCAACTACAGTTGCACCAGCAGCTTCAGAGGGACGTGACTCCTTTCGAACAACTTCAAAAGCAGCAAACTCAACCACCATTTAGTCCTGTGGTTCTATTAACTCGTGGACCTCCAAAACAAAATCAAGCGGTGGACGTTTGGTACACACGCCAAAACAATTAGTCTCAACTAAATATTAAAGTATTAAATTGGATTTGATATTCAAATAAAATATGTGCAGAACTGATGACAGATCTGGACATGATTTAAGACACATGAACTAATAATATGAATAGAAGGACGAATGATAAGTCTATAAAAAATATTTAAATTTTTATGTATTTTTCGTTTGTCCTTCAATGAGCAACACTGGAGAAAATGGCTTTTGGATCTGGTTGATATCAAAATACTATCGTAAGTAACAACTAATATGTGACTCTAAAATCAAGGTTGGTATTTTCAACTATCGTAAAGCAGCTGAAAATGGTTTTGTTTGTTTGATATGTACATAAATGGGCATTTTCTTACTGTGTGAAGATAAATTATTTTGCTATGCGTTGTATTTGTTTCATATTCTTGACTAATGTTTTATTTTTTTCAAATTGACTAAGACCACACTTAAGTTTTCAGAAAAAAAAAAAAAACAATGCATTTTGTATACTTTCAAATACAATAGCATGAAACGAAAAATAAAATCGTTTAAAAGTTTATTTATGGGTGTTAACTTAACAAATAATTAATCTGCGTTATTTACAGTAGGTTGTACTCGACTAGGAGAGCCCAATGAGTTTTTGGAATTTAATCGACCCCGTCAGATGAACATAGGGACTTTGCATCCTGTCGAGCATCTCTACCAAATGTATAAGCCCTTTATGTAGGGCCGTGCGTCTAAGAGAGTTAATCAGATTAGTAAAAAAAAATCTTCAGAAATATTGAAGCGCGTCAGGCCATGAAGGTTAGTATGGGAATGTGGGGCAAAGTGAAATAGTTAACTTTATGTTTTGAAAATAAGCAAGTTAGAAATTTGTTTTGAAAATAACGATACCTAAAGAAAGAAGAATATATTTTACAATAAAACTTGCACCGAAACATGATTTTTAATTTTTGGCAGTTAATTTTTACCTTCAAAAAAAAAGTGGATATGTTTCACTTACTTTTTATATGGAGCAAAGTGAAAATTAAAATATTTTTCTAATAAAAAACAATTAACTCTCGATAACTCGATGTCCCAAGGGACCGGCTCAAACGTTCGAGTTATTGGTAGTTCGAGCTATAGTAAGTTCCCACAACAGTTTCAAAAGTTTGAACCCAGTGAAAATTTCGAAATAAAGGAATATTCGAATTTAAAACTTCGAGTTATCAAGATTTGACTGTAGTTTCTATTTGATAATTAAAAATATTTTTGATCAAAAGAATGAGCTAATAAATGAGTGAATGAAGAAATTAATAGACAATGAAGGATTATAAATAAACGAATGAAAATATTAATAAATACATGGGAAAAATAAATGAGTGAATAAAATAGTGAATGAATGAATAAGTGAGTGATTAAATGAAGGAATATAAATGAAATAGTTAATCAATGCATGTGTAAGTGATTTAATGAATGATGGAATAAGTAAACGAAATGAACCTTTTCATTTTCCACCTCTTGCACTTATTGTGCAAGACATTTAAAATACAAATAAACTTATTATTAACTATGTAAATACTTCACCGAATAACAGTAGGCCACAATTAATGCTTAAAATGTTAAAAGCATCTTTTTAAGAAACAAAAATAATTGTTAACTTACTACAAAATATTACAATATGAGTATCAATTTTTGAAAATTGCTTGTATTACACTAGTCTACAAAAGAAAACCTTTTTTTTCTATTACACAGAGAAAAATACCTGATCTTAATGTAAAATGATGCGCAGAATTCAAATATGCAAACAGTTTTTCTCCATCACCCACAGATTTTTTTGTAACACTAGACAGAAGTTTGAAAGAAGTGCGCAAATTCACATGCATGACTAACACTAAAATAACGATCAAAAACTTAGCTGTAGTTCTTTTCTTTCTGTATTTAGCATCAGAAACATCCCTCTTAAGTGTCGCATTAATCAGCAAGAATTTATTCACTTTGAGAATGTGGGCCTCTCCAAAGAGGCGATTTTTTAGCTTTACTTTAATAATACGTAGAAATTCTCGTTTTAAGTATTCAAATTCAGCACTAGGGTTACAAAGTTTTTAAAAAGACCTAATCAGGTCCAGTCTTTTTTTTTTTCTAAATTCTTCTTGTCATTGCTATTCCATTCGCATAGGATAAAACAGCATTGTACTAATAAAATTTAGCAGTTAATAAAATTTGTTTAATTTATTTTAAGGCAAGAAATAATTGTCCCATGATATGTGTTGTTCTAATTTTTATCTAAAAAAGACTTACAAATCTCCACATGTTTCATTCATTTCGATTGAATATGCTAGTAATAACCAAGGCAACGTGTTTCATGCAATAGTATTAGTTTTTAAACTAGTTTCGAAAGAGTTAATACCAAGTTTCATCTGTTTGATATTAAAATACAAACACATTCATTACAGAATCAATACTGTTTCAGTATTGTATACTAAATCTTGTTCCATAGAGTAATATCTATGAATTCTTTATGTTTGCATTCAAATTTTAAAACACAGAAAATGGTTCAATTCAGGTAGCGTATACCACAAAAATGGGTTACCATTAAGGATGATTACCATGTTACCACTGCAGTACCAGCAAACCTGACTACCTATCTCCACATTTATTGTTTTTATGACACAATTTTAATTGTTAATGATGAGTTTTTATCATTACGTGATACAGGAAAACACCGGGAAAAATAAATCACTCACAACCTATGATTACACAAAAACTGGGAGTGGTGGAAAAATTCTGATTTAATATTTGAAATCAGCGTCAAAAATTACCCTAGAAAAACCATAAATGCTTCATTTAACAAAGTCTTTGCTTGCCAGTCTATTAGTTTTTATCTTTACATGTTATAGGAAAACATGAGGAAAATAAATAACTTAAAACCTATGATTACACAAAAACTGTGTATGAGGGAAAAAATCTAACTACCAAACGGCACGAACTTGAGGGTCACGGATTTAGACAAAATTCTAGATATAGTTCAATTCCCACTAGGTATGGGCGCGGGTAAAGCGGTTTGACTGCATAGGCCCTAGTTCGGCTGCAACAGGGGTCAGAAGTTGATAATTTGGACCCAGGATGCAAAGAAGTTTCCTTTAAAATTACCATTTTTATCCATTTTTCTGTTGCTGTACTGCAGTATGAGCCATTTGTATGCTTACCTTTGAATTAATTATGTTGGATACTAATTTCTTATTAGCGGTTCTCAAATTTAAATTGGTTACTACTTTTAATTTCAATAACGTGAATGCCAAAATAACATAGTTACAGGATATTTATCGCTTGCAAATGAAACTAATTATTTTCATTTTGTATTAATCGTGTGCTAGTAGAAAGTATTTATCGTTTGCTAATAAAAACATTTACTTTAACTGGATATTTATCGTCTGCTATCAAAGATACCCCACATTGATAAGCAAAAATAATGGGAGAGAAGAAAAAGCTCTGATATATTGCACATGGCACACACACACACACACACAAAAGAAAAAAAATACAAAATCGTTTCGACTTTTCAGATAACTTAGATAGTGCCCATAAATAAATACGTGTTCTCCTTTATACTCAATTTACTAACAAGACAAAGGTGTTGGGAGATCGAACATAGTGTCGAAGTCTGAAATTCCAATGGAAACGCCATTGCATTTCTAGGGCCAAACTAGCAACTTTGGGCCCTCGTTGCAGCCAAACCAGGGCCTATGCAGTCAAACCGCTTTTCCTGCGCTCATACCTAGTGGAAATGGACCTATAGCTAGAATTTTATCAAAATCCGTGACCCTCAAGGTCGTGCCGTTTGGTCGTAAGTAGATATTTGAAATCAGCGTTAAAAACTACCCTAGGAGCACCATAATGTTTCATGTAACAAAACCTTTGTTTACCAGTGTTATCATATGCTTTGCTCTTCAGAGATAACTTTTTCCTTATTGGGATGGATTATACGTGATTAGTACATGATTGAAATATTGCTAGATAGGCTGCGCCAAAAAAAAAAAAAAAAAAAGAGTAAATATTTCACCATTTCACTTTACCCCGATATTTCACTTTGCCCACTTTGCCTTCTCAAATTTTACCCTTATACATTACAATGGTAAGAAAAAATCATATAATTGGGTTTAAATTGAAAAAAAGCCCCTATTTTGAAACGAAGGAAATCTATTTGAGCAATGCGTTAATCAAAGTTACATTTCTAAAACATTCATGAATATAAAGTTTCTTGAACTTGCAAATTTCAAGAAAATTTTCCGTATTTCCATTGGATTAATATAATGATGAAAATGGTAATATTACAAGCGGATCATTTACTTCTAAAAGTTCACATCTCTATTTTTTATCTCGTTATCTCTTCTAACATTTAAATAACTCTCAGTTTTAATTAATTTTTACAACATAATCAACCAAAAATCGTTTCAATTAAATACCTCACCATTTCAATTACCCACTAAAAAAAATGTTAAAGATAACCCGGTACGTTTTTCCAAACTTTCATAAGTCGATTCTTTTCTCTTGAAAGGATGTTAGCTTTTCGAAATAGATCATTCAAGAAAACTATGGTTTAAAGAGTCATCACCGAATGTTTAAACTAAACACACACACGATTACACTAACGCGTTGAAAAATGTTTAGAAATGTTTAATGAACCACCGTTTACAACTGTTTAGACTAAACACACACACGTTTACTTTAACGCGTTTAAAAATGTTTAGAAATGTTTAAAAAACCACCGTTTAGAGCTGTTTGACAAAAAACACACGCAAGTGCTAGAAACCATTTCAACTAAACACATACGTGAGAGCGCACATACACAAATCAACAGTAAACAAAAACTGCATGCGCCATTGCAGCCCTCATTTAAGTAACTTTTCATCAACGTCTTTTCTCTTACCGGCTGAAAGTTATTTTAAAAGAGTTGCTTGAATTAATTGCAAATACTTTATTTGTTAACAAACATAAGATGGCAATAATTAAAAATTTTAAATCATTTTGAGATAATATTTCCCATCATTTCCATAGAATTAAAATCACAAGAAATACGCATACGACAGTCCATTACGATTTATCTTTTCTTATTGTTGCATTAATAAAGCTATTTTTAATTGCAAAAAAAAAAAAAAAAATCAGCACCTCTTGGTACGATTGGCACTAAAATTGAACTAACGCTTGTTTACATATGAATTCACATTTTCAGCTCTTATACCCTCTAAGGGCTACTTGTCGATAAATTTTTGTTTGATTCTGTTCGTTATTTCTTGAGAAACAGCAGTCACAATTGACGACAAAAAACATTCTATAACTCAACCCCCGTTTGAGCTATTGACACCAAAATTGAATCAGCACCTGCTCCTGTTAGGGCAAACATATGGACCAAATATTGTTTGATTCCGCCTGTTACTTCTTGGGTAATAGCAGGCTCGCATAACTCAAGAAACGTCCCATTGCTCCACCCTCCTTCGTGGAATTCGCGCCAAAAACCAATGGGCACAAGTTCACATAGGGGCACATATGTGTACCCAATTTCGTTCGATTTCATGCGGTAGTTTTTGCTGTAGAGCGGACACAAAAAACTGGTCAGTACACACACACACACACATTTTCCAAAAATGGTCGAAATGGACTCAGTACACCTCAAAACGTTCGAATCCATCAAAATTTGAAATTCGAAAATTTGCACGAATCCAATACTTTCTTCTATTAATTAGATATAGAAGAAGGTAAAAACAATTTGTTTTATACTAGTTTCTACAAGTCACTTCGGGCAATTAATTTCAAATGTCTAGGTTTTGTTCGCCGAATAGTTTTTGCACGCCAATATAAAAAGCTATTGTAGTTTAACTTAAAAACTTATGCATTCATCTAATTTATCGTTTACCGTTGACTATAGTGACCCACCTTAAGAATCTTTTTTAAAGTAATAACTATTGATAAACTGTAAGTTATCGCTCTAAAGCCGGGGCTAAGGCAGTACTACAAGCAAATACGAACAATATCGTTAGAGCGTGATTTTTAACCGGGGGGGTTGGGGGATTTAATAATCTTTCTTGCCACAAAGTAAATTTATGCAACTTGTGCTCGGTGGCGCATAAATAGTATATTAAATAGCAGCACACTTTTAAAGCTTAGTAATTTAGAAAAAACAAAACAAAATTGCAGTCTACACTACCAATTTAGACTATAAAAACTAACCGAGTATCATAGCATTTCAAAAATGCTTTGAGTACATTGTAGTACTTGTGTATAAGTCTCAGTAAAAAAAATTTTTTCTCCCTTCCTTTTAAAACTTGATTCTATAAATCCTTATTTGATTGAGCATAAGATAGGCATAGAAATTCGAGACCTGTTTGCAAGAATGGGTATTAAAAGATAAGCAGCTGTAATAAGATAAATTTCAAGAGACGACACCCCCCCCCTCCGATACAATTCCTCGAGAATTCAAAGCATTTACAGCGTGTCCGAATGTAACTTACCGAATTTGAACAGTCCTTTACAAAAAAAAAGGATAAGTGCTATGAGCGCAAAATGGACCAAGTTTAGCAGCTGAATGCTTGGAGTTTGACGGCAGATTTTTTTTTCTCTCGCGTCTCTGACGCATCCGCACTTTTATAATCAGACAAAAAAAAAAAAAAAAAAAATGACGTCACCACGAAAAAAGGTACAAATTGTTCTATGGTACGCAGAACAAAAATTCTTAATAAGTGAAAAGAATGTTTCGAACAGTTAAAAAAGAAACTTACTCCAGGATTTTAAGAGCACTGAAAAGTCGAGCAAATTTTTCTCGAGATGGAAAGTCGACAAAGGCTACTAAATGATCTGCTAGGGGAGCCACTAAGCTACTAGGGGAGTTCACGTGGGAGGATGATAAAATTCTTTGATAAAATCTTTATTGGTAGTGATGTGTAATTTCAGTTTTCTTATGCTTTCATACCTCTCTGTTAAGAAAACCGACAAAACTAAACCCAGTGGCGCAACAGCCCATGAAGGCCAAGGCTCTGCCCATCTCAGTTTTCCTGACCAAGGGAATCAAGGGTTCCGATTAGATGATCAGCCGAACGCGGAACCCTTAGGGTTTTGTTCGAAAGTACGCTTAGTACTTATTTTATTTACCCGCTGAGTCGGTCGTACCCAACCCAGGAAGCGAACATAGGCCTACAGTGAACCGCTGGCACGGAGACACAACCTCACGACTTGTAATAATGAAAAAAGTTGAGAATAGTAGTATTCGAAAGAGTATATTGAGTCGTTTTATCGACCCTTAAATAATGTTCCCGCGTCCCTTTGTTTTCGAGATATAGGGTCTTCAAGTCTGCCGAAATCTTAGGAAAAGTCGCCAAATTTAAAGACTTGTCAAGAAAAAGAAAACACCGCGTGATTTCATCGTCTGCAACTTGCAAAGCATCTCATTCCCATTTTTAGTCATCTGCAAAGCGAGTGAAAGATGTTTGTTCATTAAATCTTTACTTGTGTGTGTTAAATTATAGAATCACCGCTAAGCCTATGAAGTGGAAAAAGAAAGCTTTATACGGAGGAGGGATGGTTTTACAACGAAATTAAACGTGAATTTCATACGTGATAATGATATATTTTAGAATTTTATTGTATTTTAGATGTGTTTTACTTAACACATTTAAATGTTAATTCTTATAAATGAAATAAGTTGTAAAAATCAAAGAGAACTAGTATGAATAAGTACAAAAAGCTGAATAATTTGAACTCATATATAGAAAATAACTTAGATAGTCTTTGATGTTCAAATAAAATGGTCATGAATTATTTTATCAATTGTTATTTTTTAAAAACAAATTTTAACAATATATCAAGTTCTGTTGCCAGACCACTGTTAGGAAAAATAATTAGTTTTTAATTTAAAGTCGAAATAAATAAATAAAATAAAGATTTAAAAAGAAGAAAACAGATAGTAAATATCAACAAAATGGACTTCAAAATTATGAATATTGGAAATTACATCATGTGGATAGGGGGAAATAGATATTTTTATTCTTAAAAAATACTAGTATAGTTGACGTTCGTTATAACAATCCTTGTCGTCCGAAGAAAATCGGTCACTGCAGCTAAAAGATGCTATAACGTAAATGCACAACATATTTCATGTTATTTATTTATTTTTAAAAACACTGGATTAATCTTTACAAGTTATGCTTCAATCAAACTACAATGACTTATTCATTTCCAGGTTAGTGCACCACGATATTCGGACATGATATAAAATGCCTGATACAAGTCTGTGCTATTACAAACTCGGCCACCTCCATTTGAATCAGATTTAGTCCGTGGAGTTTGTGACAAAAATACCCAAAACATTTCACTTCTGGATACCAGTCTGAAATTTAGCACAATGCTTATGTACATATCTAAGAACAAAAATCCGCCGGGAGGCATTTGATCAGAGGTCATGAACCCCCTGTGATGACGTCATCAAAATGGCCGCCTTTTTAAGAAAAGTACGTTTGTTTTATTGCTTAGAACCCTATTGTTGATCTTAATATTGTAATATTAAAATATATCATTTAAAAGCGCTTTAAAAGAGCTATTTAATAGTGATTGAATTTTTTTCTTATCGCAAATAGTTAAAGAGTTATTACAATTAACGTCATCAAAATGGCTGTCTGGAAAGGTAAGTACGTACGTTTAACTGCTTAGAACTACATTACAGATCTTTATATTGTAGTATTAATGTGTATCATCTGAAAGAACTTTAAAAGAGCTATTTAACAAAGACTGATTTTTCCTCCGAAGACAAGTAGTTTTAGAGTTATTAAAATTTCCGTCATCAAAATGTCTGTCGTGAAAAAGTGAAAAGTTTCGTTTAACTGCTCAAAACGCCATTAGAAATCATTCTTCCGTAAAAAATAGGTGCACTAAATAAAAGCTCTAAAATAAACTAGAAAAATATGCATTTGTCCCCCCCCCCCTTAGTAAATAGTTTTAAAAATTTCACTGCAATAACGTAACTACATGGAGGGGGAGGGGGGATTCTCATTGAACTGTTCCAACTGTACCGCCGCATCTAACCCGCAGTGAAACTTTTAATTAAAAATTCCTTACCGGATTAAATACACATATGTATTGTCCCATAATAATTCACTTCTCTTGCAAGTGCGAACGACTGCCGTCTAGCGACAAGAATCAGAACGACTACTCGATTTTTTCCCGCCAACCAAGCTGTAACTTTGGATTGCAGTACGCCTAGCTCGTTTCTTTCCAGTTCTACTGTTTTCAGAAATGATTAATTCCATAGCGATATAATTATTATTCAGATATAATTTTCAATAACTGAATATTTGACTGGTTAATGCTGTGGCAAATAATATCAAATAAAGGTGAGCCATATAATTCTATTACGGTTTGAAATCGATAACTTCGATTGTTTGTTCCATCTAGCATTAAAATTATCATATAGCTTGCATTCATTCTTTTACGTCATTTTCAATGAGCAAAACGTATTAAAAGCTCGCAATATTTTTTTTAAAAAAATTTTCTCCTTCATTTGTTCCATGTGACCTCAAAATAATAACATAGCATGCAATCATTTCTTTCATGTGCTTTTAAAAAATCAAAATATTTAATGAATTAAGTGTTTGTAATCTAGGTCCCGTCTACGAGCCCTGCTAAAATCTATGCCGAATGAGTATGGCGAAAATAAAAAGTTGATCATGTTAGGTGGTCTCCACACAGAAATGGCTCTTTCATCTGCAATAGATACACGGCTTGAAGGAAGTGGATGAACTGAACTCCTAATAGAAACTCATGTAACAACATCTGGAAGAGCAGAAGGAACACTGAAAGTTTCGCATGTGAAGAGTCGATACGCTCACGATTTTGCAGTAACCACTCTCCAAGTTCTGTTAGAGAAAGCGTATCAAAATCGAAAAGATATAGACGAAACATTTACAGACTGGGTTAAGCGAAGATCAGAAGAATCGCCTCAGTTTAAGTACTGAAAGATCACCATGGAGCTGGAATGTATACTTTTAAATCTGGTGCGCACTATTCGTCAAGGAAATTTCGCAGGTTTTACTGTCACTCTTGAGAACATATGTCCATAGATGTTTGCTCTTGATCAAACAAATTATGCCCGATGGCCTTCAGTATTTCTGTTCAATTGGAAGCAGTAACTAGAAATGCATCCAGCTATTTTCCAGGAGTTTCATAGCGGAAATATATCTGGTGCAAAACTGAGAGGAAATTTTCCAGGATGGCACACGACCATTTGCATGAGCAAAACAACAAATTAATTTAAAAATCATCAACTAATCTATCCCGTTTAAGTCATATGAGGGTTCATTAGTATAATGGATCGTTGCTGAACCGGAAGTTGTGCGCATAATTGGGGAATTTGAAGAAAATCAGAGCCTGAAGTCTGAAGTCACTACTGAAAAGCTACACACTAGATACATGAAGATACTAGAAGCGATATGAAACTCATGTTTCCAGCTTAGTTGAAACATTTGAAGAACACGGGAATCCTTTCGAAGATGACGATTTAAATGCAGTAAACAGATACTACGCTTTACTTCCCCACGGCAGAATTGTACATAATGCGTATTTTCCAAAAAGCGACGAAAACCACACCTACATACACATTGCCATACAGAAAAGCAAAAAAAAAAAAAAATAATAATAATAATAATAATAATAATAATAATAATAATAAAAAAATAAAATTTTCAGACACTACGCTTTACTTCCCCACGGCAGAACTGTACATAATGCGTATTTTCCAAAAAGCGACGAAAACCACAAATACATACACATTGCCATACAGAAAAGCAAATAATAATAATAATAATAATAATAATGATAAAATAAAATTTTAAGATACTACTACGCTTTACTTCCCCACGGCAGAACTGTACATAATGCGTATTTTCCAAAAAGCGACGAAAACCACACCTACATACACATTGCCATACAGAAAAAAAACAAAAAATACTAATAATAAAATAAAATTTTCAGATACTACGCTTTACTTCCCCACGGCAGAACTGTACATAATGCGTATTTTCCAAAAAGCGATGAAAACCACACCTACATACATTATGCCATACAGAAAAGCAAAAAAAAAATAAATAATAATAATAATAATAATAATAAAATAAAATTTTCAGATACTACGCTTTACTTCCCCACGGCAGAACTGTACATAATGCGTATTTTCCAAAAAGCGACGAAAACCACACCTACATACACATTGCCATACAGAAAAAAAACAAAAAATAATAATAATAAAATAAAATTTTCAGATACTACGCTTTACTTCCCCACGGCAGAACTGTACATAATGCGTATTTTCCAAAAAGCGATGAAAACCACACCTACATACATTATGCCATACAGAAAAGCAAAAAAAAAAAAAATAATAATAATAAAATAAAATTTTCAGATACTACGCTTTACTTCCCCACGGCAGAACTGTACATAATGCGTATTTTCCAAAACGCGACGAAAACCACACCTACATACACACTGCCATACAGTGGACTCTCTCTCTCTCTCTCTGAACACTCCCTAATGTGAACACTTCGATATTCTAAACACATTTTGATGGTCCCGACGAAACTCTGTAGACTTAGCATTGAATGACCTCTCTATATTTTAAATACCCCAGTATTATGACCGCTATTTTCAATCCCCTTTCCATCGCCACCTCTCTATACACTATATACACACATTATAAACCAATAACTGTTTTTATCATTACTTGAGTATTATTTACATTGTGCACGTTCTTCAGAAATCAATTTCTGAATGTTTGGCTCCAACTTTGACATTGTCACTAATCACGCTTTTAGATTTGTAACATTGAACAAAACCGCGGACCACACGAATCAGCTCCGTTGGCCGGATGTGGTCCGTGGGCCGTATGCTGGGCACCACTAGTGATTGCAATACCGGTACACCGAATACCGGCATTTCGAGCAATTTTGCAATTTCGTAATACCGGTATTTTCTGAGGTAAAATACCGGTATTTTTCGCTATTAGCAAAAAATCGTAAATAGTTTCAATTAAAGGATTTTTAATTTAACTTATCAAATATCTACTTATATTTAAAATGTACATTTCTTTTGCCATGATAGAGAATCAATCTATTGATGCATAAACTTGGCTTCAAAAGCACGAGCTAATAGAATATCATAAAATTACAAAAGTAGCGGAAAAATTGCAAAATGTTACTGTCATTTATTACTCGATGGCGAAATGAATCGCATTTTCGTGCGCTTTTGTGCACCATGTTTTTATTTTTTCCATTTCCCTGTACACCCACTTTCCCATTTTTGAAAGTTAATTTCGAGTGTAATTTTGAATGCATTTGTCCTATGAACAATTCATTCCAGCCCTCATTTGCAGTAATACTTTATTTATTTATTTTTAAAATATTTGTCTGAAACGTATAAAATTTTGACAAAACCTGTTTCTTATTAGTATAACAAATGGTAATTTGTTCTCACCAGTATTGGTTTGTTATATTTAGAAATTATGTAGTGTCTCGAAAATTTGTATAGAGATAAAGCATAATCAATTGAAATATATCTTCAGGTATTTACATAATTATAATTGTAAAGAATTTTGAAATGAAGGCTAAAACGAATAAGAGAAAAAAAATCAAACATAATCAAGTTTGTCATAAATTTGAAACCAAAGGGCTAATGAAAAGCACACACAAATATCTCCTGCTCAAGAGAAAATTATATTAATTTTGGAAAAGTATCGTCTCTCGGAAAAAAATAAAAACTATCTATAAATTAAAAAAAATAATAATAATATACACAATGCAAAAGAAACACACACACACACACAAAAGGAATTCTCCAAAAATAACACGCAAGAGACCGAATTACTTGAAAATGAAGGACTTCCAGACAATTAAATCAGAAAGAGCATTTTCAACTGTAGGAAAGGAGTTCCAGAATTAGAGACAATTCTATAGATGCATTATGTTTTTCACTTTTATTGATTTTTTTATTATGACATTTCTTGCTTCATTTTATATTTGTTCACAATACGTTTTCATAAATAATACAATTTTTGCACAAAATTATGAAATATGGCAACAAAACAATATGCTTTAAAGCATTTTTTGAGAAATTTCAAATACCGGTATCACGTTTTAAAAATACCGAATACCGGTATTGAATTTTCGGTCCGGTATTGCAATCCCTAGGCACCACTGATTCAGAGCAAGAACGAAACGGCTTCGAAATAAAACAATTAATTACATACAGGTGGCAATACACTTTATTAAAATATCCCTGAAACTGAATTTGTAGACAGATTAAATACAAAGTCAAAATATCTAAAAACTAATCTTTAAAACTTTTTTTCTAGAGCAATCACATTGCTTATTGTCCTCATTTGACTGTTTTGAATTCCTATGATTTTATTTTCCCCCAGCCTCCCTCTGCAGCAACACCGTCGACCGGCCCCTGCCGATGCTGCCCCTTTAGCGAAAACCGTCTCCCGGTTGCGTCTATATCCTACACACACACACCTACACACACATGCACGCACACCTGCACGCACACCTGCACGCACACGCACACACACATACACGCACACACATACACGCACACATAGACACAAACACACACGCCTATATACACACACACTCGTGATTACGAAAACATAATTTGAATTCCAGATGTCAAAATATAAATTATTATTTTCATTTATTTATTTTTATTTATTTATTTTTTCTTGTTCGTGATTCCTGAAAGTTTTTAAAAAGTGGAGCTGTCCCCTTCGTGCCATCGAGGTCTTTAATTTCATCAGCAGTTATTCGAATTTAGATTTATAAAAAAAAAGCAAGAAAAGATTGCTTACAGAAAGGAAAAATTGGCTGCTAATCCATGCAATTTTACACACATTTACGAATGCTCGCTGGCCATCAATCATGCTAAGAATGTTACTAAGCTTTTCCGATGCTGCATTTCGAGAATGAAATTATGTGATTTTTTTCTCACGCATCCTATGACGCCGAACACCGACTTCACAAAGAACTCACCGGAATTCTTTGTGCTCGGTCGTTTTCTCATGACTCGAATTGGATTCACATGGAGTTAAAACAGCTTTCTGTAACTCATTCAAACGTGAAATTGAAATTAAGCGATTTAAATAAATCACGAAGCACAGGAAGTGTCACTAGTGCAAGCTTTTGCTGTTGTCAGGAAAATGACTACTTGCATTGTAGACGAGTTTTTCACAACGGTGACAATTTAGATTTATTCTTATCTATGTTTTCATAAATACTTTATACAAAGTATTTATCATATGCATTTTTCAATCAACTTCGGAGTCCTTCGCAAATGCGAGGTTTTGTTTTTTGTTTAATTTTTTTTTTAATATCTATATAAGTAAAACAGAATAAAAATATGTATATGTATGTATGTGTGTTTGTTTGTTACCTATACAAATCCACAGTTTAATCGGATCCGGATCACATTTGGCAGGGAGGTACTTGGACACCCGAGATGGGACGTAGGGTGATTTTCGAACGCCAGAAAAGTACCGAACCGTTCGAATTTTTATTTTAAGACCCAAAAAAATGGCATTTAAACGGTTCTTTATACCCAAAATATTTGTCCGATTTTCTTGATTTGAGTCTCATCTCGAAGCCCGCGGAAAAAAAAACCCTGAAGCAGATTTGTTTCCTTTGAATTTCAAAAAAAAAACCAAGGCAGTAAAATCACTCAGGAGAAAAGTTATAGGCATTTTTAAGCCTAATGGAACATCAGTATCAAATCGGAAACTTATCGCTTGCTAATGAGCTAATTTTAAATTATCTTGAATAAAACCATTGAGAAGAAATGTCTGTTGCCATTTTTTCTCGACCGTGAACAAATAAAATTCTCGCTTTTGCTTTGAGGTAAAATTTTTACCTTTTGATTATCTTTTGGCCATTTATCTTCTTTTTTTTCTACTGCCAGCAGAAGACAATCAAGGGTTTTAGTAGTAGGGGAGAGCGGGGCTAAAAGTTCCGCGGGTAAGTTGTTCCCTTTAAAAGAGCTCAATGAAGAAAATAGAAAAATGTATTTTGTAAATACTTGGAAAAATGGAATTTGCAGCGCATCGATGGCAGCCATATTAGCCTAGCCAGTGGCGTCCGGTAGATTAAAAGCTGAGCACGTGCATCACTCAACTACTTTTGTAAAAATTCTCGTTTCTGAACTTTTTGGTCTTTTTCACGAACTTTAAATGACAGTGTTTAGTTCTGTAGTGTTTTTATACAAATTTCAACTGTGCATCCTACAATACTACGCCGAAACGATTTACGTTTTGTTATCTTACCTATAATTTAATTTTTTAAGCTTGTGGGGCTAGATTGCGGGGCAAGTAGTTCCGAGGAACAACTAGCCCCAAAGAACTCCATGCCCCTATTTATCTACATCAGCAGTGCAGTTAACAAAAACACGATGTAATATGTACATATTAGTTACCGTGAAATATAGAAATCGGCTTTCACCGGTGATTCCCCGAAAATATTTGACCGTTCTCTTATACCGCTTTGTCCCTTCATTATGCACATTAGTTCTGCGCTCTTTAAATTTTCGGCACCACTTACGAACAACACGAGCACTGATTAAGTTGTCTCCATATACACGACTTATTCTTCAATGAATTTCCGCTGCCCTGTTACCTTCTGCTTGCAAGAAACGAATAACACTTCTCAATTCACATTTGGCGGGAGACTCGATAGAGGCAGCCATGTTTTCGTGTCTGTAGCTCAACAGAAAAAGGCAGATTGAACTCGACAGTAATTGAGTGTTTGGACAGAGGTATGTGCAGTATCGTAGTACGCCCACCTGACTTTCCTACTGTGAAAACGGAGCTTGAAAAAAAAAAACTACGTAAAATGTTCAACATACACGGTAACGTAATTTATAACAAGTACATAGCTAGTGAAAAGCCATACATATTTTTAAAAGAGGGAACACTTGGACCGTTTTTTACTCAAAAACGTGATTTAAATATTTTGTCTTTTGAGGCAAAAATTAGATTTTCCTTCTTTTCTTTCAGTTAAGCGCCAATGAAGTGGAATCATTGGTTGATGTCCCACATAACAGAGCAGTGAAATACCACATAATGTGTATGCAGATAATTTTCAATCTTATTTGAATACCAGCAGAGAACTAGAATAATCTTTCAATGACCTTGATTATGATTCAGGGATTTTTTTAGCCCATTGAATGTACCATGAATCTGCTGTCGTGTTTTGACCATGGGAACCAAAGCAAAAAGAAAGCGGATTAAGCATTGTATTCGAATAAAATCGTTTGCAAAACTAACATTATGCTGAAGATCTAAAGCGATATCAAGTGTTAAGCCTTCAATTGAAGCTTTCGCGGCAATTTCTGTGTCTGTATCGAGCGCTGCGGTAATCATTTGGACGAGAAAAACGGTTTTTGCTTTTTAAAAAAATGTGTAGTTGAAACAGTTATTTGAAATTCTAGATCGAGACAAAATCTCGGGAAATGAGTATCATAAAAATGTGACCATAAATACAAAATCAGCACAAAATAGAATGAAGATGTCTACTGAGAATTATTTCTATTTTGTCTCAAAATCGTGCTACGTGTTTGTAAACGCTTTATTTGCATGAATAAACAAAAAGCAGAACTATATAATCAAATTGCTTTATCTGATAAAACTGCCGAAGTAACGTAAAAGAAAAAATAAACGTCGCCCCCACGTAAAAGAATAATAGAACTTTCACACCTGGGATTACCATTGGAATTGAAACAGCTGAATGCATCATAAAATTATAAGTTTTAAGGATTATCTTTTCAAAATTTCGAAGTAAAAAGGAATTCTGTAACACAGTTTATGTTAGTACTGGCACAAAGGATCGCACTACAAGAAATTGTGCTGATACTGACCTTATTTATTAAACAATAATAAAATACAGGGGCGGATACAGAAAAAATATTTGGAGGAGGCCCAAGAAATTGAAAAGTGCCCCCCCCCCTTTTCAATAATTCATAACAAAGTTTTCATGACCTTGTTTTTAAATGTTTTTTTGAGCAATCGCATTGCTTATTGTTCTCATTTGAATTCCTATGATTTTATTTTTCTCCCGCCTCCCTCTGTAGCACCACCGTCGGCCGGCCGCCTCACGATGCTGCTTCTCTAGCGAGCAAAGTCTCCAGATTGCGTCCATATCCTACACACACACACACACACACACACACATACATACACATACACGCACGCACGCATACACACACCTACACCCACACACACATATTCACACACTCATGCCTGCACACAGACACAAACACACATGTGATTGCGAAAAACATAATTTGAATTCCAGAAGTTAAAATTCAAATTAATTTTTAAACATTTTTTACTTCCTTTTACAAAAAAGGAAGTATTGTATTCGCGAAAAAATTTTCACTCAAAAATCGGCCTTAATTTCCATTTTGCTCAAACCCAAATGAATGTTGTAGTTTTTTTATCCCACCACACGTACATATGTACCTAAGAACGTATAGACGCCCGAAATATCCATTTTGAAGTTTCCCAAGTTTATTACAACGAGTTTTCTCGTAACGTCTGTATGTACGTGCGTATGTATGTATGTCGCATAACTCAAGAACAGTATGTCCTAGAAAGTTGAAATTTGGTACGTAGACTCCTAGTGGGGTCTAGTTGTGCACCTCCTTTTTTGGTTGCATTCGGGTGTTTCTAAAGGGATCTTTTGCGCCTTTTTAGGGGGAATTCATTGTTAATTTCGATGCAAACTATAGTGGTGTTATAATTTGGCAGACACTTAGTGATATATCGCCAGTCTTTTTGGTCGCCAAGTTTTGCAGCCAACTTAATGACAAATTTGGCATTTTTTTTAAAATCTGGTTTCAATGTAGCCATTGTTGGTGATATTTAGAGTTAGAGAGCGAATCACATTTAAATTGCAATAATAGGGAGATAACATTAAATTGGTGTAAAAGGAAGTCATGTGATGCACACATCAGCTTTTTTTTTTTTTTCAGGATCCCTTAAGGCCAATTAATCTACTTTTAAGTACATAAATATTATGCACTTTTCTACTTTGAATATAGATTTAAACTATCTTTTAACATTTCAAGTCAATGAAGTACTAAATCCTATATAATTTCACCGAGATGCTGCAAAATGAGCGATTTTAATTTGAAAAATTTTCATGATGATTACAATACGAGGAAAAGGTTATTAAATAAACACATATCTTATTTGAGTTTTTATAAATTAATTTATATTTTAACTTCAAAATATTATGTAAATAAGAAAATCATAGCTTTGTAACATATTAGTGGTACCCGCATGGCTTTACACGTAATAGAAAACTAAAAGGTTTTTTGGTTCACCTGTATATTTACAAATAATGTATGGTGAATTTTCTCGCCAATTAACTTGTGCCCATGTTACGGTTCCAGGTTATGATAATTTTGTAATTTACTCGTCCATCTTATGATAGTTTTGCTCAAGAAAATGTTCTTAAAATTGGAATAGAAAAAGAACCACATCAAATTTCCAAAAAATCGCTTCGAGGTGCACACCCCCATGCTACAAATTAACTTTGTGCCAAATTTCATGAAAATCGGCCGAACGGTCCAGGCGCTATGCGCGTCACAGAGATCCTGACAGACAGAGAGAGAGATCCTGGACAGAGAGACTTTCAACTTTATTATTAGTAACTAATGGTACCCGCACAGCTTTGCCCGTAATAGAAACATTAAAAGATCTTTTGGTTCCCCTGTATATTTACAAATAATGTATGGTGAATTTTCTCGCCAATTGGCTTGTGCCCATGTTACGGTTCCACGTTATGATTATTTCGTAATTTACTCGTCCATCTTATGAAAATTTTCCTCTTAAAATTGTAATAGAAAAAAAACCACATCGAATTTTCGAAAAATCGCTTCGAGGTGCACACCCCCATGCTACAAACTAGCTTTGTGCCAAATTTCATGAAAATCGGCCGAACGGTTTAGGCACTATGCGCGTCAAAGAGATCCTAACAGACAGAGATCCGGACAGACAGAGGGACTTTCAGCTTTATTATTAGTAAAGATAAAGATAAGTTCTATTGAAGAATTCAGAAACTACTTTTTTTGAGAATTTCAAAGCAGTTGCCTGATTTGTTCTTAAAAATGGTTCTTAAAAAGTACATGCCGTTCCTATTATTATGGTTTTACCAATCTCTATTACTTACTTATTTCATTTTGTATTTTTTATAAGCTGAAAAATAAATCTATTATTTCGCAAATAGCTTCCTGGATCGAAATGACTTTTCTAGTCACGTCTCCACACATTTATTTTTATTTTATTTATTTATTTATTTATTTTTTTTGTTGAAAATATTAATTACTGGTTCCATCAAAGAAGAACTAATAGACGAATCACGATAATTCGTTCTTTTAAATTCGAAACCAGTCAGCTAAATGTCTTTTGCTGCCCTGATCTCTTGACTCCACAATTACTTCTTCAGCAAACAGAAATGCTTTTTTTAAAATAAGACTTGTGTCTTTTATGTTCTTTTAAGTCAATTAAAAAAAATGAAACAGTTTTATTAATTTTTCCTTGTGGGAGGGGCACGGGCCCCTAGATTTTACCATTAAACAAACAACCTTCTTTGTCGCAACAGTGACAATGACTTGGAGAAAAAATCTTGTTTTTAAAAGTGACTGGTACGAAGATAATCTACTCCCCCAGTAAAAAGATTGAGGAACAATTCCTACATGTACTTTTGTAGTTCCAAGTTTTAAAGCAGGATTAGAGGTTGAAAAATCGACAGTAAAAAACGGTGTGGTGGTAAAGCGCGTACGTATAAAGTGAAAAAAAAAACTGAGTCGGAGTCGGCTTGTTTTTAAGCGACTCCGGCTCCGACTCTTAAGGTTCAAAATCAGTCCGACTCCGACTCTTCGACTCCGACTCCACAGCCCTTATTAGTAGTAATGTTTTTAAAATTATAGGTAAACATTTCGATTTTTCATAGTATCACTCATTCTCAGTTGTTACGAATAACGGCTAATACCAACAAATTCGTGGATTTTTGACATTTCGTATCAACCGAGTTCATCTGCATTTATTTGGAGCAAGGCATTTATAGATACGACTCTGTTGCAATGATTTAATTCCGTAGTAAGTTTCGTTCTAAGCACAATTTTGTACTTTTATAATTTACCTAATACTGTTTTTGTCCATCAACTTTTGTCTGTATTGATGACTATTATTTAAAAAATGGCATAAAATATTTCATGTTGATGCTAGTTCTTATCCTTTTTGGTATTTTACATTATCGTATAAACCAACATAACATAGATATTTTGCCAACAAAATTATCAACCAACTCTGAATTAGATATTAGTAATGAATAAAACATTTCGAGCTTGCCACAATGTCAATGCTAAACAGTCAACATACCTAGCTAATTTTATTTAAATGCAGCTGGGTTCTTAAAAAAAATTAAAAGAACTGGTGATTGACGCTTATATACATATTTAGTTCGAATTAAACATTTTCATTTTCAACGCATTGTACAACTTTGAACGACAAATCTTATTCAAACTTTAAGGAAAAGTTTTAAGAATGTTACTAAGAATTTTTTTTTTTTTTTTTTTTTTTTTTTTTTTAAGAAAGAATTCTTACCACCTTTACGGATTGCTGAGAAAATTGCATCTTAAAGTGGGCTCCTTATCACTAGGTAATGATCAGAAGAAATGCAATGCATCCCATGATTGAAACATCCATAAACTTTGAGGATTTCAAACACATAACACTAAACGCGGGATCACTAGCACGCTGTTGACATATTAGCGAATCATTGGTTAGTTTTTACTCAAACACGGTTCAAGTGAATTTTTTCAGAAGATAACTCGTCTAAACAACTAAAATCAAAATTTTGTTGTCAAATTCATCGATAAATGAAACATAACAATCCTTTTTCGAAAAGTAACATATATGATTCAGAATTACTTTATATTTTTGAGTACGTACCAATATTTACAAAAGCAAGCAAAAATTTTAACTTCAACGCGAATAAATTCGACGTTACTGTAGGTGTAAATATTCTTAAAAAGGCTGCAGAACTGCAAAAAATGCTTGTAATCTGTTACAATGTCAAATAAAAATTAATCAGATATTTTAGATTCTGCTGATTTCAGGTTCAGTATAATTTCAGTTTAAACATCTCAACTCTTTATGACAAGACAATCGTGGCTTCGTTGTTTTTTTTTTAAATTGGTAAATAAAAAAAACGTTTGTACGAATATTTTATTTAATTCTTACTTTTATGATTTAAATGAATCATGAGACTAGAATTAGGTAAGTTTGTTTAAATATTCAGCACCAAAACGAATAATTCCTTTCATTTCTGCTATTGCAGTAGTGTATAAATATTTTTTTCTCGAGTAACTCGAATTTGAGTTTCGCAAATGTTATAGGTGAACATTTTATTTTGGGATGAGATACTTTATTACTCCCAACGAGTTACGCATTTCTTTAGATTTGTGTAAAAATTTATTTTGGAATGTGGTACATATTTTAAGGAAATTTAAATGATGCTTTCTTTGATCCAATTTTTTAAAATTCTGTAAAACTATCTAAAGATGAGAATTTTCGAGAAAAAAAGACTTGAATTTCCATGAAATATCATTAAAGTTCATATAGACACGAGTTCTTTACTTACAAGTCATTATAGCAGCGGATACTAACTTGTAACTGAATGATGCTCTTCGTTTGGGTTTATTTTTATCCTTCGAAAGGAGCTACTTAGAAAGTAACTTCGGCGGAAGGACAGATACGTTCATACCTTTTTAATTCATAAATATTATAGATTTTCTTTATACCTTACAAAAACCACTTCAATGAAAAAAATCTTTCACCTTTATGAAAAACAACGTCCTTTTTGGGCTCAAAGAACTGTGATTTAAGGGGGTTAAACACCTGTGAACTTCCTTGTACGCCCATCTGATGTGGTCATTTTTCAGTTTACTTTAAGACTGTTAAAGGTAAACAATATGATTGTTGCAACCTAACTTGACCTTTCCTCCCGTACACCCACGCAGCATTCTGCTTCAAGTCCCCTTATCATGTTCGTGGATTGCTTGAGAGCTTCTTACAGGTTAAATATTTCCGGTCCCATTAAAACTCGAGGGCTTAATCCATTGAAAACATCAGCAATTGTTTTCTGCTTCTTTTCATTTCTCACATAAATATTGTTTGTTTTCATGTTAATATTTCCTTCAATTCATTAGTAATAGTCTTACTTATTTTTGAATGTGTAAGCATCATAAAATTTTAACAGCATCACCGGGTTCAAAATTATTAATACATTCGAACTAGGTTATAACGAACCCTGGTTTAACGAGAACCTGAATTAAGCGAGGAAATCAGAAACATTTGTTTGGTACAATGTTAAGTCTATGGAAGCATAACTCGCTTTTAACGAGAAAACCCCGCTTAAAGCGAGCATTACCTCATGATTTATAAAATTTCTACTGATTTCCAACTAAGCTTATCCTTTTTTCGTAAATTTTCTTTAACATTCCGAAGTCAACCGGATGTTAGTAATAAATTGTAAATCCTGAAAAAACGCGATGACAAATTTTTTTTTTTTTTAATTTGTGAAGTAAAGAAGCATTTCAAAATTATGTATGTGTTTTCAGTAAGTTACTGCCCTATAGCCAGGGCTAAGGCAGAAATACATGAAATACACCGTCAACTCAGTCATTCCATCCGAGGACTGTAGTTTCGTGCTTATTAGCACTCATCAGCCGGCATAGGAAGTGACTGAGCTTTGTAGGTGGAAAACCAGTCAGTCTTCGGCTGGAATGACTAAGTTGGCGGTGTGTTTCATGTATGTACAGTGACTCCCAAAAGTGTTCGTACACTTACGATTTTCAATGAAATACGCCATTATGCATTCGTTAAAATTAATATTTTGGAATGAGTATTTAATTATAAGATCTATGATTTATTTTCAACAAAACTGCATAAAACTTTTTAATAACATAATAAAACTTGATTTTTAGGAAATCAATAATCAAAAATTGCCAGAAACTTGACCTCACAAAAGTCTTCGTACACTTTGAAAAAATGTCAAAAAATTAGTAAATACTCTATTTTTTTACTAATTTATTATTTAGTAGAATATCATGTAGTATCAAGAACAGCTTTTAAACGTCTGGGAACAGATTTCATTGTTTTTTCTTTCTTTTTTAAGCAATTTCTGAGAAAGTGTTCAGCCGCACTACGAGTCTTACTGTTTCTAGCTCGCTTTTAGTTTCAATGGTGTATTTTCGTAATCTAACCACCAAATATCTCCAAATATGTTCCATTAAGTTTAAATCTGGCGATATAAGAGATATTTCTAAGCTTAAGGTTAATTTTTGAGGCACCAAACGCAAACGTGTGAGACTTATCGTTATCTTCATAAAAAACAAAGTTGTTTCCGATTACCAAATTTTGGGCTAATAGTTAAAAAATTTTAAAATATTCAAATTAACAGCATGATTCATTATTTCATCAAAATATTAAAAAATTCCAAGTCCTGTTGCTGATATGCATCCTCACCGAAGAACACCTTCACCGTCCTGATTAACTGGTCCAAAAGTTCTTAAGATTAAGTTCCTAATTTATTCTTCTATTTATAATTATGCAACATTTTAATCCAAAATGTTGAATTAATTTTCATCTATAAGTAAGACGTTGTTCCAAAGCGTTTTGAGCTTATTTATCATTGATTTTATGACGGAAAGCGGAAGCTTTCTGTTTTTTGCACGAACAAAACAAATTTCTGCGGGAAGATGTCCCATTTAATTCAGCTAATCAGAGAACTTAGCGAACAACTTTAGGTGAAAATTAAACGTAAAATGTTTCATTCAATTCTGCAGATACTTTTTTCAGCACTCAAATGTGTATTTTTCATAGTTTTTTTTAACTGTAAATCTCGGATCACACTTTGTTAACTTTGCCTGTTGACCTTTTCTTACCTTGTTTTCGATCTGATTCTTGTCTTATAAGCATTTTAACAAGCACTTCACTATAGAATAGTATAAGAAATTAACTAATTTAAAGACATTCCAGACCAATTTACGGCAACTATGAGGGAAAAAATCAAATTTCGAATCGTGTTTGTTTTTACGCATACCTGCAATTTTAAAATAATAAGCAGAATATTAGGGAATAAATAAACAAAAAACTAAAGCCAAATGACTTTACAGTGTCATCACAATGCAAAAATAATAAAAATAATAATTTTGATCATTAATTTATTCGAAAATATTTCAGTGTACGACGACTTTTGGGGCATATTTTTCCCCTGTCTCTTTGTTTTTTGACAAATTTCAAAAATAAAAGCTGGCAATATCTTGAAAAAAAAAAAAAAAAAAAACTACTGGGTTTTATTCAGAATAGCATACGAATGGTGTGAAAAAAATTGGACTTCATATTCGAATTCAGTTTTGCGTTATTTTGGTTTTACTACAAAATTTCTAGGTGTACGAACACTTTTGGGAGCCACTGTATGTGTGTTCTGTGTATTCCTCAGAAACAATGACACAAGAAAGAAACATTCAGAGTATTCAAAGCAAATTAACTAACTTCTTTGGAACTGTATAGTGATTAAATAGAAGGAGAAAAAAGGCTACTATGATGAATTTTTAGGATTTTTTTATGCGCATTCGGTTATTAAGCGAGTTCGACTGCACTCGAATTTCAACTCATGAAAATTTGTTCTGGGACTTTTTCAAGAAGGTTACAAGAATTTCGGAAAAAAGTTTCCATTCACATTTTTTTTTTCTTTCATCAAAAGAATCTTTATGAAACAAACTCTTTGTAAATGTCCGACCGTGACAGTATGTGACTTCTCTGCCTCAAAATTAGCTAAGAAGTTAGAAGAGGTTTTATTGTGGTTTAAAATTTTTTGTTGCAATAAAATGTTGTAAACTTTTTTACAGTTACTCGGAAAGATGTATCCTACGTTCATATAGTAATGGAGGATAAAACGTCTTTGGGAATTTCGGTAAAAGGTATGACAAATATTCTTAATTTTAAAAATTTAGAAATATCTTCCGAAACACGTATTTTAAAATATGTAAATAAATTTAATTTTAATAGAGATAGTTTTTTCGACTAATACTGTTGTTTTAGCAATGAGAGACAGTTAAAACTCAAAAGTTCAGAGAAAATAAATTATCTACCAAAATGAACTGCTACAAAGCTTAAATATGTTTTTGGTGAATTATATTATTATTTTTATTATTGTTAATTTGTAAAATATATAAGATTTGTTATCAAAATAACTGACTGATTAAATTTACGTAAGATAGAACCCCTTAGACACTTATTTTGAAATAAGACTAAGAGAAATTATAAAATTGTACGAAAATTATAAATTATAAAGTGTGTTGAAATTTGCATTGCTTATGGGTCATTGTTCAAAAAGTGTAAATTTTCTGTCACACACCTTTTACAGTAAGAACTTTAAGAAACAATTCATTTAACAATGATTTTTAATTTAATCAAAAATATATCTATTTAAACCTGCCAAAAATGTTTTAATAGTAATTTTTATTTTAGTATATTTTTGGTTCACAATATGTGAATTCTCACTTCCGTGGCTGTCACACACCTTGTGTGGCTGGTTATGTTGCTTAATAACGTGTGTAATTAAAAGTATATACTTATTTATTGATTATTCCTTTCACAAGTGTCTCAAATACTAATTGTTTAAGTATATTTAATTTTTTAATATCGTGTTTTAGTTCGTTTTAATAGGACAAGAATTTATGTCACGCAATAAATTCTCACCTCCGTTACCTAAACACAAAATTCCATTCCTCATTAACACGTGGCAGTAATGACATCAAATTTTATTTTCCATGATAGAAGGGAGCCCCCTTGTTCATTTTCAGCCATGGTTGAAGTTCTGAGACTTGTCGAAAAACAACAAGAAGTTCCGTCTAGAACTATACGAGCTTACTTTCCCGTAAAACCCATACTACTTTCTAGTACCTGATCAATGTTCTCAAAAATAGCTAAAATCGCAAATTGTTTCAAACATATTTTTGCTAATTTCTAGGAATAAAGTATTTCTCACAGATCTAAAAAAATTAAAAAAAAAAAAATCCAGCACCTTTTAAACAAAGCAGCTAACACACTTTTTTCCCTTAAAAAAATTCTTTAACAGCTTTCAAAACGAAAAAATAATAATTATAATTAATAAGCTTATTAAAATAAATACATCATATCAAAAAAAATCGTTTCTTTTTCCCCTGTTGCCAAAAATAATTTTTTAAATGAATTAATGCACTTACTAAAATAAATAAAAACAATAAAATGTCAACTTAAAGAAATACTTTTAACTGTCAAAAAAAAAAAAGAAAAATCGTCTGCGCATATCGTTATGTAGAAACATAAATGACTTTGAGTTTATTCGCCGAAAACTGAATACCTAAATTAAAACTTTAGCGTGAAAATAAAAACAAACCATATCAACAATAATTATTTCACAGTGAAAACCATAGCTGCGGAGTCGGAGTCAATCTCATTTTGGGATAAAAGAGTCGGAGACGAATATCCAAGAATCGGAGTCAGTCATTCGTCCTCCGTGTATAAATTTTTGCCAAAGCTACGAAGTCGAAGTCGGGGAGCCGGAGTTCGATTAATTGTCGGGCATAGGAGTCGGAGTTCGAGTCAGGTGCCTCTAAATTCTCATAGTCGGATTCTGGAGTTTGGCGTCAATAGCTATTTCCAACAAAATTTGTCTGAAATAAATCCGCCTTCAAGTACGGAATCTACATTGACTTTCAGTTTCCCCGTAGGCGCTAATGTAATTTTTGAACTGTTCAAAATTGAACAAAAAATAGTTCAAATCAAAAAGTGAAATATGGAACTGAGGTGTCCTCGCCGAGATCTTTCGAACAAAAAAAAGTTTGTTCGAATCGGACTATTTATTCAAAAGTTATTAGGGGGGACAGACCGACAGACCGACAGACATTTTTCCCCATCTCAATACCCTACTTTCCAATTTTTAATTTTTCGATATTTATTTAATTATTTTATTTATTTTTGATTTTTTTGAGCAATCACGATTGCTTATTGTTCTCATTTGACTGTTTTGATGTCCTATCATTTTATTTTCCCACCGCCACCCTCCGCACCATCACCGTCGACCGGGTGGTCCTCACGATGCTGCACCTATAGCGAAAGCCGTCTCCAGGTTGCATCCATGTCCTACACACACGCGCATACATACACACACCTACACACACACATACACAACTACACACACATTCATGCCTGCACACAGACAAACACATATGCCTGCACACACATATACATACACACACATACACAAACACATACACACACACAACTACCCACCCATTCATGCCTGCACACAGACACAAACACATATGCCTACACACACCTACACATACCCCGCCCCCACGCACACACATTCACACACAACTACCCCACACTTATGCCAGCACACAGACACAAACACACATGCCTACATACACATACCACCTACACACAAACACACAAACCCCCCACACACAAACACACACGCCTGCATACACACACTCGTGATTGCGAAAAACATAATTTGAATTCAAGATGTCAAAATTCAAATTAATTTTTCTTTTTTTGTTTTTCGCGACATTTTTAAAATGCATCAAGCCTTCTTTCATGCTTTTTTCTGCTTTTTCTGACTTTTACTGGGAAAGTAGGCTAAAAAATAGATTTTGCTTTAAAAACTCAGTATGGTTATTCTGACTTCTCACCTCCGTGAACTTGAATTACAGGAAAGTAAATTAATGTAAAAAAAAAGAAGTGAACATGTTTTCACACATATGCTTAAAATGTGCAGATTGTAGCAACGAAGAAATAAAAATTCCCTGAAAAATGAATCTATTAGGCCTATATTAATGGAAAATTCCTCATCTCCGTGAATCTCACCTCCGTGACAGACCTTATCAATGTTATTATTTCTGAGGTGAAAATAAATGAAGGAAGAGCAATACATCAATAATAGGCATTTTTCCAAAATTATAAACTGCCAATATATTCTCAAATTTACTAAATACTATTTTTTAACATACATTTGGAACTACTAATTAAGCCGTACTTTAATCAAGAGAGCTTAATATTATATTCCCACTAAACATTTAAATAACTGATTTTTTTGCAAAATTAACAAAATTACTACTTTGATATTAAATTGGCCTCAATTTTTAAATACCAAAAGTTTTTTCTTTTTTTTTTATTTCTATGAAGAAGTCATTTTTTTATTTTTTTTATTTATGAGTAAAATAATTGGAGCTTAGCTGGGCCATTGTTTACTGTTACTTCTAAGTAGGTAACACTTTCATGTAAGAACGAAAAAAAAAGGTTTGAAAACTGAAAAATATTTGCCTTCAAAACTTACATTTTCTGGAGAATGACCCTAATACGTTTCAGTTTATTCTTAGTTGATCTTTTGGCGCCTGTATTTCGCTTGCTCTACTAATCCAAAGTCAACTGTCAGTGCAGAGTGTCAATTACTGGTGGCACTACGTCAGACAAACCGTAAAAATGGTAGGTGCGGGGGACTTCGAGGTGTCATGTCATGTCGGCACTACCTTAGGTAAATCCCATCAACAATATGACGTTATTTTTGTGACAATTGACCGACGATTTTATTCAATCCATAAAATTAGCTACTAATGATGCGACTAACATGAATGACTAAAGGTTTAGTTGTTAGAAGAGTCTGAATATTTTTCCTTCTGTCGGGAAGTTTAATTAGATAGTAATTTTCAACTTCTGGTTCTAGACCATGAATAAAGTCGTGAAGCATTTAGTATGATGTAGCGAAATTATTCCTAATTTAAAAGTAAATATGATACGCAGTTTTAGATCTATTGCGTAAGAAAAACAAACACCAGCATTTTTGTTTCCTTTTGCAGCGATGTTAAAATTGCAGTTCATTAAATAAAAAAAGTATATTGTTCAAATTGTTGTCTAAAAAGCTGTTATTTTTTCCTATTTTATTAAAGTTAATTGTATTTATTATGTGTCACTTTTCACTAATGAAAAAAAATCGATTTTTTTTTCATTATTCATTTTCGGCATAAATGTATGCAACATCCAAAAATAAAATTATTAAATATTTGAGTAAAAGTGCAAGAATTTTGAAAGTGTCGAAATATGTGTTACAAAGCGGATATTTTTGTCTAATTTCTTCAATCGTGTTACACGCAATATTATGCATAAATAGAATGTCTGAAGCACCTTGAATTAACATCTAAAACAGTGGTGCCCAACCTACGGCCCGCGGGCCACATCCGGCTGGTGAAGTTGAGCCGTGTGGCCTGTTGTTTTGTTCAATGTTACAAATCGAAAAGACGATTAGTGACAATGTCTCCAATTTGGAGCCAAATATTCACAAGTTATTTTCTGCAAAGCATGCTTTAATAAAATTAGCATCAAGAGATGATAACAACAATTATTAATTTGTACTTTTCTTTCCTTTCCCATATTTTCCCATGTCATGTAAAAAAGAATGAAATATTTTGAAATTTTGTATGTGTTCTGACCCGACAGAATGATTTTACTATGAAGCCCGGTCCTCGGGCCGAAAAAGGTTGGGCATCAGTGGTCTAAAACATGCGCAATGTGTGCATAGGATATGGAGTCGTGGCATGTTTAATTGGCAAAAAAAGAAAGGGAAGAGGTCTCAACCTACAAAAGGTCGGAAACCACTGAATTAGATTTTGGAGAAAGGGTTTGCTCAACCGAATTTTGAGAAGCGTTAATGAATTTTGTTTATCAATAATCTCAATAGAGCAAATTTGACTACTTTTGACATCTATTTTGACCGATTGTAAGTAACCGACACAACAATACCGTCGGCCCCGCTTAAACGAATACCGTCGGATCCGGATCCAAGAAATATTATTCCATTAAGCGGGGTATTTCATTATGGGGGGACATTTTCTTTAGTTTTCCAAATTTCCAACATTTTTCTTAAAACGTAATAATAATAAATCAATAGCTATATAAAGGAAGTAATAAAAGTTACCACACTATTCATTGTTTTTTTTTTTTTTTTTTTGCAATGGCAACGACAATAGTGGAAATTTTTTGGATGTAATGAGAATGTTGTTTTTCTCGCCCGTCATTGGCAGAAAATATTTAATATTTTTCCCTGAATAATTTTTCTTACTCAATTTACTTTCAATTTATTTAAAATTTTCTCCGCAAAAACACTTGCGAAATGTGACCAATATTATTCGAATATCCGGAGATATTATTCGATTGAGCGGGGATCTTTAACATCGTGTCAAAAGGGTAATATTCGGTTCCGGATAGTTTTATTCGTTTTAGTGAGGTATTCGTTTATCCGTAACCCAATTAAGCGGCGCTCGCAGTACCTATCTGAAGTGACAGGTACTGCGACTTCAGATAGGTCGTTTTCTGAAGTTGTTGTTGAAATGTTGTGGAAATGATCTTTGAATAGTAATTGGTTTCTTTATTTGATAGATGGCAAATCGGGATTCTGGCCTGTAATTAAACGAATCAAATCACGAAGTTTAGCAGAAAGGTAAGAATATAATTTTTCAAAACTTTAATCGCAACCTTTTGTTCTCACACATTTGAAAAGAAACTTTTTTAATCAGCAGTTATATTCGTTCCCCCTAACAGAAATAAATCATTTCGTTCAATGCATACTTTGATTGCATATTTCCTAGCTTATAAGCTCGACATTCTTTTCTTTTTACAATGATGTTTAATCTCGTCAAAAATCTGAAGTTGTATTGTATCAAAAAACGCTACGTATTTTTTCGGAACAGTATTTTTAAAAATTTATTTCTGTTCTGATAAAGATTTTTTAAGTAGTAATATCAAAAAGAGTTCAAACAGAAACTCTCCGAACTTAAATTTTTTGGAAGAGCAAAAATTCTCGATTTGCCGAACAGAACTCCAAATTTTGCCGAATGATGATAATTTTGTCGAATGGAACTCCACATTTCGTCGAATGATGATAATTTTGCCGAATGATGATAATTTTGCCGAATGGAACTCCAAATTTCGCTGAATGATGATGCTTTTGCCGAATAGAACTCCAATTTTCGCCGAATGATGATAATTTTGTCGAATTATCCGACAAAATTTGCCGAATAAGGAAATTTTCATAAAGGTCATAGTGACCTCCCATCGGGACGCCCCTGTTAAAAGGTTGAAATAAAACCGTGAAAAAGGAAGGCAGGTGGAAAAAATCTGAAAGGCTAGCTGATATATTTAAACCAGTTAAGCCAGTGGAAATGATATCCGTCGTATTATATTATTCAAAACAATTCCATCTTGTATTACTCTTGCATCCTGTTGATTTCCGCAATCCAAGTATGAGCAAATTGAAATTCCACTAGGGGAGCTCTTTCTATTGAAGAAATTTCTCTTTCTAATAGTTGTAAGGTGCTTGATTAGTATATAACGATAGATGGAAATAAAGTGTCCTGTAATTTTTCAGAACTCCCGCTTTTGTTCATCTTACTTATAATAAATATTACTTATAATAAATTAACAAAAGTGCTTATAATTCAAAAATCGTATTACTAATTAATTCCGTGGTGTGAAAACATATTAAATCACGTCACGATGAAAAATTATTAATTTATTTTTATTGTTCAGATGTTTGAATTTAAAACGCATTATCATTCTCTTTTACATACGTTGGCGTTATTTTTAAGCCGCATTTTACCTGGGGCGAACAAATAAAATTGAAAGGATTTTACTTTAACCATTACCTTCTGAGATGCGGTGTCTTACACTCCAGGAAAATTTGAATTTTATAATCATACGTTTTGTAATATTTATGTCCTTATTAACACAATACGACCTCCAGAAAAAAATTCAGCAGTTCTCAATTTTTAGTTCTCCGCGTAATTTTATGGTTCATGAAGAGATGTGCTAAAAAGGTTTCGGTGAAAGTGGTGGGGCAAATAACATGGGCACTAATCACTAATATTCACGGATAGGGAGATCTAGAGACAGAGAAGTTACTAATATGCATACTTTTCGTTTTTCATTTTAACGCTGGAAACTTCTAAGGTTTGTAGAGAAAAGCTTGTTTAGGCGTTGCGTATAGAAGATTTGCGCTGTACTGACATACAATTTCCCTTTTCACAGGAACTTATGTTGCCTTTGCATCTAACTTCAATGACGAAGCAATAAATAAATACCTTTGTGCCGAGGAATAACAGGAGATATTGTTATTCAATGACGAAGTTAGATACTTATTGGCAGGTTTCAGTGTACTGCAGTTTTATCTTAATTAATCAAACTTTAGTCCAGTAAAACAAAGGAGAGACTGCCTGTAAACATTTTTAAAAAAAATGTGTATTGTACTCGACTGCAAGTTTACTTGATAATGGAGAAATGAGCTATAAGGCCAAGCGAAGGAAATAGTTCCTATCACCTTGTCCGATATTCGGGTGAAATTGCGCTCTTCGCTTTAGAAATCAAATTAGTTAATTAAACCCACGCATACGCAGGGGCGGCAAATAGGGGGGTCAAGAGGGGGCGATCGCACCCCCAAATTTTTTGAGCAGAATTATAAAAAGTGGGTGAATTCAATTTATGTAAGTCGGAAATCAATGTTCATGAAAGGAAATCTCGCTGGTTCTCAGCAACTATTTGATGGAACTCGACACATTCTCAGACTAGAAAAAGTGTTTTTCGTTATTTGGATGATGACTTAGAAATTCATGAAGTATTTTCGGCTTTTTCACAACATAGACAGCTGATAGAGAACAATGGTTAACTTTAACTAAAGAAGACATTGCCTCATATAGGCTAAATATTTCACACTTGTATGCCCAGTGTAACGATGGTATCTCCAATGCTCGTGAAAAGTGGTGTGGTTGCATGGTTTTCACAAAAAAATTCCTTGATATTTCACATTCACTTTTACGCTCATTTATTTAATGAGTGTATATTTATTTAATGAGTGTTCATCGCTTTCTTCTGCTCGAAACACGTTTCAGCTGCCCAATACATTATAATGCTTTCATAGAAACTTCTTAAAAATGCATGTGATTATTGAATAAAAAAAGACATATGAACCAAATGCCTTTTATGGGGCTCTATAATTATGCAATCGTGGAGTGACACACGATAATCTTCAAGCGTTAAAACGATCAAAACATTTCTCTATAACTTCAAAGCAGTGATTTGACGACTGGAAGAATTATTGCAAAACGATTCTTTCAATGGTGAAAAAGCTCATGTCCTTTAGGATGTATGACTTCGTTTGAATTTTTATCCACATTGTTCGCTTTGGGAGAAGGTTTTTGAAAAATGCTTTATTTTCTATCAAAATCTTTATCTTCAGTCCGCTACTCGACTATTCAAACCACAGTTCAATCTACAATCGATCTATGCACCATACTACCACAGTTGAATGTACAATTGAAACTGAAAATAGATTTTTTACAGATGTATATTTCAATCAATCGTGAAGTTTTTCCAAAAAATTCTTCCTCCGAGTCAATTTTAAAGAGGCAAAAAAAAAAAAAGTGACAAAAATTCATATGATGATGTGAAGTCAAACATTGGTTTTTGAATATTTTTTATGAAGTAATAGATTCAGTTTTGAATGAAATTAAACACAAGATTTGATGATAATTATTTTTCTGTATGATTGACTGGGATTATGGTTATTTGAATTGGATTTTGAAAACGAAAAATAAAATGTTTCAACTGTGAGTAAAAATTTTAGCATGAGGCTAGAAAAATTACAAGCAATATACCGACAGAATGGTTTTCACATCCAGAGACTGCAGTTTCGCCCTTGTTATGGACTCATCAGTATGGAATAGTGAATAACAGAGCTGGAGGCAGATGATATCTCATTGAAGCTGAGAGCGCCGACATGACTAGATTATTCAATCATGAAAAGTTAAAGCCCCTCACAGTTTTTGAAGTAGCCTGGGTGATTTTGAAGAGCAAGATATAAAAAGTGTTTTCATACATAACTTTGTAATACTTCAATTATTTTTTAACTATTACAAACAGCTTAGCTAGTAGAGAAAGATTTTTTTTATGTCTCAGGAAGTTAGAGAAATATTTTCGAAGCGCAAAGGGGGAAAAAAAACCTTTTCCATTTAGCTAAACTGGCAAAACAGCACGACATTGGGCACTGATTAATTAGTAACATGATTCCCTGCTCTTCCGAATTCCAAAAATCAAGCATTATAACTTTTCCAAAAGATATAAAAACTAGTAGCAAGATGTTTTGTATGATAACTTTTTAGTCAATGAATCAAAATTTTAATTGTTTCTAAACACTAATTTTATTCATATTAAACCGATTTTATGACAACTTCTTGTTAGCTAATGTGTGTTTGGTTTCGCTTTGGGGTTATACATATTTAAGAAACTCGACCCCCCAAATGAAATGGTGAAATGCCGCCCCTGCGCATACGTACCCCCTCCCCCTTTTTTTTGTCATAATTTATGTCAATTCTTAAATAAGGAGTTTACTTTCAAAACGTATTATATCCAGTTTTATATTTTTTTAGCAAAACGAAAAAACCGTTTTACGCACAAACACTATATGTTAAAATTTCGAATTTTTCAATGTTTTGGTAGAATAACAAGTAACTATTGGCGTAAGTGTAGGAATTTTTCTCAATTTTATCAGACCTAAATTGCCAATTTTATTTTTGATATATTCTTTTTGGGTGTAAAACAGTGGATACCATCACTTTCGCAAAAAAAGAAAAAAAAAAAAAAAAAAAAACGCGCATTTTCTTCAGAAATAAACTTTAAAATTGAGACAAAATATTCAACATTTTTTAATATATTTTTTTTACTATACTTTATTCCTTCTTACTTATTTTATTCTTTTCATTGAACATTTCAAAAAAAAAAAAAAAAAAAGACCTTCGATCCAATTAAGTATGAACTATGAAACCACCCAATTCAAATAACAACGTTGTGTAGGTATTAAGAGATCACAATTTTTATCACAGTTAATTACAACTGTTCACTACGCCATCATTTGACCATTAATTAATCGCAATTTAATAGTAATATCAATTATTTAATATTAATTTAGTAATCACAATTTGAGGTCGTGCTTGCCTAACTGATAACTGACGTGTACAAGGCGCAAGGTACTGCGATCTCTTAATACAGAAGGGTATCATGCTTGATTGGAAATGCTCAGCCAGTGCCTCGCTCCACTATTTTATTTGTGAGATACTTTTGGATTAGAAGTGGCAAACTCAAATTTGGATATATGCCCTTTTGATATGAAAGTGAATGAGTGGATACCGGCAAATAAGGGATAAGTTCCACTTTGCTGTAAAAGACCTGGCGAGAAATAAGGGGATGGATATACACCGTTTAGGTGGTAAAACCAATGTTTACGCATTTTTTAACAGTAGATATAAACCACTTCGAGAAGAAAGAAATTCATGGGTCGATAGGGCTTGTGCTAGAGATTCTGAAAACGAAAAAAAAAAGTTTTTTTTTTTTTTTTCCAAAAGCGGATGTAATCCGTTTTGAAATTAAACTCCTCAAATATTTTCAATTGTACCAGCGAAGCAGCGTGAAGCATTTTATCTGTTTGAATCAAACGCGTAAGCCAATAATAGCTGATAGACAGGTGGCGACCTCCTCCTATTCGCTAGTAAGTGTGACGTTTTATCTGTTAACTCGTTTTTCCTTCCGCGAGTCGTGATGTCATAGTCAACTTAATTTGCAAGGTATATAAAGTTTAACAAAAGACGCGGACCAATAACCATAAATGGTTCTGGCTGGATATAGGGCCAGCGACTCCTTTCGAAGATCAAAATCAAATCTGAGACTCTTTCAAGGTTTAACCCCTTCAGATCTGGTGTCCGGTATACCGGACAACCACTTTAAACAGCTGCTAAACATTTAATAATTGATTTTATTAGTTGATTTTTTTGAAGTTAACTCTTTACACTCTGCTTATTATAATCTGTGAAATAATTTTTCGTTTTGGGATTGACAGCACTGACATATAAAAATTGAGAGATAGAGAGTGGCTCATTTTTCCAACCATGGATTTTCATCTGAAAAGCGAGTTTTTTTTCTTGATTTTTTTGAAAATATATAATGTTTAATTAATCGTTTCAAACGCTTATATTATGTTTTATAATTGTTTGTAGAGCATTTTATAATGAAGTTTATTTGGTATTTTATCGTTTTTGTATATGAAATATTGATTTCAAAAATATAAGTTTGGAATATTGGACGTGCCATAACTCTTTTAATTTTTCTCCTACAAACACAAAATTTTGTCTATAAGATACCCTTTACCATAGTACACTGCGTACCAAATATCAACATTTTTGGTTATAATTCCGACTGACGGGGTTAAGAGCCATTGTCTGTAAGGATCAGGCAGGTTGTGATTGTTGGGATTTTTAATTTTCTTTATTTTCACACAGGTTGTTCCTTATCATGAATGTAATGTAAATCCGAAATTTGAGCTTTGTCTGACTCACCGTTTTTGAGAAAATAATTTTTTTTGTTTAGGGGGCGTGGCATATTTTTGCTGGTTTTTCAAATTTGCAGATTTTAATGTGCTTGTTGCTTGAAGCGTCCTTATAATGGCATGGATTTTTTAATTCTATATTACTATATGGTCTTGTTAGATACTGTTACAGCTGTCAAATTGGTGACACTACAAGGGCGACGCCCACAAACTCCGTTTAAAAATTACCGAAAATGAATTTTTTTCTATATTCAAGGCCAATTTTCTCAAAGCGCCTTCATGATGACACCAACACTTTTAGATCATTTTCTAGCCACACTTACATACATCAAAAATATGTATTAAAATCGGTGTCACTATAAGGGTGCCAGAAGATATCGGAACTTTTATTCGATAAATTTCACAAAAACACAAATATTTAAAATCTAACTACAACTGTCGCCCTCATAGCAGAGATCTTATACTAAATTAGGTTGATAACCAACATGTTTGTCTAACATTTGCACAAAAAAAATCGGTGTCACTCCTATTATTTTCGGAAATATAATCATTTGAAGTTAGTACGTTATGGCGTTTTTTTTAATATTTATTTATTTAATCTTTTCACCCCCAGATAGTTTTTTTGAACATATTTATTTTTAATTTAATTTAAAAAAGTGTATCTTTTAACATAAATAGCTTTGGGCAGTAAGTGCGTCTTTTTCTTGAATAGAAAATGCCCGTTTTGATATAGGTACAGGCGGATGTACTGTGCATAATATGTCTAGATTATCATAGCAATACTCATCTTGCTTTTTCGGCCAAACAAATCTATTTATTCCAATTGTTCTTGACATACATTTGACCTCAACTTTCAAATGTATTTTATACGAAAGATGTATAGAGAGAAGCTCTTACAAACATCTTATATAAATGCTTCAAATTTTCAACTAATAAATACCCCTGCATCGCCACAAGTTCAATTTAATGAAATTGGATGGTCCCTATCTTTACGAGCTCAGTTCAAGTTCACTTCAAAGCAGAAGCAGTATTTATAAGAACAATTTACGATTGGTGAAAATACTGGGAAAAAAACAACATCCCTGTCAAGTTGCACACTTGATGAGAAATGCAGTTCGTAACGGGGAAAAAACTGTTCGTTGCTTCAGAGTATTGTACTATGAACCAAATCCTATCCCTTTTTTTTTTCGATGGAAGAAACAAAAAAACGAATGCATTCTCAATGCATCAAATGAGAATATTGATGAAAGCGAACATTCAGAATCTGAAACTGAATTTGAGGATAACGTAGACCAAAACGAAGAAAACATTAAGATTCAAATCAACCAATTTTAGAAAGACGGTCGTCTTTTATTGAAAACTGCTAATTTTGTAGCCTAAAGCATGGGAAAACATGGTATCCCAGAAAAATAGTAGAAGTTGACCATTTGCAAGTTTAAGTCAAATGCATGTCAAGAACAATTGGAAAAAATAAATTTGTTCGGCCGGAAAAACAAGACGAGTATTGGTATAATAATCGAGACTTGTTATGCACAATAGATCCACCTGTTACTTATATCAAAACGGGCATTTTCTATTCAAGAAAAATACTCTCTTGCTGCCCAAAGTTGTTTACGTTATAAGGTACACTTCTTTGTATTAAATTAAAAAATAATATTTTCAAAAAAAAAAAAAAAAATCTGGGTGTGAAAATATTAAATGTAAATAAATATAAAAAAAAAACGCCATAACGTACTAACTTGGAACGATTATATTTCCAAAAATAATAGGAGTGACACCGATTTTTTTTGTGCAAATGTTAGACAAACATGTTGGTTATCAACCTAATGTAGTATCAGATCTCTGCTATGAGGGCGACAGTTGTGATTAGATTCTAAATATTTGTGTTTTTGTGAAATTTATCGAATAAAAGTTCCAATATCTTCTGGCGCCCTTATAGTGACACCGATTTTGATACATATTTTTGATGTGTGTAAATGTGGCTAAAAAATGATCTAAAAATGTTGGTGTCATCATGAAGGCGCTTTGAGAACATTTGCCTTGAATATAGAAAAAAAAATCATTTTCGGTCATTTTTAAACAGAGTTTGTGGGCGTCGCCCTCGTAGTGTCACCGATTTGACAGCTGTAACAGTATCTAACAAGACCATATAGTAATATGGAATTAAAAAATCCATGTCATTATAAGGACGCTTCAAGCAACAAGCACATTAAAATCTGCAAATTTGAAAAACCAACAAAAATGTGCCACACCCCTAAACAAAAAAAAATTGTTTTCTCAAAAACGGTGAATCAGACAAAGCTCAAATTTCGGATTTACATTACATTCATGATAAGGAACAACATATGTGAAAATAAAAAAAAATTAAAAATGTCAACAATCACAAATGCTTTAAACTGCCTGATTCTTACAGACAATGGCTCTTAAACAAAAAGGTTGCCGTAGAAAGAGTGATATTGTTTTTCGTCAAAGGAAACTAAACGGCAGATTTAATAAACCCAAACATTGAAATAATTACTTTTATGCATCAAAGACTTGATAGGCTTAATATGTATAGCCTGGAGCAAAGGAGAGTCAGAGGGGACATGATTCAGCTGTTTAAATTTATCAAAATGAACGATGTTAATGGGTTAAATATTTAAAACAGAAAGCAGGACGAAAGGTCTTTGTTTTAAGCTATTTAAATCTCAGGCTAACCTGGAAATCAGGAAAAACTACTACTTTAGTAGGGTCGTGGGTACTTGGAACAGCTTACCGGAAGAAGCAGTACTGAGCAAGGGGGTGGATAGCTTCAAGCGGGCCATTGATCTTCATTTGAGGGCTAATAAATTGACTAGGACCAGCCTAGCTGGGCCCATAGCCTGTTGCTGGTCGTCACATTTGTATTTATGTAAATCGCACCCCGGCAAGGAAAGTGACACAACTCAAAAAAAACAGTATTCAAGAAAATCAAGGTTTGACGCAATAGTCGTCTTATAGTCGCGATTTCATCTCGAATATTACAATATCCGAAAAAAAAATTATAATGTTATGTTTATTGGTTAGATTTTGTTGACCAAATTAACAATGCATACTTAAAACTCGATCCCCCCCCCCTTAAATTATTAAATTTTTATCATGTGTCACTATTGATTATATCGTTTTTACGCTACTACGCACCAGTTATGTAAGCTAACTTTGTGCCAATTTTTGGCAAAAAAGAGCACTATATTTAAGTCTTAAATCAATAGTCAGCACGTTTCCCTCAAATTTTGAGCTGTGCCACTTTATTTGACGGGGTACGAAACATTGAATTTCTCTTGCCCCGTTACTGTAGTAAAGATGGTACTGTTTGGTGCTGCATCGAGATTACATGCTGTTTCCAACCTTCTTTCTAACTACTCTATTGCTTTTCTTTGTCCTTCCCGCTATGATTCAGCAGAAATTTTTTTGTAGAAAAATTGACTTTACACTTTTTTTTCACCCAGGAGTCATGCTGTATGCCAAGGTGACACGTTGCTTTCGATCAATGGCCGAAATACGTTGTCTATGACAAGGCAACAAGTCAAACAACTGTTCAAAGAATCTCCATCGTCCGTCTTTGAACTTAAGCTCGAATATGAAATGCATGAAGCGAGTAAGATTTAATTGCTTTTGACTCAATTTTTAAAACCATATATTTCTGCAGATAGAGAACACAAAGTTTTTCTATTCGGCGCAAGTACACTATACAAATTACGTGCGGAAATGTATTTTTTGTCAACGTATTGATCGCCAAATTATCGAGGAAAAAATGCACGAATTACTTTTGTAAGCATGGGAAAAACCATATGCTTTTTTGGGGGAGTAGAGTAAAATACAGGTAGCTGCGTATCAACCTCCCGTATTTGGAGAAGGCGTTGTGTCAGCTGTGGTAAGGCTACGGTTGTGGGAGTGGTATGGATGGATAGCAGTATACGTTAGTGGCAATGACATGACATGGCGAGCATCGCCACGTGTTGTGAAAGAGTATATTTAAAACTAGCGGTACTCGCACGGCTTTGCCCGTAGTAGGAAATTAAAAGGTCATTTGATTCGCCTGTATATTTACAAATAATGGATGATGAATTTCTTGCCAATTTGCTAAGTTAATTTGCTCGGCCATGTTATGGTAATTTTCTCGACCATGTCATGGTAATTTTCTCATTAATGTTACTGTAATTTACGCGTCCTAGTTATGGTAATTCGCTTGGTATTGCTACAGAGGAATTAAATCCACCGATGGTAACTTAAAATCGGAATTAAAGAAGAACAAAATCGAATTTTCAAAAAATCGCTTCGAGGCGCACATCCCCATGCAGCCAACTAATTTTGTATCAAATATCATGAACATCACCGAACGGTCTAGGCGCTATGCGCGTCACAGGGATCCACACATCCAGCTTTATTATTAGTAAAAGAAATAAAAACGGTGGATTTCCGATTACTAATCAGCAAGAGTTTTGCTTTCAAATAAAACAGTATTTTCTTCGTAAGTTTGTTCCGTGTGACAAAAAATCTTGCTCTTCATAAAAAATCTACACATTCTATATGACCGTTTTGTATTTAATAGAATATCCAACAACATTTATAACTTAATTTTAACCATTCGACCATGAATTAGCTGCTTTTTGGTTCTTTTATCAATTAATCGTATCGTTTCTTCTTATCGTTCGCGTTAAAATACGTTCTAGAAATGGTGAATTCCAGCGGTAACGGAAGGACAGTTTTTACAAAAAAAAACGATGCATTTCTGTCTGTGAGCTTATCAAAATACATATTTTTCAAAAACTGACGCATAGACATTTATACACATCATGGTAAGTTGCTAAAAAAGCCGAAGCCAAGAATTTTTTATCAGTAACTTTTTTTTAAATCAAATTTTAAAAACAGTAACGGAAGGACATTTTTGAGACAAAAATGTCCTTCCGTTAATGTTTTTAAATTTCTTTTTTGAATAAAAAAAAGTTACTAACAAAAAATTCTTGGCTTCGGCTTTTAAAAGTATTTAGAGTCGAATGGTTAAAATTAAGTTATAAATGTTGTGGATATTCTATTAAATACAAAATGGTCATATAGAACGTATAGATTTTTTTTATGAAGAGCAAGATTTTTTTTTTTATAAAAATTGGATTTTTACAATGCACAGAAACATTGTCATTAAAAAAAAAATTATTGCAAACATGTCATTTTAAATTCCAGCCATACTGCACTCAGGAGTATACGAACAGAGAATGTGCAACTTCACGCTGAGGAAGGAAAACGGCACCTATGGGTTTATTTTGAGAAAAAGGGGTATTTCGTATCCATTCACAGTAGAATATCCCGTTATCAGCCACATCGAATATGATGGACCAGCTTGCAAGTTCGTATTGAATTTTAAAAGAAACTTTCTGTTTGTTGATGTTTTCTTGATTAAAAACTTTTTAATTCATTAAGCAGTAAGTTACCACCATTGAGAAGAGATAAAATGGAGGGAGTGAAGACTTTCATTCGTTAGGCAAAGACCCCAAGTCACGTGATAGAGTTTAAAGAAAAGCATCGGAAGAAATTAGGTTTCTTTCCCTAGTGTCACGAAAAACGTGGCAACCATTTGTCGTTGTTGAGTCACGTGACTTGGGATCTTCTGCCCCAGCTTTACCTAAGTCAGTGATTGGACAAGCTCCCTCCATTTAATTATTCCTGCTCTAAGGTTACCGCCCATATAGCCAGAGCTGAGACAGAACTGCATGCAATATGCCAACAGCTCGGTTATCCCATCCAGAGACTGCAGTTTCGTCCTTTTTTGGACTATCCGTCTGGAACAGGGAATAACCGAGCTGGAGGCAGATGTCATCTTTTTGAAGCTGATAGTACCAACAGACTGGTAGATAAAGTACATTTTTCCTCACCAGCGAGTGTCTACAGACGTGGTGCGGTTCAACTCGTAAATTGAAGGCAAAGCTTGGGTAATAAGCAGTAAGTCAGTGCCCAAAGCCAAGGATAAGGCAGTAAACAGTGCCTTCAATTTAGGAGTTGAACCGCCCGACGTCTGCGGAGTCACGCTGTTTAGATACATTTATTTGCGCCCTTAACTTCAAAGAGATGACGTCTGCCTTCAGCTCGGTTATTCCCTATTCCTGGCTGATGAGTTCAAAAAAGGACAAAACTGCAATCTCTGGATGGGGTAACCGGGCTGTTGGTATATTGCATATTTTTAATTCACGTTTAATTTGTGCATGATTTTTATGTAGAGAGGGTAGTTTGATGGCTGGCGACAGGCTGCTGAGGATCGACAACATAAGCCTCTCCTGGCTCTCCTTGAGAGAAATTGCAGTCATTTTACATCAAAAGGACGAAGCAGAATTTTTCATCGATTATAAGGTGGCCGCTATCAGTAAGTGAAAATTTTATTTTATTTTCTGTCTTACGCATGGGCGTTGCCGGAGGGAGGCAGGGAGGAGCAACTACCCCTGACTGAACCCCACGCTTTTTCCAAATGTCTCCAAAGAATTTAAAATTGCAATTTTATGACTACATTCTCGAAAATTTTCCGGGGGAGAGCCACATAACAGCTTTTTCTGCCCTCATCTGAAAAAAAAAAGCATTTTTTTAAAATATTATTACTTTTTTCAGGGGGAGAGGAGGACTAGTCTTTAAAGCAATTTCCGAATTCCGTACAAGAGCGAATTGGGCAACTAAAAACCGCTATCTTGTTCAACCTATGCTTGCCCCTCCTTAACGGGAATCCTGGCTCAACCATGGTCTTACGTATTATAAGAGAGGTTGAGAACAGACCCGTGCTGACCCAACGGAACGCCCGCCGCGCCGGGACGAATTCTGGTGCGCCCTCCTCTTGCGGCACCCCATTCTTCATCTTTTTCATTTTGACTGCAAGTGCATTTTTTTCAGAACTCATTGCAACTATAGTTTTTGAAACCACAAGGAATGAAAATTATCCAATTTAATAAAAGTATAAATGTGTCAAACAAAAACTGAATACGGAAGCGAACAATTCAGAGTTGAATCTAGGGAGAACAAGCCGGAGCCCTTGTTCCCGCAGGGCCTGCTCTAGTAGTTTTATCGCCGCAGGCGATGTTGACAAGTGCCACCTCATGAGCATACACTCACCGCTATATTTTGAGCTGCAAAAAAATAACGAAGGACCAAACTTATTTTTTTCTCCTCCTTTTTTCTTTTTTTCCTTACATTTTACCATCCTGAAATTTACCGCCCCTAAAATCTGTCGCCCTAGGCGGTGGCACAGGTCCTAACCTAACGTCCCAACATATAGAACGAAATTTAGTTTTTAAAACCTGAAATTTGTCAGAAAGGAATGCGTAGCAAAGATAGCCTGAAATTGCATCGTTAATATTCCAATTTGGAAAACTTTCCGATGGAGATTTTCAAATCCTCCTCCACCTTACGTTTCTAAAATTAAGCCTAAAATTTAATTTTCTAAACTTCAATTTTGAAAAAACTCCCCCCCCCCCCTCCCATTCCTTTTCCTAAGGTCAACACAGAAAACTGAAAAAATTTAAAAGCACATGAGAAAAGAAGAATTTAAAATTTTCAGAGGCTGAACAATCGAATTCTCCCTTTCTAAAGATTGTCTAACTTTGACTAAGTTTCGAAAACGTTTTGGGAGGGAATCTCGAATCCCCTCCCTGTGCCCCCTTCCCCTTCGACCTAACCGAACAAACTCTCATGCTGCATTTCTAAAACTTCAAAATCAAACAATAACTGAAGCCGAGACGTCGAATCCCAAGCATCATCAAAGATAGTGCAAAAAATTACGTCTTAAATACCTATATTCAATACAATTTGCTATAAAAATCATCGTATCTTATTCCTTTCCCTGCCCAACGTCACCGAAGATAGAGTTCAAAATCGAAAATATTCTAGAAAAAAACTGAATTTTCCGCATTCCTTCAACGACATAAAATTGCGTTTTCAAAAGTTTTATTTTGGAAAATGTCCTGGAAGGGTTCCCGAAATGCCAAACGTCACGAAGCTCATCTCATAGTAACTTCAGTTTTAAAAAATAATTGGAGGAAAACCTCAAACCTTCATTTGTTAAAATTAACTATGTTTGACGTAAATAAATTTCGAAAAATTCTCTGGGAGAAAATCCAGATCCTTATTTTTTTTTCCCACAAAAGATTGACTTAAACTAAGTTTAAAAAATTTTTGGAAATTCGTTCAATCTGCGATTCCTCCTTCCTCCCCTTCCCCTTATCTATCTTTTCTCTGACATTCCCAAGGCGGCCTAAAATTGGCCTTTTAGTATATGTAATTTTTGAAATCTATCTTTCGTTCCAAGCAATAAATTGCGCAAAAAGGATTTGTCCATTTATCAAAGGTTCACTCGAATTCTTTTTTCTTTCTCATGTTAGTTAAACGTTGATAGTTATTTAATTAAAGGTAGATAAGGGAGACAGCTTCAAGTCAAGACATTCCCAAGTGTAATACTCCTCTCTTCCTAAAAATTTCTACAGAGACAAGTTTTCCTTGCCCTCCTCCCCACCCTTAAATTCGAATCCGTATGGTCAGACCTGAGACAGAAATGGATCTTTGAGGAGAGATTGGGGAAGGAAAAATTCCGAGAGAAGGCCAACGAAACGTCTCATTTCATAACTCAAAACATCGTATGCAACGGCATTTTCACGGCCTGAATTTCTAAAATTTTTCGAGGAAATGAGCCCCCAAGACCTTCAGCCCATGCCAACAAAGATAGTACAAAATTTTGCGTTCTGGAGCTTCTGTTTCTAAACACGGCGAGAATATAGTTTGTTCAAGTATTTTTATTTATTTTTTTTTACTTATCAACTTTATTTCTATTCTATTTTTTTAATATTTTATTTATTTAGCTATAAGTGAGGCATGTGTTGTGTCATAGATCATAAAGCAAACTTTTCGACTGAGAAAGAGGGAGAAAAGGGGACAAATTCTTTAAAAAGGTTCTTTGTAGTCACTTGCCTTGTTCTCGCCTAATTTGCGACTACAGCAGTCATTTTCAAAAACATTATAGATTCGTTTATTTTCTACGACACTTAAAATAACGCTATTTATAAAAAAAAAAAAAAATAGACACGGATATACATTTGCATGTGTAAACTATAAAATCATCTTGTGTATCCAGGGGGGGGGGGGGCAACAAAGAACTAACGAACCGTTACGTTAGGGATTACTGCTTTTCACAGTCTGATTTCAAATTGTATAATATTTATTAAAGTTTTGAGAAAATACGCAATAAACAATTCGTTACTGTAATGAGTTCAAGCAGCCTCTATTTGAGAATAAGACAAATTTTATTTATTTATCAACAGATCTTGTTACTCTTAAATACAGTTACTTATCTGACCAGTTTTAAGCTGGTTTATTTTTTTGTTTCATCTTGACCCGCATAATTAAGAGATTTTCTTAAGGCTTCTGGATGTTTGGCTGTTGGAATCCAATTAACTTCTTAGCTCTAAACATCCTTCTCAAATAATATAACAGGTTGCTTTCTAAACTCATTGCTTTTTTATGGTGTATACTTAATTAATTTTAACCTGCATGTTTTAAAATATTTTTTTATTTTTCTGAGACCCCTGCCCCTTGCTGCTTGATTTTGGATGCATTGAGTTAGAAACAAACATCAGAAAAAGTGATGGAAACATAACATCGAAAACCTAAACTTACAGATTTTCTGATATTTTCCTTCGCATTTATTATGCTCTATAATACTAAACCAGCCGTTCTCAACCTGAGGAGGATAGCTCCCAATGGGGCGATTTGGCTTTTCAAGTGGACGATAAACTCTTGGGGTGATAGGGGGCCAATGAGTATTTAAAATAAAATCTACATAAATAAAACAGAATATATATATGTATGTATATATGTAGTATGTATGTTCCCTGTACAAATCCACAGTTTACGTCGGATATCTACCTGGAAATTGCCCCCTTCTCCCCCCAAATTACGTTACTGATTACATTATTATGAATGACTTTGAATATTTTTTTCAGATATGCCAAAAGCGGAATTAAATGAATTACAGATTCGCATTCCAAATGTGGAGTTGGGCCTAACCCTTGCATTTTCTCCTTCCTACCCTCCTGAAATAAGTGTTGCAAACATTCGGAAGGGCAGCCTCGGTGAAAGGTAAGAAAACTATGTCTGAATAAACTACAATTATAACTTAAGCCGAAAAATTACTACTATTTCAATATTTTCATCTTTAATATTAATTTTAACAGATTACAACACCACTTTGCGTAACTCTTATGCTGGCTTCTTAGCGTCTGCGACGGCAACAAAATACGTCTAGTGTGTACTATGATTATCGCAACAGCAGCAGTTCCATATTGCATCCAAGCAAATTCTGCCGCGATAAAGGTAAAGGGCAGTATCTTCAGAAATGAGTTTTCGAGATATTTGGAAAGAAAAGCGTTTTGGATTCCAGACAAACACGTTTTTTCCCCCGTGCTTTATTTTCAGCGTAAATCAAATAAGCAAGCTTGGATATTGAAACTAAAATACAAAAAATAGATGATAAAAACGCAAAAAAAAAAAAAAAAAAAAAAAAATGCAAAATTTCAGATACTGCGTTTTGCCTTCCCGCGGCAGAATTATAGCAGAATGGGTGAAAATTATTTTTAATAATTTAACAAATGTCGCTAATGATTGCGTAAGCCATTGCCAACACAGAGATAAACTTAGGTGGAGTCTGTGGAGCCAATAATTCAGAGTGGTGATGACCAAGATTTAGCCTGTATCGTAAGAGGTGTGCAGCCAATTGCAGTAAAAGTTACATAAATTGAAAAAATTTCAATAATTATCATTCCCTTACTAAATATATGCGCTTATTAAAATTATTGCTGATTACAGTTGAAAAGGTAAACTTCAGTATGTTATATATTGTAGTTTATCTTTTGTAATCTTGAAACGTTATTGTATAGATGACAGTGGCCTCCGTACCTACATTGACTGGTCCTAGTTCCCTCGCTTTGAATTCAAGTTTGCTCTATGTTCTATGCTAAAAGCGATAAAGCGATAGGCTTCTTGCATTACAGGGACGTTGCAAAATGTAAGCACAGCTTTCACTTCTTTTATCTGGAAGATTTTTACTCTTAAAAAGTGTATGTGAGCGTCACTGTTTATTTTTCATCGGAAAGTTGGCTTTAACTCTACTGGATGTAATAATAATGCTTGACATAAAAGTTACTAAAAGATGCCAATTATGAATAAGTTTGATTTTTCAACACTAAAAAACAGTATAGAAACTTAGATTTTCAGTATTGCATTTCATTTTAATGTATTACACTGTCAAGCAGCAGTAATCCTCATATGTATATTAGCCAATTCACTGATCGAGTAACGCTCTTGACCTCACCAACAATGAAACTCGCGCCATAACATGATAATTTGATAACATTTTTTGGTAATGTTTGACACGCAGGGAAATGCTTTATTTTGACAAGGCTGAACTGGATCCAGTAACTTAACTGTTTTACTGGTAAGACTCATTTTAGGAGAATGAAAAAACAAAAAAATGGTCAATAACTAAAGCAATCTACTGGAGTTTAGGATTCATCCACTGGAATTGGGTTAAAATTTCAACTATCAAAACATTACTTAACAGGCAATTGCTTTGTTCAAATGTAGATTCACCCTTCATACCTTGACGGGCCATTTTCTAGTATTTTAAATACTGTGCAATGATAACAGTTTAATAAAAACTTCACATTTTGAAAATATATATTGTAGATGTGGAGCTTTCAGTGAAGGGGACATCATCTTGGCAATAAATGGTGTGGATGCGAACTGCTTAACGCCTTCCAAAGCAAATAATTTGATGCACACGTTCAAGAAAGAGTCCGGTACACTACTCTACAGATCGAACAGGCGGAAAAAGGGGGAATCAGGACGTGCCTCTTCTGACCTTCCAACAAGTACTCTTGAAAAATATTTTTTTCTGCTTTTTTGTAAATTTCTGAAAAAATATGCAACGTTTAAATATGTTTATGAGCAATCAAGGAGATTGATTATTGTTCTCACTTTTACCCGAGACGTCGCGTCGTTAGGCAAGAAACTATTCGACCGGCTTGGCATGTGACATTTTTTCTTGAACATCTGCTCGAAAAATAATTACACAAACTTGATTTTTATTTCGAATTCATCGGAGGTTCAACTCTATTTTACGACATTGAAAAAAAGGGAAAAATTCCTGGCAAGAAGTTCAATCATTTTGAAAAATCAACCTATTGACTTTGACGCAAAAAAAAATAAATAAATAAATAAATAAATAAAAAATATTATATCTGCGACGTCATTGAAGTAAAAAAAAGTAACGTTCGTCTGTATCTTTTTGCCATGAAACCGTCCAAAAATACAAGACAACTCAAAAAGAATTTCAAAATTTCAGTCTATCGACTCAGTTTTGAAGAAATATAGGCGGAAAATCTCTCAGCTAATGAATTTTGAATTTTATGTGTTTTATTATTATTTTTTTAATTTATTTTATTTATTTATTTATTTTATAAATTGGACGGAATTCTGGATAAAAAAAAAAGTTTTGAACAGTTTTTGTTAGAAATTGAACCGTGGATCTGTGTTCTTAAGCTGTTTTTTAAAAGAGATTTTGAAAAAAGTTCTTATGTGGCATCTTATAATTTCGTTTCAAAATTGGACAATACCCATTCAAGTATTTCATGTATATCTGCCTTAGCCCTGGCTATAGGGCGGTAACTTACTGAATAACCCACTTTGATGTTTTTATTATTATTATTATTATTATTTTACTTGTTTTTCCAATCTTACAAGTATTAAACTACAAAAAAAATACAGTATCTCCGTAAAAATTCGACAGCCAAAACTGAAGTCGGCTTTGAGTTGGGTTTCCGAAAAATGGGTCGATTTTGGTAAAATTACAATATTTTTTTGGCTTACACTATTTAAAATGTCACACAATCAGTGTTCCTTCAGAGGGGAACACTGATTTGTGTGACATTTGTGTGATTGTTGATATCTTCCACAATGTGTTCCTTCAGAGAGTTTATAGGTTCCTATGGTTTTGTTTTTCGGAACCAATTAGCTACCTGTGCCAAAAAAGGTGTATAATCGGGGCAAACCTAACCTGGCAGCATTGTGAAGGATACACAGATCATGATAACAGCATTACGACGCTGCCACGTTAGGTTTGCCCCAACTATAGTGCAAATCTGTTCTGAAGAAATTCTCTGAAAAAAATATTTCAAGTATAATTTAAAAAGCTCCAAATTAATTACTTTGAGACCGCATTGTGGTAGGGTCTAATTAGAGCCTACAGTTAAATGAATCCATGCCAAAAGACATGAATTGAGGCAGTGAGAAGCAAAGGGATGCGAGTGGACTATTTTAAGTTTTAAGTAAATCGCGTTTAAAGATCATATCCTAGGTAGGCTTTCATTGAAATTTTTTTCTAAATTATGCTATACAGCAGCACCTACAAGGGCTACTAGTACAATCTCCTGCCTCAAGACAGAGGAGAGGTTCACCTACCAACTGTACTGGTTATATCCAAATTTTTAATTTTGCCACTTGCATCCCTTTGCTTCTCACTACCTCAGTTGGTAAGTTCGCGAAGGGTAGACGATACTGTCCTCTACATTTCTCCATACACAAACAAGTAAGTTGTATCACTAACTGAGGGGGAGAGGGGGAGCTATCTGCCGTAGAATTAACAAGTAATCGACGATTAGTAGGAGTATTTACTTTTGCTCCCTTGGCTCACACTGATTCAGGACTCAAAGAAGCAAAACAGCGATTTGTCCATGTACCATGCTGAACTGAAGTTTCATTCATATTATTTCAGTGGTAATAACTACGGTGATATTATGTGCCCTAAACGAATGCTCCAGGGCATTTTGTTACAATTTCTCAAGCAAGAGATTTTATGGACTGCCTATAAATGTCTCAATTTTGTTCATCAAAATTTGAGTCCACCCCCTCCACCCCTGTCACAAAGTGACATCATTTGTAAAAGATTACTAATGTGATTTATGCAAGGATATTTCTGTACCTCGAGTCAGACCTAGCATAAGTCCAAAAATGGTAATTCTCAGGGTATTACAGCTTTTTATATGCAGAATCTTATTCCGCATCGAGTCATCGCAACGTAATTCTATTTTTTTTTTAAATTAAAAGTTTAAAAAACTAAAGAAACACGCTTTAGTAGCAAAATGAACTAAAAAGTTAAAAATAATCTTTGGATGACAAGTATATAAAGTAATTGACCGAACACTTAATTTTACTGTAGTAAAAAAAGCGTGGGGGGCAGCCTATTTACATTTTTGCATGGATAACAAATAATTTAAGACAAGTGATAAGGATCCCCCCCACGCTTTTTTTCTATTACAGTAAAATTAATTGTTTTCTCAAATACTTTATATACTTTTCATCCAAAGATAATTTTTAACTTTTTAGTTCATTTTGCTACTAAAGCGTGTTTGTTTAGTTTTTTAAACTATTATTTTTATATTGCTGAAAAATATAAAGTCCTTATTAACTTTTTTTTTTTTTTCAAATAAGATTTAGGTACTAAATATTGCTAACACTTGTAACTCTTAAATGAAATCTTTGTGCGTGTGTTCGATTTTTATAATGGAATGTATCTCAGTATTCTATTGCATTATTTGCATCAGACATTTTGAATGTTTTCTGGTAAATTCATGTGCAAACAATGTTACACTCCAGCTCTGATTTGTACGTTGTAAGTAATTCTATCACGCCACTGGCTTGGCAACTTTCTAAAGGCTTGGCCTGGCAACTTTCCAAAGGAAAGTTGGTCCCACAAACATACAAGTTAAGGTAATAAAAGCGTGTTGATTAGAATAAACTAATAACTTATCGTTAATAATTTAATTTGATTATAGAATATTGCATTGTCATCGGGTCGGAGGTTGCATTCCAAATTTCAAAAGAATCCGATCACAAAAAGTGGGCGAAAATTGAGTTGCAAGATTAGAAATTTAATTTCGGTGTAGACGGGATTAGAGCGTACGCCCAATGATTCCCGGAGGTGGACGTCAGCGAAGACCCGCATCTTAGACCGCTCCGCTACGAACGCTCATAAAGTGGTGGAATGTACTAACAGTAATAAGCCACTAGCTCTTAGTCCAAAGGAGCGTTACTCACAAACATACAAGTGAAGCTAATAAAAGCGTGTTAAAAAAAGCCCTTTATAATTATTTACAGCATTATAAGAGTGCGAGCCCCATTCTTTGTATGCACCGGACAAAAGCTTTTCGCTTCTCTGCAAAGTAGCGATATTGGGACTTTAGTCTGGCTCTGAGGTATAGAGTTAATGTTAATGCTGCATTTACTTCAAGAGTTCTACGTGAGATTTAAATTGGTATGATATAAAATTTTAATTATTTTCACTTTTCGTAATATTTTACGTCAGGTTTGCAAGAATGCTTTTGCATCTTCTTTACTATTAAATAAAGCTGAAAGTCTCTCTGTCCGGAGGATCTCTGGATGTCTGTAGAATGTCTGGATCTCTGTGACGCGCATAGCACCTAGACTGTTCGGCCGATTTTCATGAAGTTTGGTACAAAGTTAGTTTGTAGCATGGGGGTGTGTACCTGGAAGCGATTTTTCAAAATTTCCATTTTGTTCTTTTTCTATTTCAATTTTAAGAACATTTTCCGGAGCAAAATTATCATAAGATGGACGAGTAAGTTGCGAAATTATCATGACGTGAAATGGGTGAACGAATAAACATAGCCAATTGGCGAGAAATTCGTCATCCATTATTTGTAAATACACAGGCGAACCAAATGACCTTTTAATTTTCTACTACGGGCAAAGCCATGCAGGTACCACTAGTTTGAAATAAAACGTAGATGGAAGTAAGAATGCTGAGACTTCCTGCTCTTATTCGGTTCGAGGATATGACGGCGACCGCTCAGTCAGCATCCCAGGTGGTTAGCTCATTGTCTACAAGTGAGTGAACCAAAAGAAGAAGTGAAATTTCAATGACCATAAGGTATGTCGAGATCCTCGACGATAATGGGGTAAAAACAGTGGATGTAAACGACAATGGTATATTATTCGTCCTTTGACAAGCTGCCAATAGACGTGGTTTGGCCCCCAGCAGTTAAGGCAATATTCACTATCTCTCTTGGATTCGACTCGGACAAGCTTCTACCCCCCAAACAATTCAGCCTGATAATTAGGGATGTGTCGTTCATGAACGAACGAGTCAAAAAGAACGAATCCTTAAAATGAACGGATCCGTTTGTTCACTTAAAAAATGAAAGACCATTCTTTTGAAGGGTGAGCAGTTTGGAACATTGTATTGATGCACTTGTGATAAACCGCATTTCTTAAAAAATTATATTCATCTTCAAATTTTTAACTCTCAATCAATCTTAAATTTCCTTTTTCTCAGTGCAATACAATATATTTATTCGAACATTTTTGCTTTCTGTTTTATTCACCATTTTTCTTTAATCGTTGCAGTTCATTTGCAATTTTCCAGTGTATCCATTAGTAATGTTTTGTGTAACTCGTTTGGGCTCTAAAAAATCTTTGGACATTCCACTTACTGTCCCACGCACCAACTAAAATCCTTCTCACGCTTTCTGTTACAAAAATTATTTCTAAAAGTACCTTTTATCACTTTTCTGGAAAATTGTTGTCTTCTATAACACCCCTAATAACTACCATCTACTATACTGATTTGGCTTTATTTTTTACTGATTATTACTGTCTATTTTTTCCCCAATTAAAGAAGTGATACACTTTTTTTTCTGTTCTCATCGGCACTGTGGAATAATTTTGAAGCTCCCTAATATTTTTTTTTTTTTTTTTAAGTTATCTGGTAATCCGGCTGAGCTACCGATATATTTGTTGTTACTTTTCCCTTATACATGTTCTTTCGTAATACTATAGTTATATATATATATAGTGCTGTAGCTGGAAAAATTTAATAACTTATTTTTTCGATATGCTGAAATGGAACCTGTGATTTTTGGAATGGAAAACATATCAAACCATTCGGCAACTGAGAAATATCTTACAAAATGAACTATAATTGCTTTATACATCTAAACCTGAATAAAGTTTTTCTGATTCATTTTTCCAACGCATATTTCCTTACTTTTAGATCATTTTAGTTATTTTTCCTTCAAAGAATAATACTCATCTAATGAAATATTTCGAATGTACGTGAGTATGTCGTGCAGAGAGATCAACTGCAACTTTTTGAAATGAACGAAGTCGTTCAAATGAACGAGTTGAATGATCAGATCAAAGGAATGAAAGATCCTCGGGCGAACGGATCATTAAAAAGATCGATGTTGCCCACCTCTACTGATAATCAAACTGATTGTGTACAATCATAGGAAATCTCATTTTCAAACTGCTTAACCCAGAAATAGGAAAGAGAAATTGAAATCAGATTTGGTTTTAGTCATCGTTCAAATAAAAGACGAAGATTTTTTTTTTTTTTAATTCGAACGCAACGATAAAATGCAGTTCATAGAATTTTCATGCATATCGATAACTGTTATTGTGGTTAGCTTTTGTTGTATTTTACAACCTTTTATCTTACTAGGTTGGTAAACGAAAATACGAGTTTCAGTTTTGATTGAAACACCGACTATTTATCATTTATCTGTTTTTTTTTTTTTAATAGCAATGCATGAATTTTCTCAAAGCAGTTTTTAATTTTAATCTGGAAAATTTTCCTTCCAGGAAACTCTGAAATTCAAAGCAGACTGCCTAGAAATGCATCCTCTTCAAAAGAGCAAATTAAAGACTTTCAAATTTCGTCATCGAATCTAAAATACGAAAGCGATGCAAAGAGCGGTACCGACAGAATGAATAACTTAAATCAAGATAATAAAATAGAAAGTATTCAAACATTTCAAAACGTTTTTAAAAACATTACTGGATTGAAAAGTAGTCTACAGAAATTGTCTTCTTCCGCATCGAAACAAAATGTCGGAAACTTTCCTAAAAATAGAGACACCTGTGAGATTTGCCGAAATACTGGGAATCACGTAAAAGTTTGCTATCCATGCATATTAGATATGAGATCTTCATGCTGTGAGGCCATAGATGGCATTCGAGACATTGCAACTAGCCACATTGCTTTAAGTGAAAATAAAGTCACCGATCTTAAACGTGGATTCCCAGATTCTAGCAGCCACGATAATCTCAGTAGAGATTTGTTACAAACTCTTGCAAGCAATTTGCCCAAAAGATTTTGGGATAGGACTGGCTTGAAAAAGCATTATGACGTAATGACTGAAAGCTTATTGCACTTAAACTTTGAATGTAAAAAGTGTAAAGACGGAATTGCAACAGCGTCATGTTTAGTCCAAAAACTTTTACTCATGATATCATTAAATGACAATAATTCTCAGGTTGAAGCAAAGATTGAGGAACTCATTGGTGTCTTTTCTGAGCTGAAAGTTCCTTGCGGAGATTGTTCGGAAACGTCAGTTTTGTCTGTTGAAACAGCTTCAGGAAGCCTCACAAAGAACAATGCGTCTGTTCCCAAGGTTAATGCTAGGAACGTGATCAAGCAAGTCGAAAAGCAAGAAAAACAAAAGAACTGCGAGAACCGTTGGGAAAATCATGGTCAGAAAGATAATTCTGTTTCAAATGTGCAGCATAAAAAATCGCATCTAGGACTAAATCTTCTTGAGGAGTGTGTTCATTTCAAACCAGGAGCTAGCAGTACCAGTACCGATCCAGAAAGATCCAGTACCAGTGACATCCTGAATCAAACATACAGCATAGAAGACAACGAGCAGAGCGGGTCTATCTCGAGCGGCGCTTCCCAACAACCGTCACTATGTAAGAATTTTCCTGCCAACGAAAACTTAAAAATCCCTATAAAGAATTCGGTAGGGAAGATATACAAGGATAAGGGTTTGATACAGATTCCTCGTCGATCATGGAAATCTGCAGAATCGGTCCTAACGAGACACGTACCATCGAACATGAAAAAAACTGAATGTTCCATTGATGCTAAACCCAGTTGCTCACGAGCTTCTCCTAGGTCTGTAGAGCCACACCACAGCTCTATATCGTCCCCCATGAAGGGTTTTGGAAATGGCAGCGTCTGCTCGAGAACGAAGCTAAGTAATTCAGCAGCTTTCCCTGATGAGAATTGTGCTCCTAACTCTCTTGACCTTGCATCATTAGCAACGCGTAATTCAAAATTACCAGCCAGAGGTTTGTAAATATTTTATATACATAACATATGAATATAATGCGCATTATTTTAATACAGTAGAAGTTCCGAAAACTCGTCCTAATGGTGGGAAAAAGTAGCCAGGTTTCTGAAAATGCCGGATTGTCGGGAATGCACGCCCAACAAGTTTTTCGCACGAAATTTGTTCGTCCTGCAAGATCGTGACCGAGTTTTCTAGATTCGGTCGAATTATCGAGTGTCGAGTTTTCGGAATTCTGATGTATTAACGTATTGTACTTGTTTATGATGGTGAAATGAATTGCAGAAATTAAACTTTGTTCTGCTGTTTCAGTATATCAGGAAATCATGAATGTCAAACTGACAGTTGAAGGCAATGAAGGATTTGGTATTGGACTAGGTTTCATGTCTATTCATTCAACCATTCCGGTTATAACATCCATCGCAGCAAAAAGCGTAGCCAAAAGGTATTTCTTACTTGAATGATACTTGTCATGTATGTTCGTAGTCATTGGTTATGTTAATCTGAGCATGAGCACATTTTTACTTTCTTCTATATCTAATATATAGAAGCAAGTATTGGATTCGTGCAAATTTTCGAATTTCGAATTTTGACGAATTCGAACGTTTTGAGGTGTGCTGAGTCCATTTCGACTATTTTTGGAAAATGTCTGTCTGTCTGTGTGTGTGTATGTGTGTGTGTGTGTATGTATGTGTGTATGTGTGTGTGTCACGTCTGTGTGTGACCAGTTTTTTGTGGCCACTCTACAGCAAAAACTACCGCATGAAATCGAACGAAATTCGGTACACATATGTGCCGCTATGTGAACTTGTGCCCATTGGTTTTTGGCGCGAATTCCTCCAAGGGGGGTGGAGCAATGGGACGTTTTTCGAGTTACGCGTGCTTGCTGTTCCTCAGGAAGTAACTGGCGGAATCAAACAAAATTTGGTCCATATGTTGTTATTAACAGGAACAGGTGCTGATTCAATTTTGGTGTCAATAACTCAAACGGGGGTTGAGCTATAGAACGTTTTTTGTCGTCAATTGTGACTGCTGTATCTCAAGAAATAATGAACGGAATGAAAGAAAAATTTATCGGCAAGTAGCCCTTAGTGGGTATAAGAACTGATTTTATTTTTGTGTCAACAGCTAAAAAGGGGGTAGCGCAATCACCCGTTCTTTTTTTCCATTTTGAGTGCCCTATCTCAAGAAGTAATGCTACGTTCTGGTTGAAATTTGGAATATATGTGAATCCATTTGTAAACAGGCTTTGGTTCAATTTTGACGCCGATCGCTCCAAGAGGTGTTGATTTTTTTTTTTTTTTTTTTTGCGAATAAAAATATTTTTATTAATGCAACAATAAGAAAGATAAATCGTAATAGATTGTCGTCTGCGTATTTCTCGTGATTTTAATTGTATGGAAATGATAGGAAATATTATCTCAATGATTTAAAATTTTTAACTGTTGCCATCTTATGTTTGTTAACAAATAAAATATTTGTAATTAATTCAAGCAAGGCTTTTAAAATAACTTTCAATTTTCACTCTTTGCTTTGCTTTTGCAATAATTCAGACATTGGGATGGTCGTCAAGTTTTTGCATGTGTAATTTTGTTTTTGTTGGGAATATTGCTTCCTCGTCAAGCATGGGGAGGGATCAGAAAAAAAAAGAAAAATATAGAAGAAAGTTTCGTGATGGCCACAACATACTAGTTGTAGTTTAACTTACTTTTTAGTTTTCTTTTTTTTTTTTTTTTTTTTCTTTTACGGTAGTACTTTTGAGAGCTTCAGTAAATTGTTGTGTTTCATCAGTTGCAGTATCTTCCTGAATATTTGACAACAATTTTTATTTCTTTCGCAGTACCAGTTTTGTAGGTGGTTTTTGTGTGCGTCAAATACGTGCAACGTTTTACATTTGACAAAAATTTCTCGCATATAGGATCTATCTTTATAATTTGAACCGAAGAAGTTTATGGTTTTCTTTGGAGGTCTAAAGCTAAAAATGAAACAACATTATTTTGGGCTGTACTTTTTGATTGCTTATTTTGAAAATAAATACTCTCAAATTATTAATAATTATTAATTTATGCAAGAGTAAAACGGGAAAATTTTTCACCTATACTATTCGAGACTTTTCAAGAGTTATCCAATATGGTTTCCGCTCCGTGACCAGTTACTTCAATTGTGATGATGCTGGGAGACATACCCGGATTTCTTCTTGTACCAGTGGCGGCTCGTGATCCATTTAAATGGAGATTCACAAATTTCGAAAATTAAACATCCAAGTACGATGTTACACAAGCTACTTAAAAATATTTTTAAGTTTTATTTGGTTATTTATTTTTAAGGTAAACAAATCGATAATATTTTCACTGAATTCAAGTGTTTCATTCATCATGCTGTTTTCAATTGAGAGAACGGTTAGAGCGCTTAATGTGTTATCTCTTCGCTCATTGATTCTTTAAAAGATGTTCTAATGACGAAACAGTCAAAATGGACGCAATATATCTATTTCTTGAAGCTTATATATCAACCAGATTTATTTGCCGTGCATTAACCTAGTACTGCTGCTGACACTCACTCGTGACGGCACAATTTACCCGAGAGCCAAATATCAAAATATTTTGATAAGTAACCAAATTAGCGTTTGCAACCGTAAGCTATTGACTAGCGTACTTTCGCGCAGCACGTGCTATACAGAATCAATAGCATTTAGAAATCCACAGTACCTACTTCAGCTATGTGTTAGCGCGTTGAAAGAACAAACTGGACGGGGATTCTTCTCCAAATTTAACGAAAATCTATCACGTAATGCATTTAATCATATTTTATTTCAATTTTTTATGAATTTATTTTTCATTTTCAATGGGGTTGTTTCCTTCAGTCAAAAGTAGTAATTTTAGTCACTGAAATTGATAGAATAAACAAAAAAAAAATAAAAAATAACATGGACCCAGAAAATTCTTTCATTTTCCCAACAGTTATTTTTTAATTAATTTTTTAAAATGTCTAGGTCTAGGCTTGGTCTATATGATGTCACAAATGATGCTTTTTGGTGCATTTTGTACAGCGTTTCCACGTTATGACAATCAAGAAGCGAATTAAAATTGCGCTCTATGCTCTTGCTATCAACCATACACGTGAGTAAAGATGCGAATTAAATATTTTGCTCTGAGAACGGCAACACAGAATGGCATTTCATCATTTGTGATGTCATCGGCCAGAAATGTAAACAATGAAAGATCACCGATTTAAGTATTTTTTTTTTTAATATTAAACTTAAACAAATTATTTAAAAAACGGTTAGATCCTATGTTTTTAAGCATGTTCTTTCAGAAAAAATTCTTTTAATATATACGAAACGACCCCAGCGGGTCGTTAACGTGTCGTTAAGGTTAACGTGCTTATGTGCACACAGAGCAGCCTCAATGGAAGATCACGGGAGGTCACTGTAACCTTCCGAAAATTTCCTTATTCGGCAAACTCGCCTCACTGTTCAGCAAAATTATCATCATTCCGCGAATGGGTCGTTTCCGAAATTTTGAAAGTATTTTTTTCTGAAAGAGCATGCTTAAAAAAATGGGATCTAATCATTTTTTAAATAATTTGACGAAGTTTGGTATTAAAAAATTTTTTTTTCCTTGGTGCGCAGATTCAATTTCATTTTTTACACTTCTGCACATGAAATCACAAGTGATGAAATGCCATTCACTGATGCCATTAGCGCAGAGCCCAATATTTAATTCGCTTCTTTATTCGCATGTACTGGCAACGATATGGTTGATAGCAAGCGTAGAGCGCAGTATTAAATTCGCTTCTGAATAATTATAAGCTGGAAATGCGGTAGACAGCAAGCGGAAGCATTCAGCGCGCTAGTGCAGTATGCTCTTGAAAAATTGATTATAAATTGAACGTTTCGAAAATAAAAAGACTTTCCTTGCTCTATATATATATATTTTTTTTTTTTGCTCATTCTACCAACTTCAGTGACAAAAAGTAGTACTTTTGACTGATGGAAACAACCCTGTTCTATTTTGGATTATTCTAGATTTGGAGCTCCATTTGGCAAATTGAGACTCTCCACCCAACCAAAAATTTTAATTTCGGGGCGCCCCTGTGTGCACATATAGTAGAGCCGCCATTGCCATGTACCTAAATGGTTCTTTAGGAATGTTCTGACAAACGATTTAAACCTTCAATAACACATTATAAGGATCATTCAAATGAAACCTGGTCACCACAGTAAAGTAACGGTGACGGTTTTATTAACTCAAAAATAACTGCCAAAACTGTTGGTACATTTATCCCGTTGCGTCATTAGTCTGTCGATTCCACCTTCGAAGAAGCTAGTAGGCTGCTGTCGGATCCAGGTCTGGACTCAGTCACGCACTTCATCGTCTGTTGTGAATCGATATCCACGAATAGCTTGTTTCAGAGGTTCAAAAATATCTGACCTATGAAAGTCACTCGGTGAAAGGTCTGGAGTGTACTGTGGATGTTTCAGCATTTTCCACTGAAACTCCTGCAATGTTGTCTTCATCGCATTGGCCGTGTGTGGGCACCTTTGGACAACATGCCTGGTCGTTTCGGCTTAGTAAATCTGTCTAAGGTTCCGTAAAGTGGCTGATAACACTGGGTATTGACGGTGATTCCCCGTTGCAGTAACTCGACAAGCAACGGGCTCTTGTGGTCAAAAACGCAGACATGTTCAGTAGTGGACTTGTCTAATCACCTTCTCTTCATTGTGAAAGCATACTGTCGCTGCGGAAATCAAACGTTGTACATGCACCAGTCTCTCTGCCAATAAATGGTGCCTCCGTACATGCAATTAAGTGACACCCTCTAGTGAAGTTAGACGCACTTTCCAAGTTTCATTTGAATGAACCTTATATTTCAAGCATGTTCATCGCAAATGAAACAATCGGCAAATGGTAAAACACTTATTTTAATTCGTGTGTTTTAAGGGTTGGTGTTCTCAGTGTGTACGACCGAGTACTTGCAATTAATGGCAGAAGCGTTGTCGGGCTTTCGCTGCGTGAATTGGAGACCGTGAGAGAAGAATTGGCGCCATTGAAGCAAGTTACGCTCACGGTGGAGTTCGATGTCAGCATCGTACGCACGAAATTCGGCGTATTTGACGTCCACTTACAGAGGAACCTTATTCCTGGCTTTTTGTACGAAGGTGTGTATTTTTGTCTTGATTTCGAAACTAATAATTTGTATATGTATTCTTATGCAGTCCATTCTAGGAGAAAGAGGATTTAAAAGGATGTTATGGGTCATTACACTAGTTTACGAGAACCTTTGTATAATGAGGTTTTGAGCTAACACGACACTCAAATTTTACATTTCTTACACGATACTAAATCCAAAACACTGATTTAAACTAATAAACTATTTACAGCACATTTAAAAATAAACTCAGCACGACTAAAAACGAAACTATCTAAAAATTACAACAGAAAGAAATTATAATCTACAGAGAATTTACATAAAAATTTAAAAGAAAAAAAAAAACCTTCACACTCTCTAATGTTTTATCGATTGAAGCGATCAATGCCTGCAGCATTGGATATGGTTTTACAATAACTACCGTTGATTAAATTTGTTGCATAAAAAGCGATCGGGCGCCAGACACTTCTTTGTTACTTTTCATTATACTAGCTCCTGAACCCAGCGCCGCAGGCTAACTGTCTCAAGAAAAGCTATTTTGCTGTCGACATAACTTAAATGCATATGCTATAAATAGAAAAGTTACAGTTAATACCCAATAAAAAAAAGAATTCTAAAATGATTTACTGTTTCTTATTATGGTTTCGGTCCAGCTTTTCTTTCTTTCTTTCTTTTTTTTTTTTTTTCAAGCAGTCATTTTTACTGCTCAAATGCAATAAACCTTACAACAGATTACAAAGTATTGTCACAGATTTTGATAAGGGGGGAAGGGTCATGACCCCCATGATCCCCCCTCCCTTCCTAGTATCCACTTCTTACAGTTTCGATCAATTTTTTGAGCAAACATTCAAATACTGTTTCGGGTTTGGGGTACCAACTCCCACTTGTATTCGCCACTGGGGTTAGGTTTGGGGATCCGGCTGGCCAACGCATATAGGGTAAATCATCATCATCTGCACGGCTAATCCAGCGCTGCAGAGCGTCAGTGGCGCAGCGAAGTGGGTGAGGGGGAGGGGTTATAAGCAATTCCCAGAGGTCTTAGTTTTAACATTGTTGCCAGTTCTAATTCAGTAGTTATATCGCGTCTAAGGACTGTTGTGACCAAAAAGTCCCTCCAGAAGGAGTTTCTTGCTGCGCTAGTGCGGAACGCGCGCGTTTAAATAGTTACGCACGTTTAAAAACACTTGGACAGTTTATCTTAATTTTCTGTGTCATTTATAGTGGTAAGTATAATAGTTTATGAAATATAAATTTTTAAAACCGGAATGCTATTTTATGCTAACCCTGTATATTAATGAATATTGTTTCTAAGTGCAAAGGTGGAGAACAATAGCCTGCTCATGATCTCCCAAATAGCGAGGAATTCACACATCGCATCGCTCACTACTTCTTATTTCATTCTTGCAATCTCGTCTCTATTTATTTTTCCAACGAAAATAATTTTAGAATATTTTTTTCGGCGGAGACGAAAAGGTGATTAATTTATAGATGTAGTATAACTAGATGCACGACTGCGTAGCTGCAACCATTGAATGCTCGACTCTTGAATTAAACGGGCAAAAGCGTAGCTTTCGAGGATGCAACAGAAAAAGTTGTTAGCGCGTGTGCGCTTTTTGGAAGCTGCCGTTTACAAGAAGATCTACGTTGCTCATGGAACCGGTTTCTTGTTGTGTATCTAGTTAATGCTACATCTAATGGATTAATTCTAAACAGTGTAGAATAATTTAGAACGTTCGAAACATATTTGAACAGATCAGCTTCCGAAGTGTGTATCGCAATCAAATAGGGCAAGGACTATATTGATCACTAAATGTGCTATAAGAATGCGAGCAATATAAACACCCATGCTATTTCTCCAATTTTGTTCTCCTCACCCCTTTTTCAATAAAATTAAATCATTTAATCCTTTGTCCATTGAAATTCATCTTTTCCGAGCCAAACAACCTTGCCTCTGTTAGATTCTTTAATCCTGATGACGAGACGACTTCAATTTTCTCGTTGATTAATAAGTGTTTAGTGTAGCCGAGAAAGTTTCTTTGATTAATCACTGCTTACACATGATTCTCCATAAAAGGTTTTAGAAAAGTGCAAATATCCCTCTTCTTAACAAAAAAGGACATAAAGCTTTATAAGAGTATGATTAGTAAATCTTCATAAATTTAGGGTATTTATTAAAATCAACTACATGATTTGACAGAAAATACAATCAGCGAGTATAAATTAAAGCATTAGAAGAATACGATCAGTAATATCAGGGGTGCCCCCCTAAGGGCAAGGGCACACCCCGCCCCCCAAATTTCGCGAAGACCCCACTTAAAGCAAGAGCCTCCCCCTCAAAAAGTGAAAAATACCCGTCAAAGCACCCACCCATTAAAATTTCAATGGCGCAGTCTGCGCCGTGACCCCCCTTTTGTGGGCACCACTGGTAATATGCATGTTAATTTAAGGTACTCATAGAAATAAGTTGCATGACTTGACGGAAACTACATTCCGTCTTAACAAGCAATGACATAAAGCATCATAAAAGCATGATTAGAAGTATTTCGTTATGCTAATTTATGGTACTCATTGAAATGAGCTACAGGACTTGACAGCAGTAGCGCAGCGAAGGGGGGGGGGAGTGAAAACACTCTCCAGAGGCATTGGTTTTAACATAAATGATTCTAATACAGTAGTTTATGCATATGAAAAGGCTGTTTTGATTTAAAAAAAAAAACCTTTCAGAAGGTATTTTTGAGCAAAAAAAACCCTCCCCGCCAGAAGGTATTTTTGAACAAAAAAACCCTCCAGAAGGCATTTCTGGCTGCACTAGTGCATGACAGAAAACACAATCCGTCTCGGCAAGCAATGACATAAAGCTTTATTAAAGCATAATAAGTGAAATTTCGTTATGCTAATTTGCGGTACTCATTGAAATGAGCTAACAGACTTAACGGAAAATACAACCCGTTTTAACAAGCATTAACTTAAAAGTTGTGTTAGAGCATAATAAGTACAAAACCTCATACTAATTTGTGGTACCCATTGAAATGAACTGCAAACTTTGACAACTGTTTAATTTGAATTAGATGCATCGGTGGTACGCGGGACGCCTATGAGGTTGAAAGGGGTCTTGAAAGGCAGCGCTGCTCACCGCTCTGGGGAAGTGTTCGTCGGAGATGAAATTCTCTACCTTAAGTGCCAGAGAGAGGAGGAATTCGATCCCATCAGTTTGGATTGCAGTCGACGTGATTCGATTATCATCACCGTACGGAGAAAGTTAACCCAAAGTAAGTGACATCGTGGAATGAGGGTAATGTTAGCCAGGGCAGCGGGGTTGGAGTCGGACTGTTCTGGGGGGAAAGGAGTCAGAGTCTGAGTCGGGAGTTGTTGACTTCAAGAGTCGGAGTCTGCTATTTTCTCTTTCAGTCCTCAATATGCCATGGCTGCAAAGTTGGAGTCGGAGTCTAAAGCTCTAGATTAGTGGTTGCCAGTCACCAATGGGCTGTCATTTCACTGAAAATGGCTACCAAAAAATCAAGTCTTCGTCGCCAAAAGTGGCGACCATATGTTTCTATATTCATTAAAAATCATATTGTATATCGTGCTACGACAAGATGCTTCCAATCCTGAAACGTTCAGCACATCAGTCGACGCCACCTTGGAAACGTAATTCAGAGTAAACTTCCTTAAGTTTTTTTTTTCTTTTTTTTTTTGAGCAATCACGATTGCCTATTGTTCTCACTTGAAGGTCTTTGATGTTGGGTTCCTTTTTCAGCTTGGATCTGGGGCCTCTGCAGCATCACCGACCACTGGTCTCGGCTTGTCTGGTCCTGACCACTGTCCCCCGTAATCCGCTTCTCCTGGTTGGTGGCTTTCATATCCTACACACACGCACGCTCATACACATTACACACACGTGCCTACGTGCATACACACAGGTCTACGCGCACGCACGTCTACACATGCACGCACGCGCGCCTACACTCACTTACACACAAAACTAAACACACGTAACCCTCCAGGAGGAGAAGCAGGCTTGGGGAGACAAGAGCCATTTCTGGAAACAATAACTCCAATTAATAGGGTCCTGTTGCAACTCGTGATTGCAAAAAACATAATTTGAATTAAAAATTCCAGAATTCAAATTATTATTATGTTTTTCCCCTCGCTGATGGGAAAAACATAAACATCAATAAAACAAAACATCGCTCTGGCTCAATAAAAATGGCTACCAAAAGTTAAAAGTGGCTACCATTTTTAGTGATTTTGGTAGCCAGTGGTTACTATTCAGAATTCTTGGTCTAGAGCTTTATTGGAGTCGGACTGACTTTGGAGTAAAAGAGTTGGGGTCCATGGCTCTATATTGTCGGAGTCGGAGCCGGCCTCTTCCGCAGCCCTGATTGTAATGAGTATGTATTAACGAGTATTCTTGGAATGGTGGCTCAGATCATACAAAAACATTCCAATTTTTTTCACAAATATACATTTTTGTAGTTGCTGAGATATCCACCAATGAAGCAAATCTTATGAAACAATTTAAACACAATGGTAAACATGTATTTACTACTTCCAAATACGATTAAACGTTAGTAAAAAAAACCAAATAAATAAATAAATAGAACAGCCAAAAGCCAAAAGTTACTACCATTTTTTGTGAGCCAGTGGCTACTATTCAGAATTCCTAGTCTAGAGCTTTATTGGAGTCGGACTGACTTTGGGGTAAAGGAGTTGGGGTCAATTCTTGTTCATAATGATGTATTCAAAATTTTAAGCTTCGCATAGGGCATCAGCATAGGCGTAAGATGTTACAGCTGACTGACTTGCATTGACGCTAAGATCTAAACAGCTAGCCTTCCATATACCATCGGATAAAACAGGAAGAATTTCTGGGGAAAGTCTACAATTATCTGGGTAGTTAAGTTAATAAAAATGGATAAAGTTACTAAATTTATCCATTTTCTTTTTTTACCGTATTACCCCGCATTATCCGGCATGCCGGAACAAAGCGAGATTGACAGCATGCCGGGAAATTCGAATTTTCGGCATGCTGAATAATTCGTAGTGTATTTTGCAACAAAACAAAAGCAAATTTTTCCATTCAGTTCTAGTTCTGTATTGCGTATAATATGTGCTTGTTATTTATGGCAGGTCACGTTTAACGGATTTAATTATATGCCAATAAAGTAATCAATTCAGAAGCAAGCATTTTTTTTTAAATACAGTGGTTCCCAAAAGTGTTCGTACACCTACGACTTTCAATGAAATAGGACCCCATCCATTGATTGGAATTATTATTTCGGTGTAGGTATTTAATTATAAGATCTATGATCAATTTTCAATAAAACTACATGAAAATGTTTTTAAAAATATTAAACTTAATTTTTTAAAAACCGAAAAGTGCCGGAAATTTTATCTCACAAAAGTCTTTGTACACTGTAAAAAAATGTCTATATATTTATTGAATAATCTAACTTTTTATTAAGTAATTATTTAGTAGAATATCGTGCAGTATCAACAACATCTTTTAAACGTCTGGGAATAGATTTCATTCTTTTTTCTTCCCCCCCCCCCTTTTTTTGCGTAATTTCTGAGTAAGTGTTCAACCACACTTCGAGTGTTACTGTTTCTAGCTCTATTTTCGTTTCAAAGCCGTATTTTCGTAATCTAGGATCCAGATATCTCTAAATATGTTCCATTATGTTCAAATCTGGAGATTGAAGGGGTATTTTCTAAACTTTAGGACAATTTTTGAGGCACTAGACGCAAACGTTGAAAGCTGTGTGCTTCTTATCGTTATCTTGATAAAAAACAAAGTTGTTTCCGATAACCAAATTTTTGGCTAAGAGTTTAAAATTGGTTTTTAAAATATTTAAATGAACAGCATGATTTATTATTTCATCAAAAAATTCCAAACTGCCAAGTCCTGATGCTGATGTGCACCCTCGCACAAGAACCCCTTCACCGTCCTTGAGAAACTGATCCAACTAAGTTCTTAAGATCAAGTTCCTCATTTTCTCTTCTATTGACAATTATACAACAATTTACCCAAAAATGTGGAATTTAATTTCATCTGTAAGTAAGACGTTATTCCAAAACGTTTTGGAGCTTTCTTTCTTTCTTTCTTTTTTTTTTTTTTTTTTTGCGACAAAAAGCGTAAGCTTTACGTTTTTCGCACGAACAAGAAATTTCTGCGGGAAGAGTTCCCATTTAATCCAGTTAATCAGAGACCTTGGCGAAAAATTTAGGTGAAAATTAAATGTGAGTTTTTTCATTAATTTCTGCAGAAACTGTTACAGCACTCAAATGTGTATTTTTTATAATTTTTTTAATTGTAAATCTCTGATCATGCTTTGTCAACTTTGTCGGTTGACCTTTACTTGCCTTGTTTTCGGTCCGATTCTTTTCTTTAAAGCATTTTATCAAGCATTTTACTATAAAATGGAATAAATTAACTAATTTAGAGACGTTTCAAACCAATTTACCTCCACTGTGACGAAAAAATTCAATTTTCGAATGGTGTTGGTGGTTTTTTACGAACACCAGCCATTTTAAAGTAATAAGCACAATATAAAGGAATAAATAAGCAAAAAATTAAAGCCAAATGACTTTTAAGGGTCAACACAATGCAAAAATTAAAAAAGGGACGTATGGTAATTTTAATCATGAATTTATTCGAAAATATTTGAGTGTACGATGACTTTTGTGGCGTATTATTTCTCTATCTTTTCGTTTTTTGACCCATTTCAAAAAGAAGATCCGTCAATATTTTGAAAAAACTACAGGGTTTTATTTAGAATGACATAAAAATGATGTGAAAAAATATTGGACTTCATATTCGAATTCAGTTTTGCGTTATTTTGGTTTTACTAAAAAATTTTAAAGTGTACGAAAGCCTTACGAGAGTTTCAAGAGTTTATTTATGAATCAAAAGAGAACGTTCAAACTCATGCAATTTAAACAAAATAAGAACTTGAAATGTATGATATATGTTCTTATGCTGATTCTGTTCATGTTCTTTTCAGTGGGACAGGGAAATGCGTCCTTGGCGCAACCCCTCGATGACCCCATCTCTGGGATGCTCCGGCAGGGGTCCAGCTTTCGAGTCATGGGCACAAGCGTCCATCTCTTGGACGGCCAAACGGTCTTAGAGTTCCGAGTCCGGCTTTTCAGAGACCCCAAGCACTGGGACTTCGGATTTCTAGTGGGAGAGAATCCGGGCGCTGCCGAGGCATATGTGACCGACGTCCGGGAGGGAAGTCCGGCTCATGATTCCGGAGTTGTGAAGAAGTTCGACAGAATTATTGAAGTAAGAGAATTTTAAGTTCTAAAACTTTTTTATGCTTTATAATTGGTACAAATGTTGGTTTTTTTGGCAAAAAAATATATACCATCAGCGTAGGCATATCCTCAAAGTTCACGTAACTTAATACCTCCGTCCACTTAAAAACGGGAGGGGAAAATGGAATCAGTAGCGGTACGAAGTTTTACTAAACTCAATTATTCAAGACTTCTCATGCTGTAGCAGCAGCACCCGCAGCATCCACCTTTCAAGAAGTTATCAAAACTTTCAGAAATTCAATACACTTGATTCTAAATTTAGAGCTGTAGTATTCATTCAGTTTTTTCAAGTAGCTCATGTTCATCATAAATGTGTATCTCTATACATACACATTTATGCAAATAAATGTGTATGCTACAAATAAAGCATTGGGAAATGATGCACCTCGAAGCGTTTTTCTCAAAATTTGAACTTGTCATCTTTTAATTTTAATTTTAAAAACAAAAAGAATGGCATAAAATTTCTATTTCTATGTGAAGGAAAAGCGGTATCATTTCAAGTTTGACATCATAAGTAAGCTAGTTAACAAATTACCCCCAGATGAAGTTAGCTCTTTTCTTTTTTTCAGCCTTAATGTAATTAGTTATTTCAACAAAGTATTTACTGTTATGGTCTTCACTGTTTCCGTATATATTCACTTCACTAAATCGAACTTCACTCGCCTGAAAAATGTTAAACAGTATTTTTCCGCTGTGACAAAAACCCTAGCTATCTCTTTGAGTGAACTGTTTGTTTGTTTTCTCATAAATTGTTTCCCCCGCAAAGAGTAAGTGCTTAATTCTTATAAACTATAATTTATACTCAGTAAGTTACCGCCCCGTAGCCAGGGTTAAGGCAGAAATACACCGCCAGCTCAGTCAATTCCAGCCGAGGACTGCAGTTTCGTGCTTATTAGCACTCATCAGCCCGGCATAGGAATGACTGAGCTGGAGGTGGAAAACCTCTTAAGGAAGCCTCGAGTGCCAAACAAACTGGTAGCTAATACAGAATTAGCTCTGACCAGACGAGTGACCGAAACAATGGTTCGGTTCAACTCGAATATTGAAGGCAAGGCAGGTATATTCAGTAAGTTACCACCCCATAGCCAGGGCTAAGACAGAAATACATGAAATACACCGCCATGTAACTTACTGAATATACCTGCCTTGCCTTCAATATTCGAGTTGAACCGAACCATTGTTTCGGTCACTCGTCTGGTCAGAGCTAATTCTGTTTAGCTATTTGTTTGGCACTCGAGGCTTCCTTAAGAGGTTTTCCACCTCCAGCTCAGTCATTCCTATGCCGGGCTGATGAGTGCTAATAAGCACGAAACTGCAGTCCTCGGCTGGAATTGACTGAGTTGGCGGTGTATTTCATGTATAATTTATACTTTTTTAACTAGGTGGATGGTGTGTTGATCGGTAGCAATACTGACGTTTCAGCTCTATCTCTGTTAACACAAGCCAATGAGAGGGTAGATCTACTGCTTCGTAGAATACATCGTGGAGCACCTGCACAGCTTCAGAACCTTCACACGCTTGAATAAGATGTCATGAAGAGACTCATTGTATAAAAGAATACTGCACATGTTGACAGAAACAACACAACTTCCGTGAATTTTGAAGAAGAACTATATGTTTTTAACTTTCACATATTTAATTAAAATATTTTACAATTGTGAACTATACAATACATTCTGACGACAAAAAGCTAAGCCTTGAGATTATATCTGACGCTTTATTGTACAATATAAGTATTGAATCGATTGTTAACATTTGCTTCATTTTTAGTTGAGTATTATTGAAGAGTAATTTGAAATGTTATTTCTTTGAAGTTGTTTCAAGTCCTGAGTACCATCGCATAAGGATGCGTTTATATCATTTCGCTTTTCGCTGTATATTCTGTTTGCATAAAGCAATTTTAAATCTCTCTCTTATGTAAAGTACTATAAATATAGCAATGGCTTTAGAAGACATAAATTGGCAAACTTCAGAGTATATGCTCTATTGAGTTTTAATAATATTTACCAACAAGAATAGTAAAAAAATCATTCTATCAAAAATCTCAAAAAAAAAAAAAAAAAAGAATGCATAACTGAAGCTTCAAGAGCTCCTAGCATTTTCAATCTTCACAATTAAACTTCCCACTGATTATGTCTTACATATGTAAGCTAGTGCTGGTCTGTAGTTATAGGAATCACCAATGATATTAATCTTATCTTTCGATGTACGGCAGGCGTTTCTCCATGTTAACATTCCCATAATGCTCAAGGGTTGCTCTTACCCGCGTGTTATGACCCAAGAACTATTATGACCTTGTAAAAATATTCAGGCTGCTCTATAGAGTACCATTATAAAGATGACAATAATCATTGAAACCTTGTATCCATCAAAGAAAATAGACCATCAATTGAGAAATGAAAACCTTATTACAGTTTCGTGGTTATTTCATTAGCCCTTTTGATGATACAAGATGCTTCATTCTATCCTACACTTTCTTACTGTTGGGGGGAAAAAAGGCTTTTCTTATAATCAAAATTAGCAACACTGTGGATGAATCGCGACAAATCTGACCAATATTCCTTTCATTGCCACCGGACATGAAAGCTTTAGTTCTAGAATTAGTAGAGAGATAACTTGTCTCGCCTGCCTTACTACGTCAGAAAAATTAGAACAAGGCTCTATAAACCTACAAAATTTCTACCATCGCGTTGATCGAAAACGTTATTTTCTGCACGAATTTCCACTTGGCTATTTTGTAACTGAAATATCCCCGAAGAAAAGGAAACTCCATCCTCAAGCAGCGTAAATCACGCAAACATTGGTCATTCAAGCGGCGACCAGTTAACATGCAAAACGGAGAATAAACTGACGATTTATTCAAGTGTAAATTTTTCTTGAGGTTTGTCTAAATTCTAAGACATGAGTTTCTTCTTTGCAGAAATGAATTATAAGACTTTCAAAATGTTTTTTCACATATTAAAGAGATTTTCTTTTTTTCTGAAATTGTTATTTTTTCTTTTTCTTAAAGCTAGGCTCCAACCCCTGATCGCTGGCACCCTCCAACTACAGAAGATTGCTTTTCAATCGTATTCGGTTTTCAAAGACTTAAATCATCTACTGTGGAGTATCAGGTTAAAATATACGTTACGACTGGCCCCAAAAAAAAAACCTCCCTCGCCCGTAGAAAATGGAATTTAAGTAAAGAGCTTACTAGAATAAGAACACTATTAAAATTCCGCTCCCACCCGAAGACAAAAAGAATTTGATGAAAATACGTATAATAACTTATTTAAAATTTAAAAAAAAAAACTTTTTTGAAGAGCACCCTTATTTCAATTTTTAAACTAACTTGTACCAACTTGCATAGCTATAGGGAATAACGGGCTCATAAGCGGCAGTTTTGTGAGTTTGAAAATAAGTTTTCAAATTTATGGTCTCAAAAAAGTAACATTTTGCACTTTAGATCCATGCTTGAATTGAGTTTAATCTAGGACTTTCACTAAAATAGAAGCCCTTATATCTGCTATTCAAATTCATTGAAAAATTAGCGCAAGCTTACTCTGATGCAGAAAAAAAAACTCGAGTGACATGGGATATTAATGGGTGCAAGAAATCTTTCATCTTTTCAATAGGCAATTTGTGTGAAATTTTAGCTTGAGAAAATAATTACAAAATAACTACTTCGAAACAGAAAAAAAAACGAAGAAAAAAAAACGCTTCGGCGTGAAAGCCCTCAGGGCTCGAAGCAATTTTGTACCAAATTTCAAGGCTGTGGATGCTATGGGGTTTCAACGACGGGGGCCCTTTACAGACATCCTGCCATAATCTCTTTGAAGTTACTTTTTTTTAATGTATAAAGATCCGCACTTGTTAGCAAGTAAGAATCGATTTATTGGCAATATGGGACCATAGATGTAGTAATAATTATACAAACTTAATGCTACATCTATGTAGCTCACATCTATGTAACTTAAACCTTAATACCACAGCTATGTATGGGGTGATTATTTCAAAAAGCTGTTGGTAGATATTTGAGTATGTTAGTGAAAGAATCAATCTGGAGGGGGGAGGAGAGGTACATTTTGCACTTGAGTTTGAATCTTGATTGGTGGGCAACCTATTGCCCAAGTAGACGGGGAGGGGGTGGATCACCCGAAATTCACCGTCTTCTGCGGTGTACACCAACCCGCCGTAGGAGTCTAGTCTATACTATTAAAAGCTTTGCGCGTCTGTCTGCATGAAGCCGAACCTATCCGAGCGCAAAACAGAACTGGGATTCGATCCAGGTTCTGAAAGATTCGTAATTTTTCGGGGAAACTTACGTACTGCTCATTAAATGGGGTACTGCCGCAGCCAGTTTGCACGCGTTTATATAGTTAAAAAGCTCAGAAAGATTATTCTATTTTGGTAAAAATTCCACTAACATTTTGAATTCAACCGAAATTCAGAGGTAAGATATAAATCATGAGAACAAATAATGATATGGCCTTTTTTCCTTTTTTTCGTATTAGAGGAACATTTAAAAATTTTATATTTTTCGAAAAGAATGTTATCTTTTCCGAGATACATTTCCGAGGATATTGTAGTTAAAAGTCAAGAGAGGGGGGGGGGGGATGAAAACGATCACCATAACGACAAATATGAAGAATTTGAAGTGAAATAGCCCTCGACATATTTGGCTTCTAAAGTGCAGAAAAACGTTAAACTGTTTTGAAGCCACGGATGCAAATGACGATGTTTTTCGGACCCCACTTATCTCGAAAACAACAAGAAAGAGATAATAAGACAGTTCAAATCAAATAACCAACTTCTTTGGTACTGTGCACAAATATGATAACAAAGCAAGCACGAATGATTTTTTATGATTCTTTTATTTTTTATTTTTTCACGAATCCGTTTTTTACTAGCACTTGGTTATAACGAGCAAATAACGCGATCCCTTCATCACGCTCGTAATAAGCTAGTTCGATTGAATACAGTGGCTCCCAAAAGTGTTCGTACACTTTGAAATTTTTTAGTAAAACCAAAATAACGCGAAACTGAATTCGAATATGAAGTCCAATATTTTTTTCACATCATTCCTATGTCATTCTAAATACAACCCAGTAGTTTTTTAAAAATATTGATGCATCTTCTTTTTGAAATGGGTCAAAAAACGAAGAGACAGAGAAATAACACGCCACAAAAATCATTCTACACTCAAATATTTTCGAATAAATTCATGATTAAAAGTATCATATGCCGTTTTATTTAATATTTTTGCATTGTGTTGACCGTTAAAAGTCATTTGGCTTTAATTTTTTGTTTATACATTCCTTAATATTGTGCTCATTAAAATGGCTGGTATTCGTAAAAAACAACAAATACCACTCGAAATTTGATTTTTTTTTCCCTCACGGGTAGCGGTTAATTGGTTTAAAACGTCTCAAAATTAAATAATTTATACCATTCCATAGTAAAGTGCTCGATAAAATACTTTAAAGAAAAGAATCGGACAGAAAACAAGGTAAGAAAAGGTCTACTGGCAAAAAATAGTAAAGCTTGATCGGAGATTTCAAGTTAAAAAAATTATGAAAAATACACATTTGGAGTGCTGTAAATGTTTCTGCAGAATTAAATGAAAAAATTTTACATTTAATTTTCACCTAAAATTGTTCACCAAGTTCTCTGATTAGCTGGATTAAATGGGACCTCTTCCCGCTGAAAATTTTCTTGGTCGTGCGAAAAACAGAAAGCTTACGCTTTTCGTCGCAAAAATCAATGATAAATAAGCTCAAAACGTTTTACAATCACGTCTCACTTACAGATAAAAAATGAATTTAACATTTTTGGTTAAATTGTTGTATAATTGTAAGTAGAAGAAAAAATTTGGAACTTAATCTCAAGAACTTAGTCGGATCAGTTAATCAGGACGGTGGAGGTGTTATAGTGTGAGGGTGCATATCAGCATCAGGACTCGGTAGTTTGGAATTTTTTGATAAAATAATGAATCATGCCGTTCCTTTAAATATTTTAAAACCCAATTTTGAACTCTTAGCCAAAAATTTGGTTATTGGAAACAACTTTGTTTTTATCAAGACAACGATAAGAAGCACACGGTATTCAACGTTTGCGTCTAGTGCCTCGAAAATTGTCCTAAAGTTTAGAAAATACCCCCTCAATCTCCAGATTTGAACTTAATGCAACATATTTAGAGATATTTGGAGGCTAGATACGAAAATAAATACGGCTTTGAAACGAAAATAGAGCTTAGAAACAGTAAGACTCAAAGTGTTGTTGAACACTTACTCAGAAATTACGCAAAAAAAGAAAGAAAAAAGAATGAAATTTATTCCAGGCGTTTAAAAGGTGTTGTTGATACTGCATGATAATCTACTAAATAATAACTTAGTAAAAAGTTAGATTATTCAATAATATATAGACATTTTTTAAAGTGTACAAAGACTTTTGTGAGATAAAATTTCCGGCACTTTTTGGTTTTTTATTTTTTTAAAATTAAGTTTTAATATTTTTTAAAAACTTTTAATGTAGTTTTGTTAAAAATTGATCATAGATCTTATAATAAAATACCTGTTACGAAATATTAATTCTAACTAATGGATAGGGGCCAATTTTGCTGAAAGTCGTAGGTGTACGAACACCCTTTGGGAGCCACTGTATATATATAATAATACATATATATATATATAATATATATATATATATATATATATATATATATATATATATATATATATATGTATATTATATATATATATATATATATATATATATATATATATATATATATATTATACATACAGTAAAAACCTGTAAAGTTGACCACCCTGTCTATGTTGACCGCTTTTGTCAGGAACGGAATTAGTCCTATCTTGTATAATGAAGGAAAACCTCTGTAACTTGACCACCTTTCTATCTTGACCACCTGTCCATCTTGACCACTAATGTACCCCAAATTTGGTTTGGAGTAGTGTAAAAAACCCTTTGTAAGTTGACCACTTGGTTTATTTTTTAAAACTTATGTTGAGTAAATTATTTTATTTTATTATTATTTTTTTTAATACCTTTCCAAGAATATTTTTGATGCCAGACCAGCATTTTACCAACTAAATAAAACAGCAGCATAACTAAACCTCCTTGTAAGTGTAACCATACTGGAAAAACTACTAAGAACCCTTTTATTCTCCAAACTTGTTTTTCTTTTGTTGTTCTATTTGAGATTACCTTTTGTACTCTGTTCAATGAAAACATGTGTCACTAGAGAAGTACAAAGTATTTTTTTCGAGTTGCAATATTTTGTGGCAACACTGGAATTGTGCTAGAGTAAAAGTTACTTGCATTGCAGTATTTCTGGTGCAAAGGATTAAGAAATAGGACATTTTCATTTTCAACTGCCTTTTAGAACTATGAGAGTCCAGCTTGTTGCTCTTTGTGTTATTGTTTTACATAAAAGGACTTCAAAAAAAAAGTTAGTTGAACTTGAGATTGATAAAAATTATGAAGTATTAAAATTAATTGAAAAGGGAGAAATCCAGAGAAAATTAGCTGACACATATGGAATTTCCAAAACTAGTGTCTAATAAGTGCACCAAATTTCAATAAGGAGTTATTTTGTTGAATACTTGATAATCATGGTTATAAATGTATTAGATGTACATGAGAAAAAAAATAAGCGAAAAATTTGTTATTTTTGATTAGCTATGAATTTTTAGGAACTATTAATGTAAAATAACTTTTTATAAACAATGATTTTTTTTTTTTGATCAATTTACTGAAATTTTAAACTTATATGACACATTATACGTCATTCTGAGAAAATAACCTCTAAAAATATTTGAATAACATTTTTAAATTATTGTTTCAAAGTAATGTTAAACAATGAAAGTGAGTTGAATGGAAAGAGTAAGTGTCAATTAGTCAAAAAATGAATACATGGTGCAAGAAATGACAAAAAAAAAAAAAAAATCATTACCCCCTTTGTAAGTTGACCACCTGTCTAAGTTGACCACCAAAATACTGCACCGCAAGTGGTCAACTTACACAGGTTTCACTGTATATGTACAGTGGCTCCCAAAAGTCTTCGTACACCTACGACTTTCAACGAAATAGGCCCCAAATCATTGGTTAGAATTAATATTTCGGAATAGGTATTTGATTATAAGATCTATGATCAATTTCTAACAAAACTGCATGAAAAGTTTTTAAAAAATATTAAAACTTAATTTTTTTTTAAATCAAAAACTGAAAGGTGTCGGAAATTTTATCTCACAAAAGTCTTCGTACACTTTATAAAATGTCTATATATTATTGACTAATCTAACTTTTGATTAAGTTATTATTTAGTAGAATATCATACAGTATTCATAACACCTTTTAAACATCTGGGAATAGATTTCATTCTTTTTCTTTCTTTTTTTAGCGTAATTTCTGAGTAAGTGTTATACCACACTTCGAGTATTACTATTTCTTGCTCTATTTTCGTTTTAAAGCCCTATTTTCGTAATCTAGCCTCCAGATATCTCTAAATACGTTATATTAAGTTACAATCTGGAGATTGAGGGGGTATTTTCTAAATTTTAGGACAATTTTCGAGGCACTAGACGCAAACGTTGAAAACCGTGTGCTTCTTATCGTTATCTTGATACAAAACAAAGTTGTTTCCAATAACCAAATTTTTGGCTAAGAGTTCAAAATTGGTTTTTAAAATATTTAAAGGAACAGCATGATTCATTATTTCATCAAAAAATTACAAACTACCAAGTCCTGATGCTGATATGCACCCTCACACTAAAACATCTTCACCGTCCTGATTAACTGATCCAACTAAGTTCTTAAGATTAAGTTCCTAATTTTTTCATCTACTTACAGTTATGCAACAATTAAACCAAAAATGTTAAATTAAATTTTATCTGTAAGTAAGACATGATTCTAAACTGTTTTTAGCTTATTTATCATTGATTTTGGGACGAAAATCGTAAGCTTTCTGTTTTTCGCACGACCAAGAAAGTTTCTGCAGGAAGAGGTCCCATTTAATCCAGCTAATCAAAGAACTTGGCGAACAACTTTAGGTGAAAATTAAATGTAAAATGTTTCATTTAACTCTGCAGAAACTTTTACAGTACTGAAATGCGTATTTTTCATAAATTTTTTAACTTTAAATCTACGATCACGTTTTGTCAACTTTGCCGGTTGACTTTTCTTACCTTGTTTTCGATCCGATTCCTTTCTTTAAAGCATTTTATCAAGCACTTTACTATACAAACAAATAAATTAACTAATTTAGAGACATTTCAAACCAATTTACCACTACTGTGGGAAAAAATTCAAATTTTGAATGGCGTTTGCGGTTTTTTACGAATTCCAGCCATTTTACAGTAATAAGCAATATATTATGGATTAAATAAACCAAAAATTAAAGCCAAATGACTTATAAGGGTCAACACAATGCAAAAATATTAATAAAACGGCATATGATAATTTTAATCATGAATTTATTCCAAAATATTTAAGTGTACGATGACTTTTGTGGCGTGTTATTTCTCTGTCTCTTCGTTTTCTGACCCATTTCAAAAAGAAGATCCATCAATATTTTGAAAAAAAACCAATGGGTTATATTTAGAATGACATAGGAATGATGAGAAAAAATATTGGACTTTATATTCGAATTCAGTTTTGAGTAATTTTGGTTTTACTAAAAAATTTCAAAGTGTACGAACACTTTTAGGAGCCACTGTATATATATAACATATGTATATTTAAATGAAAGAAATTTAATGAAGTTGACTGGGCCACCTTGCGCCCTCCTCTAAACTTTTAAAAAGTTTTTTAGATGCACGCGTGAGAGTTGAGAGAATCTAAAACGGATGATTAGGTAATTTTTCAAACTGCCCGAATTATAATCTGCTTGTGAATTTTGGTAATTCATTTTCAAATTTGTTGACATTGGTGATTCGTTTTTATCCATAAAACGATGAATGAAACATAAATAAACAAATAAAAATTCCAGAATATTATTAATTGGTTCCGAATACGACCCACAACTCTGAAGCGTAAGTATATTTTCTTCCGTTATTTTTTCGTCGGCTAGTTCAACTCACGCTATTTCGCACCGCAACACGGCGCTACGATCGCTTGGAAGAAAACAGCGGAACTCCTCTAACAACTGCTAAAGTTATCTATCACATCATTGGGATCGGTACGAAATTGCTCCACCTCACGGGAAGTGTGTGTGAGTGTGTGTGTTTATTTTTTTAGTTTTGGATTTATCCAGGTGAAAGCAACGAGGTTGCGTTTTTGTCGCTTCGCAGGTAAGCGAGTTTTATAATTCTATTTTTATGTGTGGAACAATTAGTTGTATAAAAATATTCCTTTGAACTGCCGTTTCAGGTTGTCATGATAAACATTCTGAAGATTTGTTTTTTATTCCGCTTTAAAAACTTAAAATGCGTATCACCAGATTAAATTTATGGATATTTTTCAATGATTTGTTATGGGATGAAATAAATATGGTTTGCTATTAGTCACGGTGTTATTACGAGTTCGCTTTTATGTCATAACATTAAATCCTGCGATTACACTTACTCTTTTTGAACTGAAAACCTGGTGTCAAATATCGTAAATTTATAAATTTTGTAGGAAACATATCTCTTTTCAACAAACTTACAATACTTCTCAGGGTGAAAAAAAATAATATCAAAAAAAATGTGTTTGTATTTAGTAGTTAATGTCTATCTTTTCATTTCTCAAAGGAAAAGTAATATTTTGAAACAGATAAATTGGCGACGTACCTTTCAATATTTCTGTAAAAAAGAGTTTTTTTACAGATACTCTGCTAAAAATGTTTGAGTTCGATTTTTCTTTTCATTTGCTGACTTTTTTAATTTAATCCATATTCATACTATGGTGAAAACTTTTCATGTTTCTTCAAGGCACGTAATTATATAATTGAAAAACCTCTTCATTGCTGCATGCATTCATCTTTACACCGTTTTTACTTCCATTCTCGATTGAAATTAGTTGTATATTTCTTACATATATGCCATGGGGTGAATTTAAGTTTACCAGTCGAGTAATTAAGTTTCCCTTTCTGGAACATACATTTTTTTTTCACAAAACTATCTTGTTTAGAAACTCTCTCTTTCACTTTACCAAGAAAAATTAGAAGACATCATTCGAAATTGATGCATCGTTTAAAGTTGTATTAAAGAATGAATTAGTATAGCGTGCGAACTCATTTTACTGGGCTGTTCATCCCCAAGACAAAAATCACATCCCTTAATGCTCAAAGATTCTCTAGGACGAGAGCCTTTCCCCTCCCCAAAAAGAAAAATACCCCTTACACAACCATAAAAATGTCAATAGCATAGTCTGTGCCTTGCTCCCATTCACAACCCCTTCCAGTAGGCACCCCTGCTTTTAAAATTTTAAGTATTGTATGCTTTAGAATGCATTAGAAAAGCAAAACGTGCACTAGCACGGCCACAACTTACCTTCTGAGGGGTAGGTCATTTCCAGGGGCACCCCGAACTTAAATCTTTGGGAGGTCGGAAATTCTCAATTTTTGCCGAATAAAACTCCAAATTTTGCCGAATGATGATATTTTTGCAGAATCGTCAGACAAAATTTATTAGGAAATTTTTGGGCCATTGGGGCAACTGTAGAATTAGTCTTTGTATGTATATAAATTAATACAAGGATTGGCAATTATGAATTAAAACCAATTGTTCTTGAGATTCTCTCTCCAACCCCACGTCACCCCACATTTGCTATATAAACATTTTAAAATATAAATGTATCGCTCTTTTGATTTTTTGAGATTTTTGAAAAAAAATCTCAATCCCTAAAATTCTTTTTGAACGTCACCTCCTCAAAAAGTTTATAACCATGTACATAAAATGTTTCGTTGTGAATGTCTTTCAGTCATTCCATTCTTCGCTAATGATTTAATTTTAGAAGACAACCCGCTACTTTTTTTGCTTTTTTTTTTTTTTTTTTTTTTTTTTTTTTTTTTTTTTTTTTGAGCAATCACGATTGCTTATTGTTTTTATTTTACCGTCCTTGACGTTCCGGTTCCTTTTTCAATCCCACCATCCTCTGCAGGTGCGACTGTCCCACGGTAGCCGCTTCTCCTGGTCGGTGCGTCCATGTCCTACATACACGCACGCTCATACACTCACACACACACGCCTTTACACACATACACACACGCCAACGTGCATACACACAGGTTTACGCACACACACAAGCCTACACATACACAGCTATACACAAGTAACCGCCCAAGAGGAGGGGCGCAGACTTGGGGGGGGGGAGCCGTTTCTAGAAACAATAACTCCAATAAGTAGGATCTTGTCGCGACTCGTGATTGCGAAAAACATAATTTGAATTCAAAATTTCAGAATACAATTTTTTTTTTTTTTTTTTTTGTGAAAAGTTTAAATTAAAATCCTCGCTTTATATTCGGATTATTTATCTGTATGTCAAATAATACGTCATATGTCGAAGTAATTGCTTCAAGCATAACTGCAAATAAGACAAAAGAAGAAATTATATTAATGCACTAAAAGATGCACGCAAAATAATTTATTAGTGAAATATCACTTTACTGATTAAAGAAACCGTACGCAGTTTCAGGAGAAATAAATAATTCTAATACTTCCTTGCTGAAAATGGAAACTCTGTGACATTCACTTTCTATCTTTTTCTGTAAACCACTCCATCATAAGGGTGGGGTTGAAAGTTCTCTTTTAGCCGCTTTTAGATGAAATGACATTTAAAGCAGCAAGCCCTGAATTCATAGATAGTTTAGAAAGGAATTCAGAAAAGAAATCATGAGAAATAGTTATAAAAAATCTGCGCGCAAAATCGATGTGAGTGTTGAAATTCAGTGAAACTTTTTTTTCCGTTTTTTTTTTTTTTTTTTTTTTTCATAATATCATGCGTGTTTTTCCCATTTCAGACAGACATTAAGGTCACGAAGAAATTGATTGACTGTGTTACTGTGAAATTCCGAAATTTGCTAAATATCGACATTACCCGGTGAGTATCAGAATTCTCATTCACCAAAGATATTAACAAAAGGCCGAATATTTACGGTGAATCAGCAGCGATAAGAGACATTCTCCAATTTTGGTCTTTCACAGTAACAAATGTACGAGGAATGCGGTTAAAATTTTCAATTCTAATTTTTCATCAAGTAAAATAAAATATCGTTATGTTAATTTTATTAAAACGTGAACACAGAATAATACACGTTTTTCTGCACTGCAATTTAGTACCATGTGATGCCACAAAATATTGCCCTCGTGTCTCATATGCTGAATATTATGTCACTTAATAGATGAGCTGTTATATTTTTTTGCTGTGATTAGTTGAATAATACCTATTTTATATCGGTGGAATACGTCAGGGAGCAACTGGAGATCTTTAAAGGAGTACCACTGTACCTCGGCACAACCGTTGGGAAAGATTGTATAGTGTTGCCGCAAAGATATCAGTTCAATATAAGTGTTGCTTGCCTTGTTGCCATATTTTAGAGGGATATGGTCGGTTCAACGTTTCTTTTTCACAGCGTACTCAATGCGTGTTTCTTATCCATTTTATGTTTCTTAATTTCTGTACCTCAGAGCCAGAACAACGTAAGTCACATAATCGCTACTTTACAGAAGAGAAAGAAAACTTTTGCCGGGTGAATACAAAGGATGGAATTTCTGCTCTTTTAGCACTGCTAAATAATTACAGATTTTTTTTTAACGAATTAGTTCATATGGCTTGATTGCGGAATATATCGCAATTTTTGGGCTTTCGCTAGTATGACTCTGAGGTACAAATTTCATTATTCTGAAGAGTAACACTTTTTCCAAACGTCTCGTCGCTGAGGAAATTAGTTGTTCTCTGTTGGTAAGATTCAAAATCTCTGCTTCAAACATTCGTGCTGGTAAAACGTTACATCCGTACTTCTTTTTTTCAAACAAAATGGCATTTTGTTCCTAAATTCTATCACTTTTGACATTTGCGCTAAATCCTGCTTTGGTTCTGCGATTGACATAGCACAACGCAAGTGTTGTGCTGAAAAACAAAATGATTCCAAATGCTTGAATGCCTTTTTCTCCAGTAAAAATAGATCTTTTTTGTAATTGTCGATTCTGCTGGAATCTGGATACATTTCCCATCTTAAGCCTCATTTAGCTTTCACTGGACCACTCACTGACCAATGTTATTAAGGTCACGGGAAATCAACTCTGCTCACGTGCTTGTCGGAAAAGAACTTCTGTTTTAAGAATGTGCCGCGGTTCTGATCAAGTGAGACTGAAGTTCGATGAATCTCGATTTTCTCCAAATGAGGTAAAGCAGTAGTGGCCAGTGCTTCAGTAGTGGCCACTTTAAGCTTATATACTTTGAAGAAAAAAGTGAACAATAATAATGTGATTTTTTTGTTGGTACTTAATGTAATTATCGTATTGAATCAATTTCATTCATCAGTTATTTGAATGTATAGTAAGTAATGTAAATTCTTCGGGTGGGAGAATGTTAGAAGGCCACTACTGAAATTATCAGATTTTGGAGCAGCCATTGCTGGATCAAATTTGAAGTTTGTGAAAAAAATTGAACAAATTGAAATTCTGGCATTTTTAGAAATTGGGAAGATTTGGAAAACGTTGGGCTAAACGCTCATTGAGTTTCAAAAGGGGCAATTAATATTGTAGACCTACAGTTTAAAAATGTTCTTCACTGTGACCACTACTAGTGCGCTTTAAACCTTGAAGTGGCCACTACTGATGAAGTGGCGACTACTGGTGTTTTACCTTACTTGTTAACGATTATGGTACAAATGAGCAATTTTTGGAGAAGCAGCTCAGACATGGGTTTTCATCTAATTCCTGCATCAAAGACTGTTCAGACGTTTCCAACTGACTATCTCTATTATTTTACCCTCCTCAGTCCCGGTGTCGCCTGTAGGGGTTACTAAACAACGCTTAAAATAAGGGTAAATAAAATGTGGCAATACTGCACTATTAGTTACTTTTCTTGTTAGTAGATGACAGAACTGAAAAAAAAGGGGGGTATTTCATTGACAGATTTTTATTCATAATTTCTTTACAGCCAAACGAACATAGAATCTTCTGAAAAGAAAAGAAAATTACATATATACTCATCGGGAAGTCCTTATTTTTGGTTATTTTTAAGTAGAAAATTATCAAACACGCTCCTGAATTCTGCCGTGAGTAAAGCGCAGTACCTATCTGCAAATTTTTCTTTTTTTTTCTTTTTTTTTTCTTTTTTTTTTCTTTTTTTTTCTTTTTTTTTTTTTTTTCTTTTTTTTGCCATTTATTGTACTTTTGCTTACAGTACAAGCTTGCTTACTTGGTTTCCGCTGAGAATCAAGCACGAAAAAGAACCGTCAAATTCCAACATTTGCCTATTGTCAGTATGGAATCCAAAACACGTTTCTTGAACTGCTCAGAAACTCATTCAGAATGAAGTTTTCTTAATTACTTTGCGAATTGTTGTGATAAGACCTTCCTGTTAGTGACCATGGAGTCATCGATTATTTATTGAAGCATTGCAAAACTTGCGGGTATTGCGCTAAAATTTATTCCTCATCAATGTATTGAAAATTTACTACAATAGTTCATGTACTTCCATACGAAAACTCCTCCTGCAATCATCCCCACCCAAGTCTATAACCTTCTATTGTTCTCTCAAAACTCTTTGAAAATAAAACTTTTCCTATTTTAGGCATGATTGCGAATTTTTCTGTTTACTCTTCTATACCTTGTTAGGATGAGCTGAGTTGTATACACTATTATTATTTTTTTATTACTATCATTCCTTTCCTTTCTTTCTACCCGGCTATTTTATGGTCTTTCCCTCTTCAAATAAGTCTCTGAACTTCCTCGTCATTTATTCTATCGCTTTTCACATTGTTCGCCAGAGATTTTGTCATCACCTCGAGAACAATAAGAATTGATCTCTGCTTTGGTGCATTCTTTGGCAGGCGGTACTTTTTATTTTATTCGGTTTGTTTCCTTGTACGAGGTGCTGCAGACGATAGTAGAATTCGTAAGATTTTGGTAAATATCGCTGCCAAATTTAAACGTTGTGAATACGGGTCGGGTAGGGGGTGGTAGTGGTACCAGTGGTAAAGGTAAGGTGCTCGGAACACTCCACCTCCGGGTCTCCGGTAACTAATGTGTATGAAGAAGTGCGAAAGAAAGAAATTGTATTGATAGATCGTGATACAAAATCGTGTTGATTAAATTAACAGTACCTTCAGTTTTTGTCTGTCAAAGAACTCGTAGTTGCGTGACCAGTTTTGAACATATAGCCACAAGCAATTGAGAGTTAATAAACTAAACAAAACTTATTTCGTGCCATTATTTAAAAAAAATAGTTGTTTGTATTCAATAACTGATAATTATTAGCTTCAAAGCTATCAAAGTTAACTAATAACGAGCTGATGTGTGCATCACATGACTTCCTTTTACACCAATTTAATGATAATAGCGCCTTGGAGTAAGCAAGGAAACACTAAATATTTTCACCCCTAGTTTCTTGCGAACCGAAGCAAAAATAACGTTTTACTCAGATTTATTTCCCCATTATTGGCAATTTTAAAGTGATTCAGTGGTTAACTCCTTAAATATCACCAACATTGGCCGGATTAAAACCAGACTTAAAAATTTAAAAAAAAAAAATCACCAAATTTTTCGCCAAGTTGGTGACTAAACTTGGCGGTCAAAAGTCATATCGCCAAGTGCTTGACAAATTATAACACCACTTGAGTTAGCATTGAAACTAATAATGATTTCCCCCCAAAAAGGTGTAAAAAAACTCCCTTAGGAACATCCGAATGCAACCAAAAGGGAAGGTGCTTAACTAGACCCCACTAGGAGTCTACGTACCAAATTTCACATTTCTAGGACATACCGTTTTTTAGTTATGCGAGATACATACACACATACAGGGCCGTTCCAAGAGGGGGGCGAGCGGGGCAATCGCCCCGGGCGCCATGAAATAAGGGGGCGCCGCAAGGTGCCCCTCGTTTCAACGGAACACGACGACATTCACACGAAATGAGGTGCGCAGCAAGGCCCCCCTCATCGTAGAAAATGCCCCGAGTGCATAAAAATTAGGGGCACCTTGCGGTGCCCCCTCATTTCATGTATCATAGATACAGTCAAAAACACAAAATACAGAATCATTGCAATGATTCTCTATTTTTTTTCCTAGGGCACGAAAATATTCCTCTCTCTTGTATCATTGAAGCAGATACAATTTCTGAGATTATAATTGTTTAGAATCAAACAAAAGGCACTTCTCCTTTGTCTAGTTTTCACCAAATTTGCTTGAATTCTGCCCCTGCGTGCAGTGACATGACGTGACCAGAAAAAGTTTTAAGGGGCACATTGAAAGAACAAGAAACAGATTTTTTTTTTTTTTATCTGATAGCAAAAAAGATCAAAAGGTGTCCAGTCAAAAGTTTGAAACTTCTAGTTTTGAAAACGCAATTTTAGCTTGAAAAACGCGACTTATATATGTGATGTTTATTGACATTAGGGAGGGAGCTCAGAAACTGTTTCCGATCGATTATTTTTTTAATAGATTGAAATCAATTCCTACTCCCCCTGCAAGTTTTCGAAATTGACGCTTCAAAAACGCCACTTTAGACGAACTTTGAATATTTTATGGACGGGAGAATCCGGAGCATTTCCCAAGAAAATTATTTAAAATTATGGTTCAAAAACTTTAAGCCATGTTTTGCATTCAGGGGCAGTTCCACCTAAATTTTTTTAAGTGTTGTTTAAAAAGCCCATTTTTCGTGATATTAAAGAAAGCCGGCATGGGGGCTCTTGCACGAATACTTTCTTAAACTTAAGCCTTAAAACGCAATTTGTAAGGCCATATTTTGTAATATCAGCGCCAGTGATTTTTCGAAATTAGAGCTCCGAAACGCAATTTTGAGCGATTTTTGATGTTGTTGAGTATTTGTGGGCTTCTCCCTAAAACTTACAAATATTTGATGCAAAAGAATAACATCTTTGTTTATAACGCATATGAAAGTTGGTATTAAGTTGGTACAAGTAAAACCACAAAAGAACTCTTGAAAAGAATCATTGGATGAGTCCAGATCGAAATCTAATTTTGATGTAATTTACTTCGATAAATACATTTTCTATTTATAATCAGCAACTTATTTATTTGTGTACTTAGTTTGATCAATATGAATAACCAATTCAGTTTTAATTGTTAGTTTTTTATTAATTGCGATAGCATTTTACTAGATAAATATTTAGATTTTTAACGTTTCCATTTTTCGAAAAGTTTTTGGGGCATTAATGTTTTACAAATATTAGAAACATGTTCATTGCTTGTCTTTTAATTTGTATTACGCATAGCCGTCTGATTGTTCTGTTCATTAATATGTAAGAAATTCATGTATGTATTATGCACTGATGTTACAGCTAACTTGATGTTTCTGTGTGTATGGGGGGGAGAGCGCCAGGAAACTTTCGCCCCGGGCGCCGTCAGAGCTACGGACGGCCCTGAACACATATGCACGTACATATACGGACGTCACGGGAAAACTCGTTGTAATTAACTCGGGGATCGTCAAAATGGATATTTCGGTGCCTGTACGTTCCTAGCCATATATCCACGTGTAGTCGGATCGGGAAAAAAAACTTAACATTCATTCGGGGGAGAGCAAAATGGAAATTAAGGCCGATTTTTGAGTGAAAATTTTTTTGCGAATACAATACTTCCTTTTTTGTAAAAGGAAGTAAAAATTTGAATAATGAAAAAAAAACTTGAGTAACTCTTCGATTGCACTTTCTATTAATTTGTCAATTTGATAAATGGCCAAATGCAGTCATATTGTTTTTCTTAATGTCCTGGGATTCAGTTCATGTTCAAGGGTGCCCATATGGGGGGAAATTAGAACTTCCTTGTTTTTTAGTACTTTTTTCTTTGTAAAAATGTAAAAACATTTGTTCTCCAGCAATTATTGAATAAGTTATTAAAAATGTCAAATTTTAATAACTGTAATATGTTTGCATATGGGCGCCCTTGTTCATGTTCGACAAAGAATAAGAGTACATTGCGACCTTTCACTACAATGATTTTATTTTCCACTTCCTCACTGTGAAAGACAAGAGAGTAACTTTATTTTTTCGGAAATCGTAAGACTAGCTTCGAATTATAAACCAATTGGATGCATTAAGTCCTTATTCTTTTTGAAATCTCGCACGTTTAAAAGGTAAGAAATAAAATAACAGCATTATAAATTTCAGTTGAATTTGCTGTCGATATTTCGAATTTGAGATCGATTTGCTTCACCAGTCGATTGGAAATGACATTATTCCCATTGAATAAGCGGACGGGAAGATATTCTTTCGATCTGGTCTTTTGATTCGATACCTAACGGTGTGTTAACAAGGAAGAAAAAAAATGCTTGTAACATTTCCTGTAAAGAGGTTAAAGACAGGAAACATTTTTGACAACTTACATGTGTGTGATAATTACGAAAGAAAATTTTTCCTCATCTGTCAAGTGATTGAAAAGACATCATTTAATTTTTACAGTATATTGGAGTTGATGTAGAATGCATTTTTTTGGTTTACTATTCTTGAAGTGATACTTCTTACGGTGGAATTTCAAGATAAAGATGAAGTAATGAAATGAAATATAAACGGAAGTGACATCATTGATTGGCGGCAGCTTGGCGATAAATTAACAATTTGTTTCTGAAAATCAGATGCCAAAGCCAGTCTCAGTTTGACAGTATCCAAGAACAACTGAAACAAATCCCATAGATTCCAATAGAACCCTATGTCAACGCCGGGATTACTGCCGCCAATATGGAAAAAACTCGTTTTTCTACATCAGATCGCAGCTCCGCAGAACAGGGATATTTTACTCTTCCCAAAAGTTTAGTCATTTCTAGTCAGTTTAATGGAATATTAATGGGTTAATCGTATATAAATTATAAAATATTTGAGTTCTCTCACAACAATATTACGCTTGTTTTTTTATTATTATTGTGTAGTATTTGAAACTACCCTTTAAAGTTTGATATTCTCCGATCAGCAGCACATGGTAGTGAATATTTTGTGCCATTTGTCCCACACGTGACGACTCATATATTTCATGAAATTTAATATGGTAAAGAACAAAATGTTGGTATCTTAACGAATTAAAAACGTATGTGGGAATTCTTAAGCATAAAATTTCATCATTACCTTATAAAATTATTACTTTTTAGTAAAAAAAATATGAACCGTCACGGGTGGGACGAAGTGGCTACTTTTTCGTGGAATGACCCTTTTCTTACCTTTTGAAACAGTAGCGATACACGGAGCCATCGTGGCGAGTGGTCGTACTTACCTGGGTGCTAAGGTCGGGGGTTCGATTTTCCCTCCGGTGACCTAGGTATGATTTCAGATTTTGCTGTAAAAAGCTTTCATGCCTCATCTAAAAATTAAAATTCCAAAAACATTTCGTAGTTATTAAATGGAACAGAGACAAGGCACATAGTACGCCGTCCTCTTATAATTGCGTACGTAAGCGAATGCTCCCGATTGAAGTTCAACACGTTCCTAGCTTCGAGAAATTCTCTTTCAGTGGATACCACGCGTGTAGAGCAATTATATACCCAACATTCTGGCAAAGATACTGAGACGCCTTTGGCCACACAAAATTGTTTTACATACGTATAACTATTCTCCAAAGAGAAAAAAGAAGACATGAAAATATAACTCGCAGCTCACCAAATTGACTGATATCAAAGAACTCGTCCAGAAGGTGCTCTGAACCTTCAATGCAAACAGCAAGATCAACCAACTCAAACCAGATTTCTAAGCGCCCGCCTCTTTACTGGTGGAACGAAACATTTCCTAAACTTTGTCTTAAATGCCATAAAATGTAGCCAACTCCATACATTACCTGGACTGTCTGGGATTGAACAGGGTAGAGGTTTTCTGGATAGTCCTTCTCTTGTAGTGGACTATTTTAGAATTTTAAAATTATGGGCACCGTCGAACTTTAAAGAAATAGAAGATTAGGATTTGGAAGAAAATTACGTGTCTTCAACAAAAATAGATTTGTGGTGCTGCGCGTTAGCGAAAACTTTTCTCAAATGAGTTTACGTGATACACTACTTAAGGTGTCAGCAAAAGTTTCCATGGAAAGCAGTTGAACTCATGAAGGCCAATTCATCTCGTCAGATTAAGTTCATGGAAATCTTAGAACAGTGTTTACTGTTGCTCTTAAGCGAGCAAACTTTCTTCCATCCAAAATTGGCTCCGCTTTCAATGAGGTTCAACCGAGTTTGTGTGTATCCCGCTGCTATAAGCTTCGGGGTGCACTAAGAAATCGATGTTTTATTTTATCTCCAGAAGTCGGTCTCCAAGAGAGTTTGCTGTTTGCTTTTCGCTTTCTGGCGCTCACCTGTTAAACCCTGCTATTAGGGATGGTTCAGTGTGTGCGATCAAGGTCACGCACACCGCAGGAGTGGGAGCCGTGGTATGGTTTCGTTTCGAATCTTCTGGCGTCTCATCAGGGTTACGCGATCCCTCCACAATTGGAGCTCAACTTTGTTTAATCTGGTGCAGTTTCTACTTCGCGTCCTTTTTATCGGGCATTAAGATGAACGGCATCAAATAAGCTATTGGAATTCTTTCTTGTGCTCAGTGCGAGTGAAGACTTCAAGCACAGCATTTACAGACATTGGCGTGCACGAGGGTGGTGGTGGGGGGGAGAAGGGACACCTGTTGGCCTAGGCCCGAGCCTGAAGGGAACACAATATTTTTAAAACTAGGGATGAAATATACGGGCAGACTAATGGAGGGGGGCTCAGAAAAGTCATTTGTGACGGCCCCAAAATTTCTGTGCACGCCCCTCTTTACACAACCAGTTTTTCAGTATAGTCACGCCGGTTAACAGTGAAATCATCTATAGCGAATTTATGGCTATAGCATAATGATTTATATTCCTTTTAGTTTTATTCACAGCAAGGCAGAAATACGAAATCGGAGTCAGACTGCTTTTGATGTAAAAGAGTCTGGTTCCGAAGTAGACCGCTGTAAAATTTCAAGAGTCGGAGTCAGTCCTTTTCCCTTAGTGCCCACAACGCTACCAGTGCAGCGAAGTCGGAGTTGGAGTCGGCTTATTTAAAGTAAGAGCCTAGGTTGGGCACCATTGCAATAGAGCAATAATAGGTCAAAAAAAGGCTTATCAGAAGTTGGCTTATTAGTTAACTTGATAGAACATTAAGTTTTCAATTACTGCCGGGATTTACCCATTACCCACCATGAGAGAGTGTGGAACTACTTCAGAATAACTGATCTATGTCATGCATTCACATAATTTTTACTTTGAGTAAACATGATCATGGATTTATTTTATTTATTTATTTTCACGTTTGCCTGCTAATTCCTCATCTAAGTAATAGCCGATGATCGAGTAACCCGCGTGTTTCAACAATGAAATTTGCACCACGGCATGAACATTTGATAATATGTTTTGGTAATGTTTAACATGCAGGGAAAGGCTTTATTGTGATAAGGCTGAACTCGATCCTGTAACTTAACTGTTTTACCAGTAATACTGTCATTTCAGGGGAATGAAGAAACGAAAAAATGGTCAACAATGAACGCTACCTACTGGAGTTTAGGGTTAATCCACTGGAGTTGGGGTTACAATTTCAATTTCAACTATGAAAATATCACTAAACAGGCAATGGCTTCGTTCAAATGTAGAAGCAATTTTCACCTGTCATACCTTGACGGGTGACTTTCTAGTTCTTTAAATAATCAAGATTTCTAGCGTGCGGTGAAACGGAGGTCTGTTTCTAACTTCCTGAATCGTCTGATGCTCTAAAGCCACTTTGTTCATAGAAATAATCTAGAATCCACAAAGCATAGAGAATGTGTCACTTTCGAGTGGCTTGATCATCATCTTGAACCACGTAAACTATTTTTAATGAACTTTGTCTAATTGTTCTCAGTTGGTCGCCACTGAAAAAGTCTTATCTCCGAAGATGACATAATAAACGCGTGAGTGCTGAACCGATGTGTTTTTCAAGATTTTTTTGTCGACCGAAAAATGTAATCATCTTTCAGTCATTGTTCATTCTTGCTATTCCCCTTGAAATGCACATAAATACTTGTAGGAGAACGCTATCGCATTTTTTAAAAAAAAATAAATGTTTAAATAGCTGCAAAAAAAAAAAAAAAAACCGTGTCCCTCTTAAACTGTGGTTAGGAATTGGGTATCAAGCTTGGTCATCAGATAATTTTTAAGGACTCGGGATTTGAAAAAAAAATGTAAAACGATGCCATTTCAAATGGCATCGTCCTGTATTTCTCTCTCTCTCTCTCTCTCTCTCTTTTTTTTTTTTTTTTGTAAATGAATTACCTAACCTCTTATTTATAAATGAGCATCATCAGACAGTAAAATGTTATTTATGTGACTAGTATTGAGGACTACCAAAACAAACAATGCCATTTTACTGCATTTTTAGCTGTATAACACTACATTGAAGCACATTATTTTTGTTTATTACTGTATTATTCAAAAGTATTCCGATTGGGAAATTGAAAAACTTCATTCTGAAATCGGACATCTAAGTGCTTTGTTTATAAGATACCCAGTGTAAACAATTTTCATAAGATACCCAGTGTAAACAATTTTCATAACATACCCGGTGAAAACAATTTTCATAACATACCCGGTGAAGACAATTTTCATAACATACCCATTGTAAACAATTTTCATAAGATTCCCAATGAAAGCAATTTTTATAAAATTCCCAGTAAAAACAATTTTTGATAAGATTCCAAACAAAAACTGCTTACTCAGTCATATTTTCTCTACATTTCTCCACTTCACTGTATTTTTATCTCCGTGATTCTTTACAGGCATTAAAAGTGACCAACGTTTCAAAAAGGGATTCGGAATTCAAATGAACGAATTTATATTTTGAACCAAAATATGAAAATTAACTGAAAAAGAAAAAAAAAAAAACTCGAAGAGAACATTTTATTTGTTTTACTAATAATAAACATAGTGTGTTTAAAAACTTGGTGCAGTTTTTAAACTTGTGGTAGATGCCATAAAATAAATAATACTGTTCTTTTTCATTTCCTAAGTTGAGAAAATTAAAGTAAAGCTATATATTGCTTGTCTCCCCCCTCCCCCTGATGAGAGCCCCGGGATTGACTTGTAATTTGCTGATTGGTTGGATGTCGTCTCTTGACGTGAATTTCTATCGGTTGACCCATTTGGTATAAATAAGTTCTCTCCCGACTTTCTGGTTGTGTGGTGAGTTTTTTGCACTGAAGGAGAGGCTTTATTGTGACCTTGAAATAGTTATATGCTGCATTTTCTTGAGAATTTGTGCTTTATTTACGTTGGTTTTTCACTTGAATCATATTGTAACACATAGCTTATTTAAACATTTTTCATGTCACTTTAGTCAAAGTAAAGCTATGTAATTAAAAACTTTAAAAAATTTCAAATTGTTTCTAAAAATAGCATATAGTATGAACGTAGAAATATTATTGCTTTACTAAAATAGTTCTTTGGTTACTCGATTAAAAACACAAAATCTTTGTGCTGATGAATTTGTTCGTAAGTAACTTCCTTAGAGACATGAAATATGAGAGAAAAAGATATCACTTAAACACATTTATTAAATAATATAGTTTATCGCTACTGCATTCGAAATGCGCAAGCTGTATATCTTCTATTCTTTAAATAAATTAGCTCATCATTAATAGTGTTGTTCTGATAAGTTGAACTACGACTTTGACAGTGTTTACCCTTTTTAGGAGTGATAGGGAAGGTTTATTGGCACTAAGTTGAGTCGAGTAGGCTTTGCTAGATTTCTGAAATGTTCAACCGGGACAACGTAATAATGCCCCTCCCCCCTATCCCGAAGCGAGTATTCAAAAGGGTACACACCCCTGGCTGGTTTTTAGTGTTGTAGAGGGTAGTTCATTCTCATTGTTATGAATAAATGATTACTAATTATGAGCCTAAACCAGGGGTAGTAATAGATGATGCAATCAGATAAATTTAAATGCTTAATTTTTTACCTGTTTATATTTTAAAGGAATTTTAATAAGAAGAAATACTTTGAATGCTGAATAAAACATTGTACAATATTTACAGCTTTTTGTTAATTTATCGTCTGCTGCACTTAAAATTTTATTTTGATTTTTATTATCGTCTGCAATGCAAAAAATTCATTTCAATATCTTTTTCATTTATCGTCTGCATTTTCCATTGTTTTTTGAAATCGCAGCAGCTAAAGAAATATTACAGAACACAGTTTAGTTTTATGTGATGGAAATGGTTTTTTTTCTCGCCCTATCTTGGCGGAAAACGCAATTTATACTATTTACATAATTATGCAATTAAAATCTTCTTTTATAAAAAGTAAGAATCTGCTTTATTGAAGCGCAGAATTACAGATTGAAAGGGTAGAAAATAGCAAGTTGCCTTGAATCACTACTCTTTCATTGACAAAACTAACCCCCATTTCGAGTCCGACATCTCCCTACGGTGCTCTGTTGTGGGTCGTTGCTGGACTCGCTTAATCCGGAACCATGATTCAAACGGAGAGCACCGGTGCATAAACTGCACAATACGATACCGTAATAGTTGTGTAGGCCACACAACAGAAGCCAAATTAAGAATGGACCATGAGCCAGTCGAGCGGGCCAACGTCATATAAACTTTCTGACGTCAGCTACGTGGGTGGAGTACAGATGTCAGTGCCTTTCAAAATTAATAACCAACTCGTTTTATGAGATTATTTTTAAATGCTCCTTTTTCAGTGCACTTATGTGAATCCGAATTTATATCGCTTCACCTTGGAAGGCTTCTAAGACTTAAAATTATCGTATATTCCTAATCAGATAAAATTGGGAATTGTATTTTTAAATTGTCTTCTACATTTTGTTATTGAAATTCTATTTTGATTTTATAGACATAGGGTAACGGCACCAGTCACAGACATGCTTAAGACATAGCTCTCAGGTTAACTCAATTTTCTGAGCCTTTTAATCTATTTTGACTCTTAATTCTATTTTTTTCTTAAGCAACAACATCTCATCTGTTTGGCAGCTTCTGGATCCTCTGAATTAGCTTATTCTATTTTTATATGCGCAATTTCGAAAAAAGGTCCAACCTCCAGTAACAGACACTGAAAATCCGATGATACTCAAAAACAGATAGGCTAACAGGATGAGTAACAGACAGGATGATTAATAGACAAAATTCCCTTTTTCTCTTCAAAATGTGCACAAGTTCTTTATTTTTAGAATTAAAGCCTTATTTAATTCAAATGAACTTGAAACACCAGCTGACTTCGTCGTAGCTGTTCATAACCTTCCACCACTGCTTTGAAATACCAACTGGCTCTTAAAATTCACTCTGATAACACTAGACGTCTGCAACATCAAACTCAGTTTTAAACCCGCTTAAAAGGCTTATTATTTAAATCCAAACTTATGACTATCTGTTACTGGACCCTTGTCTGTTACTGGTGACTTTACCCTATTGTATTTTTTAATTGTTTTCCAAATTTTGTTACTGAATTTTTATTTTGATTTTAAGGACAGAAAATAGATAGATCTTTGATTTTGTCTAATGCTTAACACTTAATGTTTGGGGAGAAAACACAAAGATTATTTGAACGAGAGATATAGTTCGGGGTGATAGTGTAATTACTGACTAATGTGAGCACAGCCCGATTACTGCATATTCATGTAAACCATCAAAGAACTTAAGGCCCCCCCCCCAAAAAACCTGTTCCCAGAGAAAAAAATGGAAAAAAATTGGAACATTTTTTCATATTTCAGATTACGGCATTAAATTAAAAACATGTTACTCCACATGCGCGGAAAGTGCATGGTTTTAAGATGTCTCAATTGCTCAAGCAAAGCCAGTTATGAGCCGAATTGAGAAATTCAACATTGTTTGTCAGTTTTAAGCATCTGCTCAAGGCGTTCCGGTTAGAGGTCTATGTAATATTCCAAAAAGATCCTTATTCGGCAAATTTTGCCTGACAATATGGCTAATTTGGAGACTTTGCAATTTAAAATAAATAAATAAATAAATTGTTGCTTAACGTCTCTTCGCATTTGACGCAGGTGCGTACGCTCGTATTTTATCATTCGGTAAAATTCGATTTTTACTTTCGGCATATTGAAAATTCCCCCCTCCCAAAAAATTTAACTTCCGGGAGGTGCCCCTGCGTCTGCTGCTAAAAACTGCAGACGGCAACTCGAATGGGGATGGATCTTCCCGAAACTAATGTTTACAGTGGGGCCCCACCTGGTATTAGTCTCGCCCTGAATGTGGGTCAGTTTTGTGCAAGAACTCCACTTAGTGTTCTAACTGGGTGGTGAAAAGTTACACATTTCATAAAATAGTTTATGCCAAAGTACAATCTAGCCGTGCGTGGAAACTCGGCCAGTCGTGAATGCTAGTTGATAGGTGCGAAATAACGCAGAGGGCCATTAGTGTCGAATTGCAAAGGCGGCACAAAGTGATTCCTGATGAGTCTACAATTCATGAGTGATGGCCAATTAAATATGTATGCACTGGCATCAATTATTTGTTTGCATGTGAACTTCCATTTTTTTTCCTCCTCCACCGTCGAATTTGTGTTGTTCCATCATTACTCTGTCGGACAGTCTGCGAAAAGGCTACATGTTGTGTTGTGAGTAGTTTATTTCTTAGCGTAACGGATCAATCGAACAGTAAACTTTCTCGATCGTCAGTAAGTGTATCATATGTGAATAGAAGTTGGGTCACCATTAAGGTGATGAGACTTTTATCTTCGACGTGCAAAATTTGATATGCTTTTTCAGAATACTTAGCTGTAGATGCTGAGATGTAGTACGTTTGAATCCCTTAACAAACGGTTAGCCATCCGCAGTTTAACAGCTACAAATTTCCAATTTGCTCATTTTAAAAAAGGTAAGTTATTTCAAAATTTTCACTTTGCTCCACGTTCCCCTACTTAGTTTTACCCAGTTGCATAACTTGCTGATTAGCTCATTTTATTTGTACAGAGTCTAGTCGCAGATGTCATTTTTCAATTGATATTTTTTGATTGAAGTACTAAATGATAGACAAAATACGTTTTCCTAAAACAATTTCCTTCTTTGGTCGGCAATAATGGCGTACATGGCACCCCCGAAACCCCGACGGCGTGGGGGGGGGGCGCAAGGCTCTGAAAAAATAACACTGTAAAAATTATTTAAAAAAAAATCTTATAGGGGCACAATTATAAATATTGTTGGGGGGCGCACATATAAATATTGCTGAGGGCGCACCGAAGTCTATGTACACTACTGATCGGCAATGCAAAATTAAAATATGTGCACGTCTGTCAGGGGTGCCCCCCTAAGACAAGGCTGCACCCCCTTCCAAATATCGTGAAGACCCCCCAAAAAACAAGAGCTCCCCAAAAAGTAAAAAATAGGGCACCCCTGCGTCTGTCAGTGTGTGTGTGTGTGTCCGTAGCCCTGTCATGGAGGTAGAAGTTCCTACATCCATAAGCCCTGTCTCCTACGAACTGTCAATGTCTACCAGGTCATTACTGGAACAGTTAGATACAGAACACCCATGGAATGCCATTGCGCCCTGTCTCACTCTTCAAAGCCGCAAGGGGCCGGAAATCCAGTCCTGTGGACCCTCCTCACTCCTTGGATGTCCTGAGGATATCCAGGGGTAAAAGCATTAAAATTGTCGGTTGTTACCCGGTGCATAGGCGGTATTGAGCCATCGTCGGTGCAGAACGGGGATTGACGAGCGAAACGAGTTCGAAGCGGAGCCCCGTAGTCTTGTCTAAAGGTTGGAAATATATAGTGTATCTACCATCTACTAAAACGTACTCAAGGTTGGAAATAATATACAGAGTCTTGAGTTGGGGTCACCAGAAGAGTCAAAGGTTAAAGAACTTGAAATTTTTAATCGTGTAAATTCACGACAACGTGTGAAGTTATAATCGAAACTAAATATGAAGTTATCCCTTGTTCTTTCAATATTAATGAGTGAGTAATATCAATTAGGTGCCCTTACTTTTAAAATTAAAGAGTTTTATGTTTTATAATATTGTGGAAAACCCGAATTGCACATTAAAAATCTTTCAATATTCGAAAAAATCAATAAATTGTGTAAGGATTCATTTTTAATTATTTTAAAATCTTTTCATATACTCGTTGTCGTAATTTACAAACATTAAAATAATTATGTAATTTTGTCTTGTGAAAGAAATACCTTATTGATATATTTTTGTATTTATTTTATAAATAATAGCTATGAATAGATTAATAGCACGTAAGCGTCATTTAGAAATTCATCAGGTTTGTTTATTTTTTCTTAAACTCAATGTTGTAGAACAATATCAACTGCACGTCCTTACCTTGAACTTAAATATATTTTTTAAAATTCTCCTAAAGGTTAGGTCTTTAGCACAACTTTTCTATTTGCATATCAAAATTAACTGCCTGAAATTTAAATATAGAATGCGATTAATATTCCACTAAAGTGAACAGTTTTAACAAATTTTAACTCTTTATGTAAAAAGAAGAAACATGGTAGTGTGCCGTGTTTAATATATTTATTTTTCAATGGTGAAAAAGTGATAAATATGAATGGTCCATGCTTTCCTCTTGAACATGTCTAAATTAGCATGGCAAATGGCTGGCTATAGCATCTAATTATATACTTTTCCTGTTTCCTTAAAGGCTACCCTTACCGTACATCAAGATCTTCCTTTTAACACCTCTTTGGACTACATCAGAATTATTTTTTTTTTCTTTTCCAGTTGGATAAATTTTGTATTAGTTCCCCTTTCCCATCATTTCGTTTCCAGCCTGAGCGCGGAGTGATTCACGGTTGATCTGACACAGCTTCCGCTGGGGCCACGGATGAGTGATGCGTCAATTACCCGTCAATGGCACACGGACTTCTTTCTTCCGCCAAAAAATAAATAAATAAACGCGGAAAGAAAGTGGTCCCAGTGATTTAAATTAAACGTCACAGTTGTTAGTTTATTTTGAAAGCATCGGAGATTGAATTAGTGTGTAGGGGTGGCCGATTCTATAGATTTCATCCCGAGCTTGCTTTCTATGCCTGTTTTGAAGTTTTCATTCAAAATGCTGTCATTAGTTTTTAATTAGAAAAAGTAGGGTAATGGGAAATAATTTTGCACTGTCAAATGCCCTTTGAATGATCTAGTAGAAAATAGTCTTTTGTGACTTTGTTAATACAAATTGCCGTGATTTTTAGTTATTTTTATTAGAAGGGGAAAGGGGAGGGGATACAGGTTTAAACAATTTGTTCCTTTTTTTTATTTTTCAAAAAATAACAATCTCTCAGAGAAAAAAATGTCCTCATAATTGAATAGTCTTTTCTTTGTGTCATGGAATTTTTCATATATTTTAAAAAATTTTGCTTGATGGTATTGTTTAAAAATGTCTTCAATTGTGCACATGTGAACAAGCCTGGATCACATATGAACACAAGTAAAAGGTGTAGGACGAGCTTGATATTTCAACAAAAAAATATTTATTATAAAACATATACGTATAGACCAATTACATTGAAATGTTTGTAACCTATACTGTGTCAGGTTAAATTGTACAGAAACTGTGTCATTAAGAAAATATGTTTTCCCAAATATACAACTCTACTCACTGTCAAACTTCGTAGCCTGTTCTAAGAACTAGATAGACAAGAAAAAATATTGCATAATACATAGAATATTTTATTATTTAAAGACTCTAATATATTCTAATAATAAAGTTTCTAACAATAAAGATTCTAATTCGAAATTGCTGTTAAGCAGAGTATGATGATGTATTTTAATATTATTTTAAACTTATGTTTTTATTCAATTAAAAATATTTTGCTTTTTTCTTATTTCCTGTAGTATTATGTACCACTAAATTGTTGACCAACTATTTAGTAACAAAAAAATAATAAATAAATAAATAAATAAATAAAATAATAAAAATAAATAATAATGATGAAAATAATTATAGTAAATTATTATTATTGTATTTGATTATAGAAAAATAATAATTATAAATTTTTACACATTTTTTTAACACTTGTAATATCTTACACTAATATTAATATTACGAAGAGGATATGAGAACTGTTCAAAAGTACACCTTAGATCTAACTTACAAAAATAAAGAATTTTTAATTCAGTAAAAAGGTTTTTAAACTCTGTCATAAAATTGCTTGAATGTTCATATAATAGTTTGCAATATTTAAGTTTAGTTTATTAGGTAGTTTAAAATATGTTCTCACAAGAGGAAGACAAAGGTAAAATTATATACCTCAGCTCAAGGCCGTATCCAGAGAGGGGAGCGACGGCCGCCCCCCCCCCCCGAAACCCAAAATGTTTTGCAACGTAAAACAGAATGTTTTTTTTTTATTTATTTTTTTTTTTACTTACTGTTGTCAGAAAAGGAAAATAACAAAGATTTTCTATTCTTAATTCTGTAACTGTTAAACGACCTAAAATTTGAAGAAATATAGAAAAAGCAATTCTAGTTCTCATTAGTTGCAAAGAATACTTGTAATTTAGACACTTATTAGGACTTCCTGCTCCCAATTTAATTAAATTCAGGGCTGTCCAGGGCCAAGGCAGACCCCTTGTCAGTTTGTTAGACTTGCCCTCCTCCCATCAAAACTCATATAAAACTTACACTATGCCGATTTTGAGCCAGAGACTCCCCAAGGACCGGGCCCCTAGTTTCCGATTAGGCTAGTATCTGGGGTTACCAAGATGTTCCAAATTCAGCTCCAGCGTAAAAAAAGCAGAAATCATGATTCTCTTGTTTTTGTAGCATATTTCTCAAGATAAATTTTTTTGACTCATACGTTGACATTCATGTTTTGCCATTTATTTGGCACCGAATTCAGCATTTTGGTAGTTCTTTTGCTATTGCTTGTTTTTATCTTACTTTTACTACATACTGGTTATATCTTAAGCATGAGAAAAAAATATACCACTTACTCGACTCCATTTCATTTTCTGCACTACTTGGGATTGAAGAAAAAAATGTTTGTTTTGAGAAATATTTTGTTACATTCATTTTTAACTTAAAACAGGTGTGTCTTACAAAGTTATAATCATTTTGTAAGACTGTACAATCAACTTCTGGAAAGTGCAAATAAGGTGCTTTAAATAATTTCAACTGTTCTATAGTCTTTGAAAATTATTTAAGTTTTTGAAATTCCTTGAAAAGTACTTCAATTTTGTCTTTTATCAAGAAAATAAAGTAGGAATTGTCAGAATGGCGAGAATATTACTCTTTCGTTACTTATTTTCTGAATTTCTACACCATTTCTTTTAAAGCATTTTGAACAATTTTTACTGTAGAGCATTCAATGAAATGGGGAGGGGAGGGGGATGTTATGGAAATGAATAAAGCAAATTACACTAAAAGCCGATATGAGCAAGTGACGATGTGCTTCCCTTTTCTCCTCCCTAGCTTTTCCTCACTGTCGATTAGTGTCAACGATTTGTCGAACAAGCAATTTTTATTTTGATTGATCCTGAGCAAAAGAATGCTTAACTTTTAGAAGGTTTTGTTTGCCTATTTTTCTTCATATTTTTGTAGTTTCGATTACCCCCATAAAAGGCCTCAAAATACAGATTTTTATATCTATTTTTCAAAAATTTTCCCGGGGGAGGAACCCCCGGCCCCCTGAAACTATGGATATTTCACATCCCACTTAAAGGGCCACTCTCCTGTTATCCTTCCCGCTACAATGTGAAATGAAAAAAGTTAAGAAACTAAAATAAAAATGAAAGCTACGGGAGCATTAAAACACGAGGCAAAAACATGAGAGCTGTTACAGTAAAAAAAAAAAAAAAAAGAGATACAAAGGGTAAAATGGTCTGTTTCACGTACGAAAAAAAAGTCCGGACCGCAAAAGGGGCAAACATACTTGCAATAGCTCAGTGCAACAGTCAATTCTAAATCCGACTCTGTAAGCGGGTTTAGAACTTTTACATCTATGTTAAATATTTTTATGCGTATGTGTCTACAGATATATGTGTACATATATATATGTGTGTGTGCATGGGCAGTGTGCAAAACTGGGCCCCTCCCAAAAAAAATTTCTGGATACGGCCTTGTATCAGCTGCTAAAACAAAGAAGTTGTCACCACATAAACATTAACTGGTTCATCGCTCTAAAAGTTTGACCAAGAGGTAGGACTGGTACTGACATTACTTGGGAAATTTTCAAGATTTTTTTTCTTTGAAGTTATCTTATTAAAACATACCATGTTTCAGTGGCACAGCAAAGTGGGTTTGGGGGGCAAAAACACGAGCCAGAAACTTTGGTTTTAATATTATTGCCAATCCTAATGCGGCAGTTTATACTCGTGTAAGGACTGTTTTGATTTAAAAAAAAAACTCCAGGAAGTAATTCTGGCTGCGCTAGTGCCATGTTTACATGTGCCCCATTGTTCACTTATACCCCTCCCCCTCATTCCCCTACTTTATAATTTAAATTAAAATATATTTTTTAGAAATAAAATCCAACAGCTTTATACAAATAATCTGATCATCTAATTCTACAAGTTCCCATCTATCGTGATCCCAAGTTTAAAAAAAATACACTGAAAAATCGAATGTTTTATCTTTTTAACTCCATACATTTGCATGAAAATTGCGACACATCTTTCGGAATTCAAATATTTGGAATAGTGTTATTTTTGTCACGTAGTTTCAATCCTCAAAATTGAAGAATGAGTTCCTTGCGCCTTCGGAATACATAAATAGAACAATAGAATGCCAAGAAATACTACTCTGAAATACATATTTTTCTAATATAAAATATTTCCATGTTTTTTTGGCAAAAGTCAAAACGAGTCAAATTTAAAAAATAAATAAATAAATAAAAATTTTAAAAAAAAATGCAAAATAGAATTTTCGTGAGAAGAGGTTATGTATTTTATCCAAAAAAGAAAGAAAAAAACTAAACCATTGTTCGAAATAGTTATTTAAAATGCTCAATTCCATTTCTTTTTTCAATAGATTGTAGTTTAATATGTGCATTCAAATCTAGAGCACAGTATTCTAAATTCACTTCAAAAATAAATACGAAGCTAGACAAAGTCTTAAATTTAAATAAAATACACACCAAGAAAAACAGGAGAATTTTAATTCTCGAAACCGAGCATTCTATTAATACATTTAGAAGTAAATAAACTTTTTATCGGTTGGTGGTCCAAGGTCGTATTTTAAACGACACTCGACAAAGCAATTTGCTCCGATCACGTACCGTCCCTGGAGACATTTTTGAGAAACGCAGTGGAAAAGAGGGCGGTCTGAATGTTAGAAGCTAAACGTGGGGCACATGAAAATGAGAAATTATCTAGAACAATGCGAATATCCTTGTTTTGGTGCTGAAGTTGAGGAACCTTCTTGAATTGGATTGTTGAGACTCATTGTCAGACTGGAATCGGGTGTGAAGTGTGAGGATCTACAGTGCTGGTAAAAAAAAAATTCCATCACCCTCGCACTTTCACAACAATGGGATTATGTGAGCAGTTTTTGTCGACCGATTAACGATGAATGTATGTGAAATTCTGCAAAACTTATGAAATAAAAATTTAACAGCAGGAATCCGATAATTGTTTACGTAGATCGGGACTGTTTCCGTACCAATGCAAACTGCTGACCCCATGCTCATTTTTCCATTTCTGAACCTGCGTGTGAGTTTAGAGAAAAAAATTACTTAACCCCATGTCAATAGTAGGGTAAAGGTTTTTAAATTGTTACTTACTAGTTTTGCTCTCTCTCACGTAGCAGAATTGTCCTGGAAAATGACGTTTGGAACTGAAGTAAAGTGATCCCAGATAGTAGGAAGCAATTTCTCCTCCAAAATGCCAATATACACCTGAGCGTTTACTGTTCCTTGCACAAAGTGAAGCCCACCAACTCCTTGATCAGAAATACATCCCCAAATCATCTGGGATACGGGATGCTTGACTCGTGTTGAATGCAGTCGGAATGATATTCCTATCCTTTGCGGCGCGGGTAATGCAATTTTTTTTATACCACTGTAATAGTCTATGATCCAACTTAGAATGACCTACCCTCGCCGAGTTTCCTAGTCACTTTTTTGTAAAAATGTAGACAAAAATATTACACAAACACGATAGGTGTAGGGTTGTCGCAGCAAAAGTAGTCCAATCCTAGGGTTGTCACCAGGGGCGCACACAGGATTTTCTCAGGGGGGGGAGGTTCCAGGATCAAAGGTTCACCATTATCATATCATACTCCAACCTGCATCCAAACATATCTTGATTTTTTCCATTGATGGGTACAAAAAAAAAAAAACATTTTTAAAAAATTTTGAGTAATTACTAAGCATTAGTTAATAAAATTAATTTATGAAAGACATTCCTAATTAAAATACCAGAAAGCACAAAATGAATGTATTTACTTTTCTCATACTTAAAAATAAAAACAGCGAAGCAAAATTATCATTATAGAACAATTTATGTTCACATAGAATTCGATTTTGTAGGGGAAGAAAGAGACAAAATACATTTTATTATTTTATATTTTAAATTTGAAATTATTGTTACCTTTGCTTGGAATTATTTTATGTTTTGTGTTCATAGGATTGTAGTCAATCAAAAAACATCGAGGTTGACGGGAGGGGTCGGACCCCCTGAACCCTCCCCTTGTGTGCGCCACTGGTTGTCACGATTTAAAATTTCAGTATTTGAGTAATTTTGCAGATTTTCTACAGGTATATTACAAATACTGAAGAAGAATAGTATACTTTAGTATGCATAAAAATATATTTATATACACTAAAGAAGAAAGTTTGCAGAACTCTGCAAATCTCTGCAACTTTTTTACAGAATTTTATGAAGGCATTACATAATCCAGGGTTGTCAACTACTCCGCATTTTGTGGACTTGCTCCGCAAAAATAGCGAAACTACGCAGCTCCGCAAAGAAGTTATTTTGCTCCGCATTTCCCGTTTGGTCTTGATTCTGGTCACGCTTACTAAAGATTTTAGTAAAATTGATTTTGCTTGATTATTATGACAGGCATGCAAATATGGGAAATTAAATATGCTTATACTCAACGCATGGCGTAGTGTTTAAATCTGTATAATTAATTTAAAAATAATTATTTTTATGCTAGTACTTAAAATGATTATCAAAGCTCAAAAACAACTTTAGATAAGAGGTTTAATTTTGTTATTAATTTTTTTCTATTAAAAAAAATACCGAGTTGCTCCGCAAAATTTCAAAATGCTCCTCAAAACCAACATAGATGCGCCTCAAATTGTTTCTCCAAGGTTGGCAACCCTGCATATTCTATTATACAATGTCGAGTTTTGAGCTGAATAAGCGTCATTTGTGGGGAAACTTAGACCGACGCATAATTTAGAAAATCTGCAGTAAATTCAGAGATTCCTGCAAAATTTGAAGAGACTCGCAGAAAATAAGCATCGTGTAGAGAAGTGAGAAGCAAAGGAATGTAAGCACCAAAATTAACAATTTAGAAGTAATCAGTACAAATAGCAGGATAACGTCCCCTCTGTTTTAGTGCAAGAGATAGTAGCCCTGATGGGTGTGCTGCTTTACAGCATGATTTTTAGAAAAGATCAATGAAAACTGATCTAGAATTTGAACCTTAAACGTGTTTTACTCGAAACTTTAAAAAGTCCACTTAATCCCTTTGCTTCTCACTGCCTCAATTGGTCTCCGGTGCTCTCCTTACTTACATCTTTGAAGACATATATTTCTAATGGAAGAGTTCACCCTTTACCATAATAACTGTAATCAAGTTGTCTTTCAAAATGAATCAGGCTAAAAGTAACAAAATCATGAAAAACAGACGGTTATTGAAAATTTTAGAGAAAGAGAAGGAAATTCAGAAAATCTATGATGCTTCAAAAAAATTTCTGTCTGTGGTAACGTTACCTTTATCTGGAATAAAGGCTAAATTTGATGAATCGATTCCGAGCTCTATTGTTTTCTTGTAATCGATCAGATTTTTGCTCCGCGTCTGTCCGTGGGCCGCTGTTCTATCATTTTCGCATCATCGAATTTTTGACAGCACTAGCATTTACAGAGATGTTGTTACGCCTGTTTTTCCGCTATTGTGTAAGTGTGACGCTTATCTGACGTAATGACTTAGTTTCGGTTCAAAACATGAGAGTTTGCGGCCTCTTTGCCATTGAAAACGTAATGTTTAAAATAATCGCAAAATTTTGTAGTGCTTGTCTTTCTGTATATACAGAATTGTCTGAAAGGGGTGTACCCCTCTTTAATTTTCAACATCAAATTAGTTACCGTTGTATGTTTGTTATACACAGTTACCTTGAAGACTTAAGAGTCACAAACATCGGTAGAACACCCTCCATGATGTTACATAGATGAATTAAAATGGCGCTTCAATCGTGCTCCTCTGCGCTGAGTAAAAAGTAATGTCAGAACTTTTCGGCGTTCCGAATTCGCCATTCTATATAAATCGAAAAGATTTCATCCCGTGGTCTCTCCCCCCCCCCCTCCCCTGTCCATAAGGTTCTTCGATTATTTGTAACAAACGTACTCTCCTAAGTCGGCAAATCAGAACTACGTAAAATGGTACAGCATTCAAGCACGGTCTCACAGATGTTTTGTGGCAGAATTTTCGGAGACGTTTATCGACAAACAATTAGCATATCTGCTCCCCAACTTGCATATTTGCTGCCAACAGAGCGTATTACTTTTTCTAAAAAATAACTTTTTTCGCTTTTCCTCTACTTTAAATCAATTTTTTGTTTAGTTCCAACTATTTTGTGACTGTAAAATTATGACGGGCGGAAATCTGCTGATGCTTTGAAATAAAAACCGGAAGCATTTAAACGTTTGGAAATTATACTTTTCTTGCTTAAAGTCGCACTAGAGTTATTAAAACAACTGGTTTTACATCACATTTTTCTCATGCTTCAAAATTGCTCTTTGTGACAGGATATCGTTGAACCAGGTTAATATTTTATTTTTTCTTACTATACAGATCATTTATTTTTTGATGAATCCTTCATGTGCGATTGCGATGGCATAACTTTAACAACATTATTAGATTTTAATGATCTTTTCCATATTTAGTATGAATTTTTAAAAAATCTGAAAATATAGACCGAATTTATGCAAAATTATAACTTCTACAAACACGAAGGGCATAAATATTCGAAGAGAGAAAAAAACGTTTCAAAATAATAATGGAGTGGTTTCCTTCAGTCAAAAGTACTACTTTTAGTCACTGAAATTGATAGAATGAGTAAAAACAAATAACATGGACCCAGAAAATACTTACATTTTCCCAACAGTTCTTTTTAAATTAGTTTTTAAAAATGTCCGATTTTGAAAACAAGGCGTGGTCTTTATGACGTCACAAATGATGTCCTTTGGCGCATTTTTCACTGCTTTTCCATGTTATGATAATCAAGAAGCGAATTAAAATTACTCTCTACGCTTGCTATCAACCATATCTTTGCCAATACACGTGAGTAAAGATGCGAATTAAATATTTTGAGCCGTGAATGGCAACATTAAAGGGCATTTCATCATTTGTGACGTCATACGACAAGCATAAACAATGAAAGCGCACCGACTTAAGTAATTTTTTTTTAATATTAAACAGAAACAAATTATTTAAAAAATGGCCAGATCCTATGTTTTTAAGCATGCTCTTTCAGAAAAAAAAAATACTTTTAAAATTTTGGAAACGACCCCATTATTAGAAAACTGCAATCATTGATTGCGAAAATATGATCTTGCCAGAAACAAATTCAATTCTTTATTATTAAAACATGCAATTTTAATTTGGTCGCTAAGGTCAGTGGCATTTCTTTGGCTTTGTTGCGAGGGGGGAAAAATAATGTTGACCGTTTTCCATCTCACCAAGGTTTTTTTGTCATTGGACAAAAGCCCGTTCGTTCTCTGCTGTTTCTCTTCCTTCTCGTCTCGACCGAATCTCGCATCTTTTAAAGAAATAACAATTTTTTTTCCTGCAGTCTTTTGTGCCACCGCTATTGCCATTTCTGACCGTCATTTTCTTGCTTTCCCCCAAACACAACAAAAGATTTGTAACATGTTTTCTGCCCGATATCTTTAGGTTAACTCTATCTTCAGGCAAAGTTGACTTCGTTCTTCACAAATAGAACCAGTTTTCCCTCTTGAGTACAAGTGTTTTGAGTTTCTTGAACATCGAATTTCTTTGGGAAAACGTGTGTTTTTTACTAAAACTTCTTATGAATTAAGAAAGTAACATTACGAGTGTAAGAATTATTATAACTTTTTGTGATGCCGATTTAATTTGTGCATGCAGCACAACGTTAGCTCTCGCGTTTCGCATTCGTTGACTTTTTTTTTTTTTTTTCAATTCTGATTATTAATGAGTTATTACGTTTTAGCTCATAGTTTTTGCGTAAGTACTTATGCGTCAGATTTCTCAATAGTCTTTATTAATAATAAAGCTGAAATTCTGGATCTCTGTCTGGATGTCTGTTACGCGCATAGCGCCTAGCCGTTCGGCCGAGGCACCAGGGCTCTTATTGATACAAAACTGCACTAGGAGTTTAATTTTGCCGAGGGAATTCAAAGCCAAACGTATCCCCCAGGGATTTTTTACATGCCACATAAGCATACGACATAGGCGCTGATGATTTTCTGTGTCTCGGAAACCCACCGACTGGCCACCTCCGGTTAGAACCCGGGTCCCAGGGCGTAACGCCACCATCAACCAACTTTTAATTTTGATGTTTTTTTTTTTGGTGTGTGTGTGTATTAGACATACATTTAGCGCATAATTTAATTTTTTGTCTGTGTGTTTTTTTTTTAAATAATTTCAGACTTTTAAAATGTTTTTTGAGGATTCAGGGAGTTTCAAGCGACCTACTGGCCACAGATTCAAGTATTGTTGATGCAAAAACTTCTTAAGCTTTTAAAGTGGTTGTTATTTGTTGCTATTGCCTACCTACATTAACCTCATGTGTGAAATAAATGGAGTGTCTCTATTTACCCCCTCGTCTCTAGGGCAGCGTTTCTTAAATTGTATTCCGCGGAACCCCAGGGATCTATGGAAATTAGGGATTGCAATACCGGACCAAAAATGCAATACCAGTATTAACATGATACCTGTATAAATACCGGTATTAGAAATTTCCCAAGAAACATTCAAGAACATAATGTTTTGTTGCCATATTTTATTATTTTGTTCAAAAAGTGCGTTATTTACTAGTTGTGAACAAATATAAAATAAAGAAGCAAACATAATAATAAAAAATCAATTATAGCAAAGAAACGCAATGCATCTATTTAATTTTTACCAAGCTTGAAACTCATTTTAGTGAACAAATTTCCTGCAGTTGAAAATATTCTCTCCGAATTCACACAAGCCATACTGTTAATAATATGCAGTACACTTCCTGTAGTTGCCTGGAAGTAATTCATTTCCAAATAATTCGACCTTTAACTGTTAGTTTTGAAAAAAATCATTTTTGTGAGTATGGGTATTTTTTTTGTATTGTGGGTAGTTTTTATTTTTTTTCTCATTATTATTTATAGCTAAATGTAACTGTTCTTCGAGCGACAATTCTTTTCCAGTATTAACACTATCTTCAGCGATTTCCTCTTGATCAGAATAGGTTTGTGTTTGCGTTTTATTAACCCTTTGGTTTGAAACTTACAATAAATTTGATCTTGTTTGTTTCTTTTTTTCTCGTTTTCGTTTTGAAATTCTTTACAATTATGTAAATATCTGAAACTATATGTTCCAACTGATTATGCCTTATTTCTTTGAAAAAGCTTTAGGCATTATAAATATTATCTAACTTAGTGTAAAACTGAATAGCGAGAGCGAACAGCACGTAAATACCGGTGACAATAAATTAATGTTTGTTATACTAACAAGAAAAAGTTTTTCTCAAAAATCAGTACAGTTGAGACAAATATTTAAAAACAAAATATCATTAAAAATTGCAGCAATTGATGGTTAGAGTAAAGTGTTCATCGCACAACACTTCATTACACTTAAAATTAATTTTCACAAGAGGGCAAGTCTACAAAATAGAGAAAATAAAAACGTGTTTCACATAAACTCACGAAAGTACGATTCAGCACACCATCTAGTGATGAAAATATCATTTTGTAATCCTTCTGCTACTTTTATTCATTGATGTTCTACAAATTCGTGCTTTTGAATCCAAATTTTTATTTCAATAAATTGATTTTGGTACTGTGTCTCATCGAAAAAAAAATTATATTTAAAATAACAATAGATATCTAGTTATTTAAATCAAAACCTCTTTAATTAAAAAGTGTTTATTATTTTTAACAAATACCGAAAATACCGGTATTCTACCCCAGCAGATACCGGTTTTACGAAATTGCAAAATAGCTCCAAATACCGGTATTCGGTACACCGGTATTGCAATCACTAATGGAAATCAATCAAAGTTTCCGCTTTCTTTTTTTCCAAATTCAAAATAACAAATCGATTAAAATAAGCTATGATTGAAGCATTTAAGTGGCATTTTCCGAATAAACGGCAGAGAAAACATCAAAATGAACTGTGGGTTAAAAACTCATTTAAAGCCAATGTATGACTTGCGGATACGTCAGCACAGGAATACGAAATTTTTATTCAAAAGACATTTAACTATCTGTTGTACAAAAAGAAAGTCTCGTTACTTTTTAATGGCAATAAATAATATTTTGGAATAATCTTTGTTTTTATTCCAAGTAAGCCATTTGTGAACGTTACATTCAAACTATACTATTGAAGATCAAACAGGGGCTCCGTGAAAAAAGTTCCACTTGTAAAAGAAATTAAGAAACGACACTCTAGGATAAATGGAAACAGGATTTCATTCGCTAACAAGTAGTTATCAAGTCAACTTTTTTATACTCAGTTACTCTCAGTCTGTGTGCCTTGAATACTATGCATAAAAATTTTCATCCAAACGAAAGGCATGAATCTAAAATTGAAATTTTGAAATCCTGTTTCCCCTTTTACCCCAACTATGACCTTACGAACTTTGTGCCTCGAACTTCGATACAAAACGCGAGCCAGATTACTCAACTCAAATTGTGAAAATTTGAAACGAAAGCTCTGTGCATGCTCTGGTGATTGTCCACGATCCGCAACAAAATTACTTTCCATTTGCATAATGTTTCAAAATGAAAGGTAATTTAGAAGCGTTTGTTGGCGAGGCGCTTAAAAGTAAGACGCCATTGAACTAGATATTTGAAATAAAACGTTTCTGTGAGTGGCCATTTTTATTGCACTGAAATTCGTAGGATTGCTTAAGGCATGTTTAGAGCCGATCTTGACCTCAATTTTACCTGTAAAATGTTGTTTTTGATGAAGTTGATGTGCTTCGAAGACCTGCAATTGTTTTCTGATTATAAAAAAAAAAGCATTCAAAACAAAATTTAGTGCAAAGATAGCAGTAATTGCAAAGCTTTACGATAGACACGTTTTTGTCCCTGAAAACAACGTGAAGTTAAAGCTCATTCTCATTCGCAAATCTTCACACCTTAATTTTTTCTAAGTTAATGTTTTCCTCAGAAAGCTCTTCATTTTGACTAAAGTGATTGAAATTTGTTGCTGCTAACGGGAGAAATAAATTTTTCATGAGTTCTCTTATTTGTGCCGACACGAAATTTCCCTCCCCCTTCTTTTTTCCTTTCAATCTTACCTTATGATATATTTAGGGATTTTATGTCGGCGAAACAATGGAAACTAGGGAAAATGCAGAAATGAAATTTTGCGTCGGCAAACCGGTCCAAAATATTTTCTCTTATTTTAAGTCGTGTGATGTTTAACTTTAACTTTTTTTCTTTCTTTTAACTGCTAAAAATATCATGTTTTCGGGCAAACAAGTAAATATTACGCGAAAGATTTCACTATATCTTTAAATCTTTAATTGCCTTTTTTCAGTATTATGGGGGTAGCCATGGTGGCAGGGTTGCCAAGTTTTGAAACAAAAAAATACTAAACTTTCTCTGAAAAAATGTTACAAAATACTACATTTACAAAACACTGCAAGATACTGCACCGTCTAGTGGAACCAAATAGATTTAAAGATATCAGTACTCCGGCAACCTATTAACGTTTTGTTTTTGTATTTACATTGTATACGACTGTAAAAACATCAAATATGTGCAAAAAAAAAATCTAATCTTCTTTACTAATAATAAAGCTGAAATGTCTGGATCTCTCTCTGTCAGGATCTCCGTGACGCGCATAGCACCGAGACCGTTCTGCCGATTTTCATGAAATTTTGTACAAAATTAGTTTGTAGCATGGGGATGTGCACCTCGAATCGATTTTTCGATAATTCGATTTTGTTCTCTTTAAATTCCAATTTTAAGAAAATTTTACCGAGTAAATTATCACAACGTGGAAGAATAAATTACCAAATTATCAAAACGTGGAACCGTAACACGGTCAAGCAAATGAATGTAGCAAATTGGCGAGAAATTCATCATCCATTATTGGTAAATATACAGGCTAACCAAATGACCTTTAAATTTTCTATTACGGGCAAAGCCGTGCAAGTACCAATAGTTACTAATAATAAAGCTGAAAGTCTTTCTGTCTGGATGTCTGGATCTCTGTGACGCGCATAGTGCCTAGACCATTCGGCCGATTTTCACGACATTTGGCACAAAATTAGTTTGTAGCATGGGGATGCGCACCTCGAAGCGATTTTTCGAAAATTCTAATACTGTCGGTCGTATTGTCTAGTGGTCAAAGAAGTCTGACTGCGATAGGGAGGTCCCGGGTTCGAATCCCAGCTCGTGCATGGATGCACTTTCTCTCTCCTGTCCTTGTCCTTCCTTTGTGTGAATGTGTTGTTATGCTGTGAAAGGTTGCCTACCCTATTAACGGGGTCCCTATGGCATGCGTGTATTGTGGAAGTCGGACTTCACACCAAATTACGATACAGTTGGAAAAGTGAAGCAGCACACCCCAAATTGCCAGCCTAGCTGGCACAAGACAGCAACAACCAACAACATTCTAATATACTAAAAAAAGGTCCCATAGAAAAATCTTATTTGTCTTCCATTTGTTTTCACGTTCGAGGAAAATTATCTGTCACATGTCAGATGCGCAAAATGGCTTTAATCTAATATGATACATGACTTCAAGCTGGTATTTTACTTTCAAGAATCTTTTATTTCAAAATTACCCAAGTACAAGGTTTTTTTTTTTTTTTTTTTTTTTTTTTTTTTTGTTAATCACCGCTTTAAAGACAACTCTTCAGTTCAGGCGGTTCCAAAATAAACAAGCCAAAATCTCAAAAACATACAACCGACTCTGTTTACTCCAAATCGACATTTTATTGTGCTAAGCTAAAAATACTGTCAAGAATGCTGCTGTTTGTCATCTTGAAATCGATTCAAATTTTTAAAACTGAACGTAATTTTTGACGTGTCCCAGATACAAATCGATTTCTACGCAATCCGGTGTTTCGGATATCAACATTAAACTGTATTTTTCAAGGGCAAATGTTTCACACTCGAACTAGTTTTCGAAAAGCGTCACTTAATAGGCGAAAAAATGGCACCATAAAAAAAATTCCGCAATATGTTGGTACTTATTGTTTTATATCCCGTTTTCTTAGATTCACTGCTTGGAATAACGACGACATCAATAATTCCAAAAGTGGTTTATCACGAGCGTCATCCAACGCTTGAACGCACAATTTCTTTATACCGTATGCTTATTATTCCTCTTTTTTTTTCTTCTCATGTGTGCTGGAAGGATTCGAAAGACTGTTTTTGTTTGGTATTTTCTTTGTTCCGGTAATTCGACGAAGCATAAACGGCGGGAACATCCGACAAGTCATCTATTCGAGTTCTACCGCATTAAGTACTAGGAATGTGTCATCCTTCGTTGTAACTGTTCTCAGCTTTTTCCGCTATACAAAAGTATCAAAAATATGCTTCTTCAGAAATTCAGAAATGACAAATATAGGTTGGCAGGTTGTCCACCTGGGGGGGGGGGGGGGGTATGGCGCAGACTGCGCGTATTGAAATGTTTAGAGGGTGTTTTGAGGGGTATGTTTCACTTTTTGGGAGGGTTCTAATACTTGGGAGGGGCTTTATAGCATTTGGGGGTGAGTCCTTGCTCTTAGGGGGTGGGCACCCCTGTAGGTTAATAAATGGGCTTTCTAGTTTAGCTTACGAGCCCATACATAGAATGCTTGATATGTATATTGTACAGTATTGAGCAAAGGAGAGTAGGAGGGGTATGATCTAGTTATTTAAGTCTATTAAAATGGAAGATATGGGCTAAATTTCTGCTTAGAAGGCAAAACCACGGGTCATTGTTTTGAGCATTTCACACTCAAAGCAAGGTCGCTTCAATGTGAGGTCACTGTGACCTCCCATTTGGAAAAATGTCCTTATGTGACAAAATTTGGCTGACGTGTCGGCAAAATTTGGAGTTCAATTCGGAAAAATTATCGTCATTTCGCAGAATTTCGATTTCCATTTGTAGTTCCTTCCATTCCGTAAAAATTATCGTTCGGCGAAATTTGGAATTCCATTCGATAATTTGAGAATTTCCACCCTTCCGAAAATTTAAGTTCGGGGCTCCCCTGACTCCAAGCTAATCTTGAAATGAAGAGAAACTACTACTTAAACAGGGTTGTAGGCATTTGGAATAGTTTTTCGAAAGCAGCTATTACTTGCAATGGGGTGGGTAGTTTTAAGAGGGCTCTTGATCTTCTTTGACGATTGATAAATTGACTAGAGCCAGGATTGATTAATTGACTAGGACCAGCCTGTATGAGCAGAGAGTCACTTTTTCATTTGTATTTGTAAGAAATGTTTTACCCCATAAATATTTGTAATGTGTAAACTGATTACAGATGCTCGGCCGTAATAAGCTCTTCTGTCTTTGCTAAATCTTTGCGTGGATTATAAACAAATGAGTAAAAAATGAATACAAATTGTTCACCAAAATAACCTTGAAAAAGGTTTTCTTTTGGGAGATACTATACTAATGAAACTTCTCTCAAATTGCTCTGAGATTCGCAAAATATTACTAATAAGGATATATATTACAAGAATTTGTAAAGCATAATGAGTTATGAAATCTCTTAATTAAAAACAAATTACGAGAATTAAGGTATTTGTGATTATTAATTTTTTAAAAATGCATATCATTTAGTACTTTGAGTTTAAAAAAGAGGCTTCTACTTCAAAAATACTAATGAGATTACTATTGGCCTCAGACGATTAAAAAATTCCCTCAGCTTTGCCACTTATAATAAGTAGCACTTACAGAGCTATTACACAGCAAATAATTATTACATATTCTCCCATGACCATAAATTCAGACATCAGAGAGTGTTTCTAAAAGTAATTCTTCTCCAACTTGTGACTATTTGGTAACTACTTTTTAGCAAACAAAAAAAAAAGTTTCTTCTTGCAAATTGTATAACCTGAATTCTATTTTCAGCTCCAGTTCCATTTTCAATTACTAATATTTTGAAAAAATGCGTTAGTTCCAATATTTTAGTAATGCCAATTGATTCGTACAACTACAAACAAATGCTTATATCTTTAACTTAAAAAAAAAAATTTAAAAATCTAACATATTGATCATTATAAAAAATATTATGAAAAAAATATTTCTCTGCTGACGAAAGAGCTCTTTTGAACTTGAACGCACTGCAATCAAGAGAAAACGTTGGGAAAACATAGACTGGGGGATACCGGAGTTAGAACATCCACCAAGCGCTGTCGACGACATTGAATGGGTAACAGTGAGACCATTTCTTTATTTTTAAACTGCGATTAAGTACTTGTTTTCTGTAGTCTAATATTAATGAGCTGATATGTGCTTCACATGACTTCCTTTTACTCCAATTTAATGTCATTTTCCCATTATTGGTGATTTAAATGTGATTCAATAGTTTACTCTCTAAATATCACCAACAGTGGCCAAATTGAAACCAGATTTAAAAAAAAAAAATCGCCAAATTTGTCGTGAATTTACATCGAAATTAACAATGATTCCCCCCCCCAAAAGGGGCAAAAGACCCCGTTTAAAAACAAACAAAAGGGGAAGTGCGCAAGTAGACCCCACTAGGAGTCTACGTACGAAATTTCAACTTTCTAGGACATACCGTTCTTCAGTTATGCGACATACATACGCACATACATTCATGCATACGTACAGACGTCACGAGGAAACACGTTGCAACTAACTCGGGAATCGTCAAAATGGATATTTCGCGTGTCTATACGTTCTTAGGCACTTATCCACGTGTGGTCGAGACGAAAAAAAAATCAACATTCATTCGGGAGTGAGCAAAATGGAAATTAAGGTCGATTTTTGAGTGAAATTTTTTTCGCGAATACAATCCTTTTTTTGTAAAAGGACGTAAAAAATAACCGAATTTACATGCCAAAAAAATTGTATCTGTGTTTTTTGAAATATACAGTTTTAATAAAAATATAAGTTTTAATTTTTAAGTGTTTCTTGCCTCATTATGCCTCCCCCCCCCCCTATCTTTTCGGTTCTGCATAGGTCCTGTAGTTTAAAGGGCTTCGTAAGAGCGAAAAAGTGGAGAAATGCTGGTTAAAGTACTTGGAAAACAACCAATCTCTCAAAGTTTGATTTTTATTGTCCTTAATAAACTTAAGAAAAAGCAGGTTTCTTGTAAGGCTGTGGAGTCGGAATCGTAGAGTCTTAGTCGGACCAATTATGAGGTAAAAGAGTTGGAGTTGGATGTTTTAAAATTGTGGGAGTCCGAGTCGGAGTTTCTGAGCTCTGCCATGGATGGAAAGAAGGAGTCAGAATCATGGAGCCGCAATCGGATTGAGTTTGGGGTAAAAGAGTCGGAGTTGTTCGCTTTCTATTCCAGAAGTATGAGTCGCCCATTTTCTCTCCAATTCCCCAGCCTTAAAATAATAAACATGGATGAACAAAAGATAACGATTGTAATTTTTACGAGTTTAAAAAAAAAAAAACGCATAAAATTTATCAGTTAGTCTTTTATGTTTAGCTGTCAAAGATATGAAATTCTAAACTACGACAGTTCAATAAAGTTCTATACGTCACACTGTTATTGATAGAAATGCTTAAGCCAATAGCTTGTTTCCTCACTGATGACTCTTTTTAAATTGTTCACAGGAAAAAAAAACGAATTATTTTTTTAAACGTGGCACGTTTCAAAATCAGTCGCCTGCGACTTTCACTATTCTACATTTGAACAACGCAAAAATAAATTAAAATTCGGTTTTAAATGCAAGCATTTACCTCAATGAATAGAAAAACTCTACTCTTTGCAATAAAACACCCCCATCTATATTCAAAAAACACCATAATGTCAGCTTTTGTTCTTCGTCTAGCTTTTGACGCGAACTGGAGCATTGATAATCTCGAGTTTTTCTTTATGAACAAAATGGCGCGAGCATACGCATCTATATTTCTCCCTTGAAGCGGCGTAAAATTAAGTCAATAACAGTGCTAAACACTCTTCACTTGAGTCAACACATTCAACCCCTAATAAGGTCGGAAAGAAAAGGTTTCGTTTTCTGTGGAGAGAACTGTAATGTTCATACGAAAGCAGTGTTCTTTACGGTTTATAGAAAGTTCTTTACAAAAGACTGCTGATGTGAACTGTCGATTAGATAAGATGAAAGCGAGTACTTGCGTGTAGTTTTTAGGGAAAGAAGGTCAACGTGCTAGAGTGGAGTAGAAATCTTGTCAGTGAAAAGATTTTAAGTCATTCAAAATGTGTAAAAAAGGAAATAATTTGAACATCCAGGATTCATTTGAATTTTGACGTCTTGAATTCAAATTATGTTTTTAGCAATCGCGAATTGCGATAGGACCTTACTCGTTGAGTTTCCTTGTTTCTACAATGGAATGGAAGGGAAATGGCTAAGAATTTGCACCGTCATAATTATGATTGGTGATTTTCTAGAATAGATAATACGAGACATATCCATTAAAAAAGAAATGGTGATTTGAATGAGGGAATAAAGATAAAAAATTTTATGACCAATGTCCACCAGTACATTTATCGTAAGTATTTACAGCGTATAACGTTATTCATTTTTATTTCTTATCATTCTTAAATGATGGAAATTATTTATCTGGGAATTTTGTATTTAGATGAAGTTTTGATTTTAAGTTCATCAATGTTGATGCTTTTCCTGAAAAAAACGTAATTCGCAACTCAATAAACTAAAGGGGGCGCTGCAGTCACTGTCTAATGGCGGATGAAAAAGGTAAAACAAACAAATGCCGTAACTTATAACTTGCTTTGACGCTTGGTGAATGACAGTAATTTTTCATCGTGTTTGTGGGAAGCTTTCTTTTCTATTCTTCTGAAATTACATTACACCATAAACTGTCTGAAGCCTGTAATTTACCCCAAAGAAAACACGTGGAATGGAATGTTTTATCTTTCTCTTTAGTATTGTTAATCACCGCAAGATAGCGTATTCGAGCTCTGGAGTTGCGAATTTTCCGCCGTTCCCTTTTTTTAAAAGTAAAATCTACTTAAGTTAAGCCTTGAATGAACGCAAACGATATGTAATCATGGCGTAAAAGGAATAAAAATACAATATAAAAGTGCCCTTGCGTGAGAAGAGGAACATTTTGAATACGTAAACTTCCTAGTTTGTTGCGAACCCATGCAAGAAAGAAAGTTTTACAGAGATTGTCTACACTCTACAGGAGCCTCACCAAAGACTCAACGCGGGGCTCGATGGCGACTTCGCCAAATGTCACCAACATGACGCTGGCTGGTTGGTTTGATTCGTTTTTTTGGCGCAAGAGCCTTTGTAGGCTATACTGCCGTGTACAGGTAAATGGCAGTATGTGCAGAAATTAATTTTCGAGATATTTGAAGAAACGCGTTTTGGATTCAATACTAACAATAGGGAAATTTTGGAATTAGACGTCTTTTTTGCGCCTTTTTTTTTCAGCGGAAACCAAATAAGCGAGCTTGTACAATTAAAGATAGCGTACAATAGATGACAAAAATGCAAAAAAATGAAGAAGTTGCAGTTACCTACACGCGGCAGTATACTGCGCCATGACGCTGGACAGAAGGAAGAAATATAACTTAGTTCAGTTTACAGTTCTTACACTTTTTCCTGTAATGTATGAGACACATAACTTAGAGACTCGCGCGCCGTGAGTATTTTTCTCACGCCACTTATTTCTCTTAATTTCAACAGTTATAATACGATGCTGGTAAAAACTTTTTAAAATTCATTTAGGTACATACCTGGTTATGCATTTGGTAAAACCAAATAAAAACAAGTTTTCGGCAAATTGCGCAAGAATTCACTTTATGAGAAAAACACTCACATTCGGGAAAAAAAAAAAATACTCGTGCTACAAGAAAACCATCACACACTTCGACTACGCCGATAAGCAAAATGCCCCCCCCCCCCAGGCATTAGAATACCGGACAAACTTATTTTTTTTCTTGGTGTAAGTATTTTGTTTACGGTGCGAGTTTTGGAAGGTTGAGATTAAAACGATCACTTACATTTCAGATAGTAATAATAATAGCTACTTGAGTTTTTAAAGAATCATAACAATTAAAAATTACGTTGTATAGTGTGACTTTGATAAGTTGAAGCATGACATTGACAATGTTTCCTTCATTAGGGGAGATTTAATGTAAAAACGCGTTGATTTAAGGTGGAAAACTTTCGCGAAACTACTACGGAAGTCATCTAACTCAATTTAGCGTCAAGAGAGATAAAAGAGAAACCTTCCTTATAACCCAAAAAAAAAAGTAAATATTGTCGAGGTCAGACCTCAGCTTATCAGGCATGTTAACATATGTTTTTAATCTATCGAATGCATGTTCTATGTGAATGTATCTATACACTAATAGATTCACAAGTTTTGATTTTTATTTCAAAGTTTTTTAAGTATATCTTTCTTCGTAGATTTTACTTTTAAACTTTTATGGGCCATTCCACGGAAAATGGTCAGTTTGTCTGCACGTGACGCCTCATATAAGTCATTAAAAATAATACTTTAAAATATTAAAGAACTTTTTTCAAAGAAAAATAAATTTTTTCTGCTTAACAAATTACAAACTTCTGTGTGATGTCTTAAGCAAGATATTTCGTCATTACCCTTTAAAATCTTTAGTTTTTTAATGAAATATATGAACCGTCACGTGCGGGACAAGGGGCTGACTTTTTTCGTGGAATGGCCTTAAATACTTTCTTTCGTGTAAAAAGAAACAATGAGATTTCTTATGCTGATTCAAAAATGTTGCAAAATGAAGTAATCACCTTTTTAGCCTACTTTCCCGTTAAAGTGCTTAAAAAAAAATAAAGACATGAAAGGTGGCTTAATGTTAAAGTATTTATAGCTGATGTTTGATTGCGCACTTTTCATTAAACCAGTTTTCGCATAATTTCTAAATTCAAGCTGTGAAAGGGACTCAAATCAATTTCACTTTATCGGATATGAGTTGAAAGTGACGTTGGATCTGCTACACTATAACAATAGGGTGGTTTCCTTCAGTCAAAAGTACTAATTTTAGTCACTGAAATTGATAGAATGAGTAAAAAAAATAACATGAACCCAGAAAATACTTTCCTTTTCCCAACAGTTTTTTTTAAATTAATTTTTTTAAGTGTCAGATTTTTTAAACAAGGCGTGGTCTTTATGACGTCACAAATGATGCATTTTGCCGCATCTTTCTAAGACCCCTACATATACGAGCCGACGCATCAGCTTAAGATCAGCCTTTTTGGATCGGAGCGCGTGTCTGAGTGCTTGTCCTTTCTGGCGAGTTATCTCGTTGGTGATTGTTCACTGTAAGCCTTTATTAGCGGCACGTGAATTGTTTATAAAATACAATTTTATTTTCTGCAAATTTGGCGAAATCCGAAACTTTGCTGTGGTAACCCAAGCAGTGCAACAATGAAAAATCCGATCCAAAATGGCTAAACTTAAGCTGATTCTTCTGCCTATCTATATAGCGACTCTACATCTTTCTACTATGTTTCCACGTTATGATAATCAAGCAGCGAATTAAAATTGCGCTCTACGCTTGCTACCAACCATATCGTTGCCAACAGACGTGAGTAAAGATGTGAATTAAATATTTTGGACCGTGAAAATGGCAACACTGAATGGCATTTCATCATTTGTGATGTCGTCGGCAGAAGCGTTAAACGATAAAAGAGCACCGATTTAAGTAATCTTTTAAAAATATATGGCTTAAAGAAATTATTTTAAAAAATGGTCAGATTCTATGTTTTTAAGCATGCTCTTTCAGAAAAAAGTACTTTTAAAATTTTGGAAACGACCCCATTGTAAAGTTCAACGATGGTATTTATAAAATATAATATATAGCAACATTTCAGGAGTTCGACACATTTGCTTTTAGCACAAAAGAGTAATTTAGAAAACAGGTTAATCTTTAATTGCTTTTAAATGAGAGAAACCGGCAATTTTTTTTTTCCCGAGTGATGCTTTCGCTTAAAACCTCTCAATCACCATATTTTGGGTCATGAGAGAACATTTAGGATTTAAGCTGTTCGGTGTACACTCATTAGCAGTAAAATCGTGAGTAAATTGTGAAATAATGCTATTTTCCTTGCTTTTAAGACTAATTTTAATGTTAAAGATGATATTAAGTATAATCTCTTGGAAGTGAGACTACAATAAAGTATTAACTAATCTCGTTTATTTTTTTTTACTGCTTGTAGTCTTGGAAACTTTTGATGCACTGTTTCTTTTAGAAGTTTCTTGGAAAAACTTCTAGAACAAAAATAATAAAAGAGTACATTTTACAGTTAATTTATTTGAGACTAGCGATACTTGCACGGCTTTGCCCGTAGTAAAAAACTGAAAGGTCATTTGGTTCGCCTGTATATTTACAAATAATGGACGATGAATTTCTCGCCAATTCGCTCTGTTCATTTGCTCGCATATGTTACGGTTGCACGTTATGATAACTTGGTAATTTACTCGTCCATCTTATGATAATTTTGCTCGGGAAAATGTTCTTGAAATTGGAATAGGAGAACAAAATCAAATTTTCAAAAAATCGCTTCGAGGTGCTCAACCCTATGCTACAAACTAATTATGTGCCAAATTTCATGAAAATCGGCCGAACGGTCAAGGCGCTATGCGCGTAACAGACATACAGAGATCCAGAGACACAGACATCCAGAGACACAGACTTTCAGCTTTACTAATCATTAGTAAAGCTTTAAAATAAAGATTTTTAAAATTGTTTTCCGTAACTTAGATGGTATTGAAAAAATTGGAACTAAAAGATTAGTAGTATTTTAGATCTAGATTGGGTGAAAGTTATCTAAACTTACCAAAAAATTTCGTAACATACGTTTCTAAACTCGCGACTACCCTTCCATTGAATTGTAAATGTATCTAAATAGATATAGAAAGTTGTAGCATATTGATTTGTATTTCAACGTTTTATTTTGGAGAACAGTTTTCTTCGCAAATTTTTTTTTCTAAATATTTCTAATAATTTCTAATAAGATCTTTCATATGAAAAAAATCAGAGGGATTTTTTTTATTGATTGTTGCAAAATGACGCATGCACCATTTTTTACTTATGAATGGGTTTTACTAAAAAAATGTCAAAAAGGTTTAATAATAAAAACATAATTTCATTCAGTTATGAGAGTTTTTTTTTTTTTGTTAAAAATATGATATTGTGAAATAACGTCGAGCAAAAACACCATTGTTTTTTTATTTAAGAAAGTAATATGACTTATATTTATTACTACATTTTATGTCTTGTCTACATATTATGTACTATATATATGTACCACGTCCAGCAGTTGCACTTGCCATTTTCAGATTGCTTTTACAGACTAATTTTGAAAAATTAAAATCGAAAACTATCGCCTATTATATTAGCCGTTAATTACCCTGTTGATAACAGTATTTTCTAAGTCAAAAACAACAGAAAAGAATTTTTACAGATGAGCTGTTTTTTCTTTTTTTTTTTTCGTTGAAGTGCAAGTAAAGAAAAAAAAACGCAGCCGATTTTTTGTTGCGATAAAAGCTATAAAAAATCGGGAAAACTTTCGACTTTCAAAGGTCGTCAGCCTCTCAGAAAAGAAAAAGCTGTTTAAAAGATGCTACAAGGGTAAATTGAAACATCCTTAGCGGTAATTTTATTACGGATATTAGTCTCGTTTAGTTGAATGCAAATTCTTCGCTCCATTGACAAACTGCGGGCGGTTGACTGAATACTGCTAACTGAAAATCTAACATTTTCCCCTCAATTGGAATTCAGAAAACGCTTATTGATATTATCTTAGGTTTAAGTGTTAAGCTTGTGCGATGCAATTACTATGTTAAGATGTTGAAGGAAAAGGATGTACAATGAATCTTTTTACAGCGTTTCTTTTCAATGTTTGTCTCCATTTTCGTTGCTATTTGAAACGTTCTATGATACATGAGCAGACCTATTATTTTTGACTCTGTTATTTGTTGTTTACTTTCCAAGTTTTCAAAATTCGTTGTTTATCGAAACACTTTCAGTTTCATACTTTAAAAGGTAAGAATAATTTTTCTTTAGAGATCTTAAGATACTTATATATTTTAGACCTCTATTTCTGTTTATTTTGAAATGTTCTATGATACATGAGCAGACATATTATTTTTGAATCAATTATTTGTTGTTCACTTTCTAAGTTTTTAAAATTCGTTGCTTTCCAAACGCTTTCAGTTTTATACTCTAAAAGGTAAGAATCATTTTTTTTTTAGAAATCGGAAGATATTTATATATTTTTGACATCTACTTCAGTTTATTTTGAAACCAGCTAACGCTATTGAGTAAAGTGATATATATTTTACGGCCTTAAAATTTCTGAAATTCTTCCATCTGTAAAATGAGTGATACTTATAAGATTCGTTATTCCGATGTCTGAGTATTTGCAAGTAAATATGATTACGCTAGGAAATATGATTCTACGACGCGTACTATGATGAATCAAGAATCAATGACTCAAAATCCAAAGGTATCTATTTGAAGTGGTTTTCAGTTTTGTCAAGACATACTTACTGCCAATGACATGGCAAATCCTAGTATATTAGTATTTTTATGAACATCTAAGGACTTTTATTAACTAACTAAACTCGTCTACTTACTGAGACTGAATGAAGTACAACATCAATCTTGATAGTTAGTAGCATGATGTTCACCGAGGGTAAGTCAGATGTGAGACCACATATAGTTCAGCCCCCAGCTTTATTAAAATGGCTTTCTTTGGAAGAGACTTTCGCACCATTTAGTTGGGTTGTCATGATGTATGGCGGCAATCTGAAAATTATTGGCAATATCAATGCTCATCGGTACTAATAAACTATAAAAAGATGAAAATTTTTGAAATTGACATATTTCAGAAAAATCAAAAACATTATTTTAAATTTGTTTTTTTCAAAAGACTGCGGAAAAAACTAAAGCACATATTTCAAAATGTTGCATATGTTTTTAAACAAGAAAAATATCCTTTTAAATAAAATAAACCGCAACAAAATATGTTCTACCCCGTTCCGGAGATAATGTACTTTAAAGATTTTGACGAAAATCCCAAGTGAGAAATCATGACAGGACCGCCATCTTTGTATCTCGACTCAGCAAATTTTTTGGGCAAAACAAAAAAAAAACGTATTTCTTAAATTTTTATGAATTTTAACATATGTGTTAAATTTAAAAAAATCCGAGACCAAACATGTTACAACCCTTGTTGAATTGACATGAATTCTACCTTACATTATTTTCTCGAGCAATGTTTAACCTGAATTGACACTCCAATTTGACTAGCTAAGTGTAGATGTCTTGTTAATAACTTTTAATCCAATTATTTTTAGCTGTACTTTTTGTTGTTTTAGTCAGACCAGTGTACGGGTGGGAGTTCCTTAATTTTAAATTTTCAAAATGGGGACTTTTGTATAAATCTTCTTATAAGCTGGCCTATGAGCTTGCTAGTAACAGAAGAGATGATTTTTTATGAATAAGAATGTGTTAAACAGTCAGAAAATCGAAATAGTATACACAATTTTCAAAAGGAAGGAACTTTTAAAGCAGTTTTCGCCTTGTAAATATTAGTCAGTGTTTCTTCTATCTTCATTTCCAGATCAGGGGAGGTGGGACTTCTTGGATCGATCTCAATAATTTTATGACTACGTATTTTTTATTTATATATTTTTATAAGATTTTCATTAAAATATTTTTTATTTTAATTTATGACCAGCAAATAGCACTTATAGTCCTACTAATCCTATAACAAAATCACATGGTACAGTTACGTTGAACAAAATTTGTTTCAGAAACAAATTTTATTGTTATTTTTTCAGTGCTCAGAAATTTTCATAGGTCTGCAACTTTTTTTTTAATGGTTTTAATGAAGAATGGGGTAATAAATTGAACTCCACTCCTAAACTAAGTTCTTTTAGTTCATAATTATTTGTAGTTTCTTTATTTTTTGTCATAAAGAAAAAAAAATATGACAGCATTTCTTCAGACCAAGAACGCGGGGTACGTTGGTCTACTTATAGAAAACTCACAAAAAACGAAACATTTTAGAAGAATTAAATATTATAGTGCCATCAACAGTGAAGTTGATAAAGATCTACGTTGTGCTGATTCTTGAAGTGTTGATGGTTGTGGCTGTGGCATAAATGGGACAAAAGTAGAAGTTGGTCAAGTTAATATTTTAATGCATTGCGTTGGTCTTTAAACTTTTTTTTCCCTGCTAAACACAAAACAGCATAAGTTAGTTACGATATTGGATAATATTTATCATTAAAATTGCTACCGAAGCTGTTCTCGTAATGCGGACCATTGTACCAGTTTCCGAGTACGTTGGCAATTTTTCAACAGAACATTAACTTTTACAAAAAATATGAACAAGGCAATAACTTTTCTTATATTAATTTTTCAATAGAACGCTTCACAGAGTTTAGTTTAAAAAAATTAATATAAAAAAAAGTTAATGCCTTGAACACTTTAAAAAAAGATAGGGATGGAAAGAAATGTTTAATCAACCTCATGGTGGAAAACCAAATTGCTCGTTTTATATTTTGATGTAAAAAGAAATGAAAAGCGGACCAACGTGCCCTATATCCCCCTATAGTGTGATTTAAATAAATATTTTAAAGTTTCTCAGCGCCTGCTGTTTATTTTATGGCGGGTAATCATTTTCAAAGTTTGAGAAAGAAAAATCTTATATGTAAAAGAAAATAATGAAGGATGACAGTAAAATGAATTTAAAGTAAGTGCATATTCACTATTGATTGCCATACTCCTTTTAGAAATTGAGACACAATTTTTAACTCTAAATATTGCAATGCGGAATATTTTCAATCAATGCAGTTTTTCTTAGAAATTAGCACACATTCTTTTTTTAACTAAATATCCTCTACGTCCCAACGTTAACTGGCAAAAAAACTAAAACTTGAAATATTTTCAAATCGTAATTTTAAAAGGACACTCCTTTCCTTCTCATCTATGGTCAAAGAATAACTGCGTTCTTCCAAATTTACTGACCTAACATTCATCTGGTACAGGGGCCCTGCGAGGGCAATTGGGGCGTTGGGGAGCAACCACATTAAAACAATCGTTTTGACACATATCGTCAGTCCTAACATGGAATCCATGCACTGTTAAAAATTCAGGAAGATTTTCTGGTAATTGTTACTGTAAAATTGCATCGCTAACGCATCGCTGATTTTTACGGTAATTTATACCGGAGAAATAAGCGATCCCAGCGCCAACTGGTTGCTGTGGCCTACCGAGGAAACCGTAAAATTTTACAGTAACATTTGATTTTTACGGTAATAGTTACTAGCAACATGGATGCCAGTAACAATTACCGTAAATTTTCCGGAAAATTTTTAACAGTGTGTACAGTGCTGGCCAAATTATTAAACTAAGGCTGTTTTAAAAGCAAATTCTTTATTGATTACATAACTAGACACATTAACGAATAGTGAAATAATTATCTAATATTTAGTATGCATTCCCTTGTTTTTGATGAGCATTTTAAGTCTTCTTGGCATACTTTTCACAAGGTTTACACCATTTCTTAACTTTTTAAAAAAGGAGGTAAAAAATTGTTTATACTCACTATTATTTATTATACTCACATACGCATACTCACTAATTACCTAAACCTAACTTTAAATATAACAGAACACACTGATAAAAAGAACTAGTGAACTGTTTAAGCTGATTGAGGTTATGTTCCTGGTAGGTAGATAAACAAAGAACATAAACAGAGCAGACAGTGTTGCCACCTGCAAACATCAAATTATGCTAAAATGACGTAATAATCAGTGTACAGTATGTACTGTACTTCAACAGTAAAATAAATAGTATTTTAGTACAAATAGTGTACAAAAAACAAAAAAAAATTCTTTAGTCTAATAATTTGGCCAGCACTGTATGTTTGACCAACTGTAATGATATCCCCTTCCCCCCGCCAGAAGATAAATCCTGGCTGCTCTAGTGACACAACATGAAATGTTCAAAAAGATAGTCCCTAAAATTGTTGCTCAAAGAGTGACAATAACCGTACATTTATATTCAAATTTTCCTTTAATCAGCTTTACTTAAAATTATGACACTTCAGACCCGCTGTGGCCAACCGGTCGATTTTCGAGGTGCAGAAAATCGTCATCCCCATGTCGTATGATTGTACTGCATGTAAAATATCCCTTTGGTATTCGTTTGGCTTTCAATGCCCTCGACAAAATTAAAACCCCCAAGTGTCGTTTCTAATCGAAGAGAGCACAGGTGCCTACATTTGGTGGAAACTTGGCGCCAATATTATCTGTGCCACTGTCATCTGCGCCTTAATAGTAGCACATGAAAGACTAAATGTCATTTCGGGGAATCACAATAGGTCTGCAAAATACTAAGACGCTAAACTCAGCCCCATTGGAAAGAGAGAAAGTAGTTGTAGTGTAACATTTGTAGTTGTAGTGTAATGACATACCTAATTACCTCAGAACCAGACTGACGTAAGTCACATAATTACTACTTTACAGGAGAGAGGGAAAACGCCTGGCGCATAGAAAAGTAGGGACGCGGGCTCTTTTGGCACTGGTAAATAACTACAAAAGATTTTTTTTTTTGAGCAATCACGATTGCATATTGCTTTTATTTAACCGTCCTCCAGTTCCTTTTTCAGAATGGACCAGGGGCCTCTGCAGCGCCGCCGTCCACCGGAGGACGGAGCTGCTCCTCTGGTCCTATCCTCCACTAGGAGCACTGTCCATCGGAATCCCCTTCTCCTAGGCGGTGGCGTCCATATCCTGCATACACACACGTCTACACACAAACAAGTCCTTACACACATACACACACGTAACCGCCCAGGAGGAGGGGCAGGCTTGGGAGGACATGAGCCGTTTCTAGAAACAATAGCCTCCAATGAGTAGGGTCCTGTCGCAACTCGTGATTGCGAAAAACATAATTCGAATTCAAAGTGTCAGAATTCAAATTAGGTATATATACACACACATATATATATTAATATATGTGTATTTTAATATATATGTGTGTGTAATTTAATTTTTTAATTTCTTTATTTATTTGTTTTATTATTGTTATCATTATTATTATTTTTTTAATTACGTTCACATGAGTCGATGCAGAATAGGATTCAACATACGATACACCAATAAACTATAATCAGGGGTACTCGCCTAGGGGGGAGTCACGGTGCCATTGACATTTTTAGAGGGGTGGGGGTGTTTTGAGGGGTATTTTTCTCATTTTTAGGGGGCTTTTGCTTGGGGGAAAGTCTTCGCGATATTTAGGGAGTGCGCCCTTGATCTTTGGGTGGTGGGCACCCCTCAGATAATCGCAATTTTTGGACTTACGTTAGTCTGGCTCTGAGGTACAAATATTGTCCTGTGGTTGTTGACCTTTAACTGAAAACATAGCTTAACGCACCCATCAGTAATTAGGTGCGGCATTAACAATACACACACTATCGCTATCGTTTTTCGAAAACAACAGCAGACTCGAAGTGTGACTGTCATCGCCGACAAAAGCGACACTGACTCTCTCTGCACATCTTCACTTTCCCCTGACAGAAGGGCTTTTGACCGCATCCGGGCAGAATGACGGGCAGCACGCGTGAAAGTTCGCTCACTCCTCCCGCCAATAAAACACATTTTTACTTTCGGACGTGGAGCAAAATAGAAAAAAATAAAACCGTTTTCCTTTTATGACAATAAGCCCTCTCGGGTGGCCGTATCTAACGGCTTTTCGAGCAAGTGGGCCGTCGGTTGAGGGTGCTCACGCGACAGCTATTCTCTTATAGCCACATACGAAGAGGAAGTGGTGGTTGCCAGAGCAGAACGCCTGACCCTTTCCTACGACGTGACAGAAGTTGTGTCGGAAAGATTCTGCTTTTAATTCAGAAAACTATGTATCTCGATGGGATATATGAGAGGGAGCCGCTATCGGTGAGACAAACCTGCATTAGGTGTGGATAATATTGCTAGAGGTTTTTTTTCAAGGCGTTAAAGTACTCCTTGACATTTTTTAGAGGTGTAAAATATACAATTACAGTAAAGATCACAATAATGATCAATTCAACAAAAAACAAATATAAAAAAAAACTACGAACGAGATTGCAAGTGGGAGGGAAAGAAAGGATGTGCACCATTTTAATTTTTTAACCTATAGAATATTTGACGCTTTTGAACAACTAAAAAAGTGAAAACATTCTAAGGTAATATTTGAAAAATTCAACTTACTTTTTAATTAATCACGCTTTTATTAGCTTCATCTATAAGTATGTATGTATTTTGTAACAGAATCTTGCAACTCAATTTTCGCCCGCTTCCTGTATTCGGATTCTTTTGAAATTTGGAATGCAACCCCCAGACCCGATGACAATGCAATATTGTATAATCAATCCAATTAATTAACTATTAATTACACTACTCAACACCAAAAATGCATCCGGCTCAAAAATAGCTGTTTCCGAAGTATTTCGGCTCTCTAAGTACGAAAGTCACCATAAAAAGTTGAGATTTAGTTCTAGTTTTAAGATACAGAGCCAACTAGGGTATTGAAATCTCACTAATGCTCTTTTTTCCTGCCAGATAGAAGCACCCCCATGGGACTGACTGTCTTCTAAACTTCGGCCCTTGGTTGGGATAAAAAAAAATCTCACGACATAAAACCGGAATGGACTTCAAGAAATTTAAATTCTGGGAAGAGAAATGCCCAAAATGAGCCTTTAGCATATCCACCAATTGCTGCTTCTACCCATGCTCATTCTGCTGAGAATAATGAAGAACTTCGCAAAAGCTGTGAACAAAAATGGTTTTCCCATACCTCAGATGGAAATTTCCAAGATATATTGTCTTTCAGGTTAAGGAGAAAATTTTTAAGGGACCTGCAATAAAAATCACTGATTTTGAAAAAAGAATAAAAAACATCTAGGAAGTCTTTAAGGGGGTATTATAAGTATTTCTAAGCAGCAGAGAAGGTGAGAACTAAAAAGTTGGTCAAAAAATCCCTACGGAAATTCTGCGATCATTGATGTATGATATGTCTGTGCAACTCTATTTTGTTCACGTGCTCAAGGCCGTATCCAGAAATTTTTTTCGGGAGGGGCCCGGATTAGCACATTGCCCTAACACAAACACACATCTAGTATATATAGACACACCAAACGCATAAAAATGTTAACATAGAAGACTTTTTATCTCGATTTTTAATGATTCCAATGTTTGGACTATTGTTATTTTAATTTCTTATTATTTTTCTTACTCACCTTGTAGTGGTAAGGATAACAGAAGAGTGTCCTTTTAAGTCGATGTAGAACATCCATAATTTCAGGAGGTCCGGGGGGTTTTCCCCCGAGAAATTTTCGAAAAAAAAAATATATTTTGAGGCCTTATATTAGGTAATTGAGACTACAAAAATATGAGAAAAAATATAGGCACACAAAGTCTTTTAAAAGTTATACAATCTTTTGCAAATCAAGATCAAACAAAATAAAAATTGCTTGCTCGACAAATCATGGAACTTAATGGACAGAGAGGAAAAACGAGAGAGGAGAAACGAGAAGCACTTCGTCATCTGCTCATATCGACTTTTAGTGAAGTTTGTTTTTGATTACTCCCCCTACCCCCCTTTTTTTTCATTAAATGCCCTACAGTATGAAAATTGTACAAAATAGTTTAAAAGAAATGGTGTAGACATTCAGAAAATAAGAACGGAAGAGTAATATTCTGGCCATTTGGACAATTCATACTTTATTTTCGTGATAAGATACAAAATTGAAGAACTTTTCAAGGAATTTCAAAAACTTAAATAATTTTCAAAGACTCTCGAACAGTTGAAATTATTTGAAGCTCTTTATTTACACTTTTCAGAAGTTGATTGCACAGTCTTACAAAATGATTATAACTTTGTAAGACACACCCGTTTTAAGTTAAAAATAAATGCAACGAAATATTTCTCGAAACAAACTTTTTTTTTTCAATCACAAGTAGTGCAGAATATGAAAGAGAGTAGAGTAAGTGTTATTTTTTTTCTCATACTAAAGGTATTAACAGTATGCAGTAGAAGTAAGAAAAAAAACAAGCAATAACAAAAGAACTTCCATGATACTGAATTCGGCATTAGATAAATGCAAGACACGAAACATATCAGTCACAAAAATGATCTTGAAAATTATGCTACAAAAACGCGAGAATCGTGATTTTTGCATATTTTACTCAGGATGTATCAAGGAGCTGAATTTGACACATCTTGGTAACAAGATACTCGCCTAATTGGAAACTAGGGGTCCAGCCTTTGGGGAGTCCCCGGTTCGAAATCAGTACGGAGTAAGTTTTATAAGAGTTTTAGGGGGGGAGGGCAGGGTCGTGGACAGAGAGGAGAAGGGACACCTGTTGACCCGGGCCCGAGCTTAAATGGGGCATAATATTTTTAAACCTAGGGTTGAAAATATGGGTAAACAATATGGAGGGGGCCCAAAAAAGCATTTGTGACAGCCCCAAAATTTCTGTGCACGCCCCTGGAGGAGGAAGTGCACAGAAGTCAGTTCGGTAGACTTGAAAAGTCTACCGAACTGACAAAGGGCCTGCCTTGACCCTGGACTGCCCTGAATTGAATTGGGAAAGAGAGCAGGAAGTCCTAATTAAAGGTCTAAATTAAAGGTCTAAATAAGTGTGCCTTGCAGCTAATGAGAACTAGAACTGCTTTTTCTGTATTTCTTCAAAATATTATGAATTTTGAAACTAAGAATATAAAAAAAAAACTTTGTCATTTTCCATTTCTGACATTAGAAATTAAAAAAAAAAAAAAAAAAACTTCTGTTTTACGGTACAAAACATTTCAGGTTTCGGGGGGGGCCGGGCCCGTCAGGCCCCCTCTCTGGATACGGCCCTGCACGTGCTCCAGGATATTTTGCTTAAAAACTGTGAAGCTATGAGCTGTGAGCCTGAGGAAAGGCTTCCCCAAGATATCTTTACAACGGAACACAGATATCAAGATCATTGGGCTGAGTAAATGCTCATCAAATACTGCTGAACTATTACAAGAGATGGTCCTTTTTTGACGTGAAGATCGCGGGTAACCATGGACATACAAAAGGCAATCAAAAATGAAGTGTTTACAGCTAAAGGCCAAAAGCAACCACTGCTTTTGGAAAATTTAACATTATTTAATAAAACAGGACCTATTTAATAACATTTATTGCGCAGGATTTTTTTTTCTTTTTAACCTTACTACAAATCAATCTGTGGTTGTTGTGCATCTTTCTCCAGTGGGCTTTACCTTGAAAACAAGAGCTAATAAAAAAATATCCACTACCATATTCGTTTTTCTCAACCCACAATTAGTAGGAATGACTATTTAAAACCAGGATGCAGACAAAAAGTTCTTTTTTTGTTGCGTATTTAGTTTGTTCTCATTTTCATTAGCATTTTTGCATAAATCCAATAATATGAGGACGAAAAACTGCTCGCAAAAATTGAAGCAAAATATCAACCTCTGGTTTTTCTGCATCGGATAAAATTTGTTCCAATGTTCCAAGGTAATTAGTACGTGAATTAATATTGTTTTAAATTACTTTTATGCCAAAATGTAGGCAAGCCTTCAACTGAAAGTTCATTGTTGATCACGGTCATTGTCGAACAATGCTTTTATTAAAATGTATCTCAAGTTTTTAGAGTAATATAAATATGGATTTCACACACACACACACATACTATATTTTATAAAATAAGAAATAATGCATGAAAAACTGCAATTTTTTTCAGCTTATTAGGTACGTTATTTAAGGGAGGGGGGGTCAAGAGATGGCACTCCAAGAGAGGGCAAAATATCTTGAGTAATATTATTTTTTCATAACACAAATAAGACTTCAAAAAATAAAAATAATATGATAGTTTAAAAAACTAAAGAAACACCCTCTTGTAGCAAAATGAACTAAAAAGTAATCTCTGAATGTATAGTACGTTTAGCAGCGAGTTGCTTGATATCAGATGTCATAAATTTCTCATCGCTAGCCTAGCATTAAAGTTTTGGAATGATGCAGAATCCTTCCAAAAACCCAAATGGCGAGCACTCCACGCTTTTTTTTTACGTTAAAGTTAATTTCTTGATCAATTAGTTTATGCCCATTGTTTTAAGATAATTAAAAAAAAATTAGTCCTCTCGCTGCTAAACATACTTTACATTCAGAGATTGTTTTATTTTTTGTTTCATTTTGCGATAAGAGCGTGTTTATTTATTTTTTTAACTTTTATATTATTTCCTACCATTTTCCACTATACTAAATTTTTATTTAAGATACGTAGCGTGAAAATAAGCTTGACTAAAAATTTAATGGTTCATTTTCAATTTTCAATGCGTGAAATATGCTTTTAGGGGGCGTTAAAAAAATCTCTGGGTGGAGAGGACTCTATGACAACTCCGAATCGCGTAGCATTGCAAGGTCGAATCGTTACTTTTTACATTTTAATATTGTTGATAAATTTATTCATTTTGGTTTCTTGTTCAAAGAATACTTACATGATTAAAAATTATTAAAGAGTATTTATAAAATATTTTCCCCGACGATTAATTGACAAAATTTGGCCGATTATGTTTGATTACCGATTTCTGCTGATTAATCTCCATATCCCCAATACAAACTATGAACGAATTTTTATGAAAACTCGTTCACAGATGGCTTCCACGTGCACAAATTGAGACCTAAATAGTGTGGCTCTGATGCGTTGAACGTAAGACTACGGGTTTACTGCTGCTTACTTACTTTACTACTGTTTACGGGGTTTTTTTTTTTTTTCGAATAATAGAGAATGGTAATTGATGTTGAGTTGAGTTACTTTCGTAGCAGTTTGCAAAAGTGTTCCAACTCAAATCCGAGTCAATAACATGTCCCTTTTTCATTGAACTCCCCCAAAAAATAAGTAAGCATTGTCAAGGTCATAGCTCAACTTATGAGAGCGACGGAGCCGCTTTATAGTACAATTAATGCAAGGAACTTTCGACTTGGACTTTCTTTGTTGATTAAGCCCATTATTTCTCTCCCTCTCCCCCCTCCATTTCTTACGCAATATGAATATAATATTTTCGGTTAAATTTATACTCCAGAATTCTCACCTCCGTTTTTCCACATCGCTGAGGATTTTCAATATTCGCCGCATACCCTTGAACAGGGGTTTTCAAACTGGGTGCAGCGACACTCTGGAGGGACGTAGGATGGGGCAAGGGACGCCGCAAAGTGTCTATGATATCAATATATAAGCATCTAATTGAGATAGACTGGGTGCCGTACGAAAGCTCTATCTTCAAAGGGTGCCTTGAAACGGAAAAGTTTGCGAATCCCTGCCCTATCAAGTGTTCTGTGTAAATTAGAAAATCAAATGACTGAATAAGAGAGAAAATGTGACAAAGCAGTTCCTACATAATTTGATTTCCTCTTTATTACATTATTTTTTATAAAATTCCGAAAAAATTACAGCATTCCTATGATTTTTCCAATTAAATTTTCGTCTTTGTGCGCACATACATTTTTTGGGGAGGGGGGGGACAAAACGTGGGGCATTTAATTAAATGATTCGTTTTGTTTTCATTTCAAAAAATTAAATGTTCACTGCTTGCTACTGCTACATAAATTTATCGTTTGAAGTGCTTTTTTTTATATTTCTTTGCATCATTTAATTTAATTATAGCTTGTGCTATTTTTTATTTATTTTTCATTTTTATTTATTTATTTTTTTATTTTATTTTTTGTAAGCGCTGCGATAAAATTAACTGGATTAAATATTGTTTTTTTTCGTAATGGTAACAATAAAAATAATTGAATACAATTGTTCGAACTTTTTGGTCAAATGCGAAGTCTGTTTTTCTCGCCCTTTGTTGGCAGAACATATTAGTTTATACTTTACCTAGTTATGTAGTTAAAAATATTTTTTATAAAAATTGAAGAATTTGATTTCATTTACTTATGAGCAGAAATTAATTTTATTTATTTAATATTTTTCTTTAATTCCAAAGAAGTGGAATGGAAAAAACACTGGTCACTATTGATTGTCGCCATGCCTAGTAAACATCTAAAACTTCTTATCCATTAGTATAAATCATCTGGTTCAGAAAATAATTTTTGAAAGCATAAATCGCTTTATTTCTGTTAATATATATTAACGCATGATTTCATTTCCTCCTCTGATTCAAGACTACTCAGATTCCTCCTCTTAATTGAACGTAATTGGGGAAAGCCAAGTTAGCCGTAGAATCTTAGCAGATCTAGATAATAAATTTTTCATTTTGACAAATGCTTGCGGATGACTTAATTAGATTTTGCGCTTGGTCTGCTTTTAAAAAACGTTATTGTGGCGAATCATTTAGATAAATAATCCCCTTAATGAAGTTACATGCAATCTTGGAACTTTTTGTTTCCTTCTCGACTTGTAAAATTTAATTTTAGAAATTAACCTAGAAAGATTCGTTTTCCTTTGGGGCGTAACCGGAGAATTTTTGTCGAAAAATTTTGAGTGCGTGACAAATCGTGTGTTCGTTATGAAAACTTGTTTAGAATTTCGTTTAATTCATTCGTGATAAAAACAACTTGATCGACTATTTTGGATCTGACACTACAGATTCGAATTATTAGGATTTTCAGCACTATTGAGCATTGGATTTAGGTGAGTTTCGTTTTGAAGATTTTGATTTTCGTATTCTTCTGGTAAAAAGTTTGTTGATACTGAATGTGACCAGAATTAATCCAAAATGATTCCCATGGAAATTGTTCTTCTTGGACATGAAAATGGTACTTATTTAAATGGTTTTCTTTATTCAAAAATTTTCTTAGCAAAAATATTTACAACAGCTGATTAGTCTTATTGGATTATCCGGGGGAAGTTATTCGATTAAGCGGGGGTCTTTAACATTGCGTCTATGGGGAAACATTCGGTTCCGGAAGGTTTTATTCTTATACGCTGGATATTTGTGTATCCGTAACACCGATAAATCGGAGCAGACAGTATTGAGATTCTGGTTTCCCAATAACAAAAATACAAAAAAAAACTTTTTAAAATTATTTGTATTCGATAATTTGTGAATTAAATTTGGAACTCAGGGAACACACATGTCTTATATTGGTCCACAAAGTGTTAAACTAAAAGTCACTCAATTCTATGGCAGCCACTGAAGCAAAAATTATTGTCAGAAGTCTTCTAGTTTTGGAAAGTCAATATCTATTACTTGAGAATGAATAAAAGATTTGATTGACAATAATAATAGCTTTGGAAAATGATAAAGGAAAAGATTTATTACGTCGTTAGGTAAGCATTCTTGCCAAAGAATTGAAATGGGTGCTCATCAAGAATACCATTAAAACGATTTAGGTATCTTGGTATATTTGTATTGGGGATTATCCCATGTGCATAATGTTCGTTACTTCTGTATTCTAAAATAATGCATAATCTAAAATAGAAGTTATGTGACCCACCAGCAAAATTTTTGCGAGGAGGAATTGATAAATAACTGTCTTGAAAACAAGACTGTTGTAGATCACTGGTGCACACATTTTCATTTTAACTATGTACATTTATATTTTTAGAAATGTATTTGAACTGCTCTTTTTTTGGACCTTATAGTGCGTAGTATGTGTTCTGTGATACAATTGCTTTTTTTTTTTTTTAACAATCTGTAACCTTCATTAATCAATAGACAAAAAAAGTTTCGTAGCTTAATATACAAATGATGGCGTTGTGCGAATTCATTTGTATTTTTCCATTGAAACTTATTTTATTATCCATGAAAAATAATAATGAAATGTATAAGGCCAAAATTCATATTTCTGAAAGGGAAGCGGTGTTTCAATTACAGCAGTGGTCTTCTTTTTTTCTCATAAAATTTATGGGAAAAGCGATATTAACCTTGGTCACGCTTTTTGATTACAGGGGCAATTATATTGGGGAACTGCCCAGACCGCTCGACATTGATCCCGTAATGGAATTGTCCCAATACGTTTTTCCACCATTTTTGTATGGTCTCATGATCACCCAAACAATATGTATAGAAACGGCAATGAAAATGTTATATCTATAAATTCAACAGTAAAATATGCTTAGAATTTACTTAAACAATTAAATCTACTTATTTTTGAAAAGGGAAAAGATAGTCTTTTGGTGTGATTTTTGTGAAAGAACATGGTTATTTTTTTGGTATTTATTGACAAGGTTTTTGTGATGATATCGAGCTTTTATCCGGAAATGGACTTCAGTGCTTCTTTTGAGATAAGGTAATATAATATGAAAATAAATAAAACGTTGTGACGTTGAAATATCTTTTGTACAAGTCTGCCATATGTTGACCTTTGCTAGCAATGTGACCTTTCAAGTGAGCAATATTTTTGTACTCCTCAGAAAGTTTTTATCACGAGTAGAAATTCTGTCGCATGTCCTTCGAATATGCAAAAATCAAGGGTAAATTCTGTACCTCAAAGCCAGACTGACGCAAGTTCATAAACTGCGATTTTCCGTTTATTAGTGCATTGCATGTGGAAGCCTATGCCACATCGAGCCATGTGAACGCAACTCCTTTTTAAAAAATCCTTTTTAATTTTTTATCAGAGCTAAAGGAGCGCGCGTCCCACCATTTGCATGCGCAAGAAAATGTTTTTCCTCTCTCCTGTAAAACTGCCACAATGTGAATGTCCTTCCGGCTCTTAGGTACAGAATTGAGAAATGAAATGGGATGAATATGCCGGATCAATGAAGTCAATAAGCGACACATTTTAATCCCGATTTTCAGTTTAAATTATATTGACCAAATGTGAACACTAAACAGGCGTTTCTGTGTCTGATTGTTGAATTCTATTTTCGATTTTACTTAATGCTTTGTATTTTTTGACTATTTTTACTCGCATTTCTTTTTTCGTCATTAGAGTCAGAAAATTCGGTACAGCATTCTTTAGGATCTTGCGGGTGTGTACCTCACACTGATTCCCCCCCCCCACACACACACACACGCAATAGGATTTTGTTCTTTTGTTGTATTTTTAAACAAAATTCGCAGAGAAATTCTCTCCTCTGGATGCAAAAAATCCCTCGCACACTGCAAATGATTACACCAGCCAATCAGATTACAACATCTAAAGTAAAACCTATATTTTTGTCTAAGAGTAAGCAGAAAGTTCATTTGTAACTAGTCAACCGTTATAGAGAGACAGAGAGGCTTAAAATTTTGTTGAATCAATACCCTTTACAGGGGAATAACTTTACCTGGACAAAAACGGAGAACACTACTTAACAGACTGTTCATCATTGCTCAAACCTAAAATCCCAATAATTATTCCCCTTCGACCCTCTTTCTTAAAAGTGGATGGAGATGAGAGCTTAAATTTTTGAATGGCGTTAACAAATATAAGTAGTTCATCATTTTTTTTTAAATCTAAACTTTGAAAGAGTACGTTGAAGAATTTAATTTTCGTAAAGGGAACAATGAAATTTAGTGTTTTTGAAATTTTGTCCTAAAAATGGTCGAGAAAAAAGTATTTTTATAAAAGGATTATAAAAATATCTGAAAATAACTGTCCGGATGATGGAGAACTTTTAACTTGTAAAAAGTGCAGGGCCTCCGAGAGCCAAGGCGAGTCCCTTGTCAGTTGTTCGATGCTGGAAAAATTTCTTGAAAAGCAGAGTTTGCACAGTTTTAATCTTTATAAAAACTTATTTTGGGCGAAACGGATGATTTAATTTTGACTGGCTTCATAATTTAAAGTTACCTTTTGAGCTCATGTATTAAAAAAGTAGTTTAAAATTTACGGCAGCTTTACGTTTTCCAAGTCGGCTTGTTTCAATGCGAAAAAGCATGAAAGCATCTATATTGAGTGTTTATGGAAGTTTCTTCATCTTCCTAAATAAAAAACGACCTCTTTTCCCATGGTAATCTGCACGTGGGAATTCGAGCTTCACATAACTCACCTCTAAAAACAATAGCAACCGCCCTTTTATGTTTTGTTTCGAACGTCGAACAATGAACCTTAAAGCTGTCCACAGGAAAGCGGGAAAAACAAACAAAACGATTTTCTCACGATCTCGGTAACTCACGCTCTATGTCTTTGGTGGACAGGTTAATGTGTGAAATATCGTTGAAGATCAGTGGGTTAATAGGCGCATTTGTTGGTTCGACGTATTTTTAAGTTCAGAAGGGGTGCCCCACAACTGTGCCAAGGCTGTTGCGGTAGGCTGGGCCTTTCGTGCTCTTGTTGGCTGTTTTTGGCGGCGACGTTCAAACTAACCAGCCCCGTTTCTTTGTCTGCGTTGTGTTGATTTTTGTTCTTAGACAATAGGTGAATGGTGAAATGCTCTGTTGCTTTTCGTAGTAGAATGAAATTTGTTTCTTGATTTGTGTACATTGCTATCAGAAGCAAATGTATGGTTTCTAGAAGAGAAGTGATGAGAAAATCTATTCCAATTGTGCGAAAGTTATGGCACATCGACTGCTGTTCTTAATTGCTGTGTCATCAAAGCTGATCAAATATTTGTTAATTCAGTGATCCATTGCACTCTGATAAATTTTATAGATTACGATCAAAAATAAATCCATTAATAACTCAGCGGTTTATATCTGATTTAAAAAAACAAACAATTGCAGACCATTTTTAAAGCATTAAAATACTTTTAAAAGAAAGAAAGAAAGAAAAATGTACGCACGTAAATTAAGCAGATTTTGCCGTTTTTAAAGAGCAGTTGAAATTTCTTTTATCATTCATACAATTTATATCTACCCATTCCTTGGCACATGAAAAATAATAATAATACATCAAGATAAATGTATTGAACTGAAGCGAAATTTGGCGAACAGTTTTACAGGATCAAAGCAGAAGGATCCTTAATAAGTAAAAAAACACCATCAATGCCGGTAGTTTTTCCCAATATCATCAATGCTGGCAGGATCCTTTTACGCCACCTTAGGGTTGGGCCACTTTAGATCACCTGAAGCACGGATGCAAGACACAGATTTGAACTTGAAACAAATAGGTTTCATAATTTGTCCTATTTCATTACTCTACTTGCAGCTGGGTTTGTAGTTTTTGTTTGATGGTAGTACGAAGAATTGTGCATTCCATGGCCCCTTGTATGTTCAGAACTTCTTACCACCTAAGCTTGAATGTTAGCAAAGACCTCTTCGATTAGGAGAGCCGAGGAGTGGAACCTCCACAACATAGCAGAAAAACAAAACCAATTATTTTTCCACTAAGCCATGGCATACAGAACCGATACAAATAACAGAGTGGTTTACATGAAACTGGCTCAATGTTCACACTAGGACCTCTAAGCAATCCCAGCATTTCTAAAACTCACGGAGGATGGAATAACTCCTTCCTCGCCCCATATTTGTTAAATTGGTGATAAGCCAAATGAATAAGATAGCTATCTTTACACAAACAGTCTCTAGAAAACTTTTATTGTATGTATGTGACTGCTCCTCACACTGAAAAAATGTTCAATAGCGGGCGTGATCCTGGTTTATTTTGTGTGCTTTTTATATTTCCAACCGTCTTTTGGTGTACTTCAGTAATGTTTCTTAAATGTTCATCTTCATTTGCATAGGTGGCTGGTGCACCAAATAAGTAGCAGGTCAAAAGCAGTAAGGTGGATAGGGGGGTGGCTACCCTAAAGCTGAATTTTCGGAGTACAATTGGGCTATAGTATTTGATTTTAACACTACTGATTTAAAAACCTATACAAATATGGAACATGGCCTCAAAAATCAGGAAGGATGGCCACCGTAAACTTCCCTCTTCTAATTCAAAGTTCCATTCTAATGAAATAAAATGAAAAAAGTCTGTTTATTTGTAATTTTGGTTTTGTTTTCGCAAAATAAATCAATCCATTCTGTAAAAAAAAAACACTTTTCAATCTACTATCATTTATTTTAAACCCTAAAAAGTGAGGGAAGCAGTTACTCCCTCCCCCCTCCCCCACTAGCCGCCTATGTTCGTTTGAATTTTTGCTGTCATCCAGGCGTGCAACGTGTGAAGGCCAAACCCCCGAACACTTGGTTTTAAGCCTTGTTGCCAAACCTAGTACAATATTTCATTTGCCTGTGTGAACTTTTATGACCAAAAAATATCCACCGTCGATAAGTTCTCGCCGCGCTAGTGTTGCCAACCAAATACGATGCGGTTGAACTCTCAACTAAATATATGCTTAAAATACACTGCTTAAAAGCTATAACAGATTTAACCAATCTAGATACTTTGTCGAAAACGATTGCTAATAAATAAGCCAACGATATGACGACTTTACGTTATGAATTTCAAATGCACGAACATTAAAAGCCATCCGTCGATAGATCGTTTCTCACTTCACTGATTCAGTTAAGCGTCTGAAACCAAATACCCCACAACGATTTTTTTTCACAGCGAAAAATTAGTTTAGCACGTGTGTGCCATTCTAAAAAGCCTAACTGTGTAGCATATTAGGATCTGGCAACGGGTCACCATCCATTCAGGAGATACTGATCATCGTAATCATTTCCGGATCCCGTATTCTGAAGCGGAGTTCTTTGTCAAATGAGGATAGAAATGATTTCGCTTTTGCACGAGAGAAAAAATGCATAAATAAAGCAGCGGTCAGGCCCTTTTTATTCCAAAAGCAGCCGATGCGGAAGGCAGTTAGACGTTTATTTTCATATTCCATTGTAATGGAGCAGTTACTGTTTGAAAAAATGCTGTCGCGGATATTAAATTATGTTCTTTTCTTTTTTTTTTCCTTTTGCGGAGAATCTCTGCGGACTTGGTTCAGCGAATTCATTGATTTACAGCTTAACGTATCGAAGAGGATGCTGAAGCTATCGCGAGTTGCAGTTAATAGTACCGTTGGTTTTTGAATTTCCTGGATTGTTACGTAAAAATAATCCTCTAATGTAGCAACTCATAAAACGAACTAGTCGCTGATAACTTGGTTCATTTAAATGACTATTAGTAATTTGTTGAAACAGTTATGAGTCAATGGTTTTTATGCATCAAATTAAAAATAGCTTTTTCATAGAAATGGGTAACAGGGTGTAAAAATGAAAAAATCCGTTTAACTAACTCGATTTTCGGTTTAAATTACACTTAATTTACGTTAGCTATGTATTTTGCAATACAAATATCAACTACACTACTTATAAAATAAGGTCTTTTTGCATTTTCCTCCTACTTATCTCGCTCATTAATGAGTGTACTTGCGAATTACATACTTACCGAAACTGCCGTGTTTAACGGGAGCTTTCCACTTTTTTTTTTTTTTTTTGTAGGCTGTCTCCTAACTTTCCGCTGGGGTATGATTTTCTTCCGCTTTTTGAAATAATTCGGCGAAAACTACTAAATCTTCGACAAACCCTCAAGAGATCGAGAGTGACAAGAAAATGAAATACCATTAATCGGAAATGTTAAAAAACGGAACCAATAAAAATGGTCGTTAACTCTGTTGAAATCAGTTTGACGAAGTCAAACATGCCACTGCTGCTTTATCATGGCGGCAACATGAATTAAAAACACGTTAACCTATCACAATGAGTCCATTGTGAATTTAAATGATGATTTTTTTTCTACAAAATTGTTTTTATCTTGCGATATAATTGTACAGTTTTGATGTCATATACAAGAAGTATTTTAACTAATTTATTTTTACTGCGTCTTTGTGATATTGATCGTTTGACTATAACAAAAAATATAACTGTTCACTTATCTTCTGATATTTTTAAAAATTTGTTTTGTGTGCTTTTTGGAACATTTTTAACGTTTGTAAATTTTGCTTGTTTTTTTTTTTTCCTTCGTTTTTTTAAATTTTCAGTAAAATAAACTGCCGTTTTATTAAACATGTTTTAAATAACATGTGTGAAGCACTTGGGTATCGTTTGCATGTAGGGATTGCAATATCTGACCAAAAATGCAACACCGGTATTCAGTATTTTCTAAAACGTGATACCGGAATACTGGTATTAGCAATTTCTCAAAAAAATGATCGAAAATAATCGTAGGAAACGTTAAGAATCTATTCAATTGTCACAATGCCTGAATCTAACTATGCCTGGATTTTAGTGCACAAGTCCCCCCCCCCCCTCCAGCAACTGAAAATACTCATCATCTTCAACGATTTTGTCTTGTTTAGGATAAGTTTATGCTTGCTTTTATTAGCCGTTTGTTTTCAATTTACGATGAAATAAACTAAATTTGGTTTTATTTGTTTCTTTTATTCGTTTTCTTCTCAACATTTTTTACAATTATAGTTATGTAAATATCTGAAAATATGTTCCAGTTTATTATGCATTACCTCTATGCAAATTTTTAAGACACTATATAATTTATAATTTCCGAACACTATCTTCTCTTGGTTAAATAGCAAAACAGGAAAACTAACCAGTGCCGGTGACAACAAATTACTATTTTTTATGCCCTAACAGGAAAAAAGTTTTTGTCAAAATTTAGTACAGTGAGAGTCAAATATTTAAGAGATATATATCATAAAATATTTCTGCAATTGTGGTTGGAATAAATTATTCAAAAGACAAGTAGTTAGCTCTCTGTTTAACGACTTTCAAGGGACCGCAAAAAATCGTCCTTAAATAGAATGCTTTTAAAACAAAAGTGGACCGTTTGGGACCGTGAAACGCAATCGTTAAGTAGAGAAAGTCGTTAAACAGAGAGCCAACGCACCTGATATTAGCTTCCACAAAAGGGCAAGTGAGTGAGCAGTGAAATGGAAAAAATAAAACATGGTGCACATTAAGCGCACGAAAATGTGATTCATCTCCCCATCTAGCAATTAAAATACAATTTTGCAATATTTCTGTTACTTTTATTCAATGATATTCTACTAGTTTGTGCTTTTAAAACCAAATGTTTACATCAACAGATTGATTTTGGTACTGTATCATGGGGGAAAAAGAAATGTGCCTTTAAAATATAAAAATTGATATCTAATAAAGTAAATTGAAAACTCTTTAATTAAAACTATTTATTATTTTCAGCTAATACCGAAAATACCGGTATTTTGCCTCAGCAAATACCATTATTGAGAAATTGCAAAATAGCTCGAAGTACCTGTATTCGGTATACCGGAATACCAGTTTTGCAGTCGCTATTTGCATGTACATAAAACTCTTATTTTTACTATTTCTTTTGTTTTTATTTATATTCTACTAATAGAGGATTCCTTAGCAAATAAAATTAAAACTCGATTTAATGAAATTTGATTAAACAAGGATTAGTCGTAAAACATTTTCATTGCACGGAAAATGCGTTTAAGACATTTTCAGTTGTTTTTCTCTTGTCTTTTGATGTAAAATCTAGCTTCCTCCTGCTTTTCAAAGTAAAATCTACTGTTTATATTACTTACAAAAACGGCAAGTATGTAGTTAGCTCAATTTTTGTTTGCTACTCTCCTGAATATGTGAAATATAAAACTTAAAATACTTTTATGTTCATAAGAAACTAAATAGCATTCTCTATTCTGAACGGAGAGGGGGGGCTAGCGAAATTGTAATCCATCACTGCATCACTGCGTGAACAAACGCAGCGCAGCACAGTAGATAGTTTGTGGAATTAGTTTGTGAATTTCAAGTACTCAAAAAAAGGAAGTGACGTAAATAAAAAAATTCGACGGTTTCTTTTATACTTGTTACAATGAGTCAACAATCATATGAAACTACAGTGCTGGCTACATTATTAGACTAAGGAGTTTTTTTTTTTTTTTTTGTATACTATTTGTACTGAAATACTATTTTACTGTTAAAGTACAGTACATACTGTACACTGATTACTACGTTATTTTAGCATAATTTAGAGTTTGCAGGTGGCAGCACTGTCTACTTTTTTTATGTTCTTTGTTTATCTACCTACCACGAACATAACCTCAATCAGCTTAAACAGTTCACTAGTTCTTTTTATTAGTGTGTTCTGTTATATTTGAAGTTAGTTTTAGGTAATTAATGAGTATATGTATGTGAGTATAAACAATTTTTTACCTCCTTTTTTAAAAAGTTAAGAAATGCTGTAAACCTTGTGAAAAGTAGCCCAAAAGGACTTAAAATGCTCATCAAGAACAAGGGAATGCTTACTAAATATTAGATAATTATTTCACTGTTCGTTAATGTGTCTATAGTTATGTAATCAATAAAGAATTTGCTTTTAAAACAGTCTTAGTCTAATAATTTGGCCAGCACTGCATAGTCGAGAGTTAAAATCTATGTGTGTGTGTGTGCAGGTTTTCCTATTTTATTTACTTCATTTTCTGTATTTTTTTCTTAAAGCAATGTTTGGATCAATGTTGCTGCAGCAGGAGGAGGGCGACTTTCTCTATTTGTTCCAGGTTTTTCATCCAATATTCCAAACATAAATTAGCCCTATTTCTTGTCTCATTATGTTCGATTAGTGTACAAGGAGTGAAAAGTGATCTGTATCTTTTAATGCTTGTGGAAGTATTAAAATAGAAGCCTTAATCTAAGTGACTTAATTTAAAATTGAAACTTTAGAAAAGTATCGCAATAATATGAGATATTGAATTCAATAAGTTTCAATCAACAAACTTGATTTCAGGAAAGTCATTTTTAGATTTTTTCATACATTACATTTTACTATACAAAGAAAAATTCGTGAACATCACATTTCGTAGTTTTACTATTTCATTAGTACCAAATACACAGTTAACCATCACCTCCAATCGATCCCTGAATTTTTCTCGTAATTAAATCGTACCGTGAACTAAGTAATTCGCATAAATATTTAAAAAAAGAAATCAGCTAGAAGTTGATTTCATGCAATATCGCTCAGTTTTGATCATGTTATATTTTTTTGCCGTTACTCATTTCCTTTATTTCTTTCCCAGGGATTTTTGGATAGCAAAAATTACTGACTGAAGACCGGAAAATGGCAGTTGTTCAGTGTTCTTTTGGAATACCTCTTATACCAACAGCACCAAGGGTAAGTTTTCTATAAAGTCTTTTGAATTTAGAAAATCGCCGTCTTGGTATGACAGGTGAAAATTGTTTCTACATTTGAAAAAAGCAATTACCTGTTTGCTCTTTACTGTTAGGTGATGTATTGATAATTAAAGTTTTAACCTTAACTGCAGTGGATTAACACTAAACTCCAGTAAATAGCGTTCATTGTAGACCACTTTTTCGTTTTTTCATTCTCCTAAAATGACAGTTTTATCAGTAAAGCGGTTAAGTTACCGGATCCAGTTCAGTCTTGTCCAAATACATTTCCCTGCATGTCAAAAATTACCAAACATATTATCAAAGTATCATGCCATGGCACGAGTTTCATTGTTGGTGACCTCGGCGTTACTCGATCAGTGAATTCACTATCATATGTAAGAGGATGGTTTCAAGTGCTTTACTATAGGATCTTCAATTACTTTCAAAGCTTAAAACGAATGTAATGTGGCCATTTGCTATTTTTAATTTTTCTAAAAATACCTGTACTTACTTCACGAATACATTTGCGTGTAGAAACTTTGAATTTAGTTTCAAAAATGTGTATCTATTCGGTTTTGTACGCAATGTATTGCTATTTGTTCTGTTGAGTTTGACTGCTGGACTACTGCGCAAAAGATTTGAAATTTTCGAAGAAATACAATTTGTGTTGACACATTGAAAAAAAAAAAATACCAGTTATGTACTTGCAGATACCACTGAAGACGAAACTGGATAATGATTGATTTTTTAACATTATAGTCCCAATTTTATTATAAACTAGCAGTACCCGCACAGCGATGCCCGTGCTAAAAATTTAATTAAAGTATGTTGAATAAAAAAATTGATGCCCCCTCCCCCTCGGAAGTGAAATAATCATTTTTCTTTGTATAAAATGCGTACACATATTTAAAAAAAAATTTTTAAAGTTTCTTTAGAATTTAAAACTTTTCGACAAATCATTAAATTTGATTTACAGTTGTTTTAAAACTCTATTTAGCGAGTGAAGCGGTTTTTACTGCAATTCAAAATATTTCGCCAAGTAAACAAAAAAAAAAGGACATCAAATAATATCTTTCAAATGAAAAAATAATTCCGTAATTCTATTGTTTATCGCCAAACTCGCCCAGCAACCACGCTATCATAATCCATCCGTCTAACGAAAAAGAAACATCCCTATTATTCAAAGGTAAAAATAATTCCACAACTCTATTGTTTATCGCAAAACTCGCCCAGCAACCACGCTATCATAATCCATCCGTCTAACGAAAAAAAAACATCCTTTGGAACATTCAAAAATCATCGTCAGAAAGAAAGAAGAAAATCGTACATTTCACTCGGATAAAAACAAATCAAAAGTTTCTTTTCTTTCATAACAAATCGCCAAAACAATGAATTACATTTACCGTTGCTTTAAAAGAATAATTCTAGACTGAACTGCTCAGCGCCTAAGGCGCCAAGCGACCACGCTACCGGAACCCAGCCTTTTGGCGAGTGAAGCGGAAGTTTTTTCTTTGGCAATAATAACTGTTTCGAATCTTTATATATTAAGAGCTGCGTTGCCCGGCTTTGCCCGGTCTACTTTGAGAATAAAAATTTGTCAAGTTGCATATATTCAACAATAAGGCTTAAATAAAAGAAAAAAACACCATGCAAAATTACCCTTCCAAACAATGACGACAGATATTAAAATACTTTTAAGAAATTAAAATGCGAAAGATGGATTTTAAAAATATAACCATGAAAACACGAAATAAAATAAGTTTAAGGAATTTAATGCAAAATAAGGAAAGAAACAATGGATTCAAAAAGCGTAACCATGGAAACCGGAAAATAAAATGGTTGATAACCTGAATCAAAATGATATTTTTCGAACTTGGATTTAAAAAAGCTTGTAACTTTTTTTTCCTTTGAAGATAGAAGCTAAGTTTTTCGACCACAGGTCGAGAGAGATCTGGAGTAAAAAATGTCGCTTTTCCCAATGGTGTGAAAAAGAAAACTGTGGGACAATTCCTTCACTTTTTATTAATAGGTTTAATGAAGAAAGTAGTGCCTTAATCTAAGCCTAAAAAAGTTCGAGCTAAAAACGCAAATTACTCCCACCATAATTAAGTTAGAGCATTGAAACAAATTGTTTAGAACGCGGAAAATTCTACCCTTTTCAACGATATATAATGTTAATGTGCAAGTAATTTTTCACTCCCATGTTCAGGAATTTATGTGAAATTTGGGCCTAAATTGGAATAAAAAAAGAACTATTTATCGGATTTTTCGAATTATAGCCTATGTCACTCAGTAAGAAAGCATCTTTCATTTAGTGAAGGAATTTTTTCAAATAGGTGCAGTGGTTCCGGAGATTACCTCGAACATATAAACACACAAAAAACCGCCCTCTCTCTTTATAATATCAATTTTTTGCTTACTTGGGATTTAAAAAAATACTTAATGTTGTTGCTTTTATTATCTGTATATACTCGTTGAACGATTAAGATATTTAAAATAGAAGTGTTATAACATAACTATTACACGTACAGATTAGTTTTTTGCGACATTAAACTGAAATTTCAAAACTTTTCTTTTAAAATTGATGAAAATAACGACAAAGTGTAGATATTCCGATGTATATATCAAAGTTTTGAAAGCAAAGAGCATATTCTTAACTTTTCTGCCTGATTCCTGGAACCTCTGCGTTAAATATCAATGCTGTCACTCATACGTACCTCATAAAAAACGAATACAATGAAATCTGTGTAAGTTGACCATTTGCGGTGCAGTACTTTAGTGGTCAACTTAGACAGGTGGTCAACTTACAAAAGGTTTGTTATATGATTCTTAGACAAATTTGGTGCATATTGGTGGTCAACGTAGACAAGTAATCAACTTAAAAGGGTGATCAACTTTACAGGTTTTACTGTAGTAGTTGGAGATGGCATATGATATTAAATACAAACTTTTCATTACAAAATATTTTGCACGTTTGCTTGAGGTTTATGAGGGTACTTTTATTTATATGCATAAATTTCTAATCTTTAAAATGCAAGTAATCCGAATGAATCTCATAGAGTTTCTCATAAAAAGTGTATGCTGCGTAATAAAGAATTTAGACATATGCTCGGCTTTATGTAATATGTCCTCGTGTGTTAATTCTAGGTTGAACTTCAGGGAAAAAAAGCATTTTTAATTCTCTAGTAACGTATAAAAACTTTCTAAATCCGGAAATCCCTGACCATTGGAATTGCATAAATGTCACAACCCTGGGAGAGTGAGGGGAAGGCCGCTTCCAGAGATAATCATCTTCAACCCAATCAACACGGGAATAATCACTGAAAGTATCCTGTTCTCTGGGTATGCACGAATGTCGTTTATTATTTGAGGGTGCAGTGCGGGGGCGCGAAGATGGACGCAATTATGCGCCCTAGGCTTTGTTTGCAGATTTGTATATGATCTTTAAATACTTTGTAGCCACGTGTTTGCCAATAAAAGGTCGTCTCGAAAATCGTTATTGCTAAGAATTTTTTTAATGAAACTTTTTATGCGAGGACTTTGATATCTACAAGCTTTTTGTGTAACGGAAATGGTGTAGTTATTTTTTATCTGTTGCCAGGAACAATGACAAATAATAGTAATTATTAAGTTTCTATTTTGTAATAAAAACAAATTAATTTCAATACTTAAAATACACCACCAGCTCAGTCAGTAACTGAGCTGGTGGTGTATTTTAAGTATTTTTCTGCCTAAGCCGTGGCTTAGGACGGTAAATTACTACAAAATTAATTTCAAGCCTGAGTTTAAGCAAGCATTTGTGGATTATGGGCAAAATATATCTTCTTATCAAGCCCGGATTACCCAATACACCACACTAGGCCCTTGCCAAGGTGCGCAAGCCGAAAAAGGCGCACATCACGGAGGGAAAAAAATGTGACACGCTAGTATATATATGAAGGAGCAAAATTCAACTAGAATAGATTGAAACCAGACCGTGTTGCAGAAAAAAAAAGCAATTGGAGGATAGGGAAGGGGCGTAATGATTGAATCGAGTTCCTTTTCTGGTCAAAGCAGATAATTTTCACTATTTTAGATTTGAACAATAATTTGTTAAAAATGTAGCTTTGCCCAGGAGGGGACTGGATCCTCCAAGAGGGCGTCAACCTTGACTCCCGAAGGGCACACAGGTTTGAAAACGCAAAAAAGAAAAAAAAAAACGCCCGAAAGCGCATAGGTTCGAGGACCGGTGGGCGCCCCTGGTTTTGCAAAGGTGAAAAAACTTATTAGAAGTAAGTCACACACAGGAAAACTAGTCAAAACCTTGACCTAGAAAAGGCTCAGTTATAAAACTTGTTGCTGAAACTATTTTTCTCTTGATGTCTTTAAATTATGTCAGTAAGTATGTGTTTCTCAATTAATAATTTATTAATTCATACTTGTTTATAACTGCCAATGATCAGGGGCACCCCAAGTTAAAATTTTTGGGAGAAGGGAAATTATCAATTTACCGAATAAAACTTCAAATCTCGCCGAATAACAAAATCATGCACACGTACCAACATCTAACGAAAAGAAAAATTAGGTATCCTATTTTGCACAAAATGCTCACCATAGATTGCTTTAATTCTCTACACACACATGCATTGCATGCAAGTTGCTAATAAATAATTTATTACACACAGTTTTATTCATTTTTACTTATAATGATGTAAGTTATCGGGGTTTGCTTCCAACATATTAATTTTATGAATTTTTTTATTCAAAATTTCACCACGAAGATCAGAACAAAGTGGATAAAAATGCATGGTATGCCCCGAAGTATGTTTTAAATGGAAGAGAAATTAAAATATAGAGAGAAAGATTGATTCAGAACATTGTAAGGTAGAGACACCAGTAGTTCTAAATTTTCCTAAGGTAAAAAATTAAATGAAAAACAAAAGTGCATTACGAAATTCAAGAGCCCGGATATTTGAATTTAAATAAAAAGGAAAAAACTATGTAAGATATCACTGCTGAATATCACCTCAAGCCAAAGCGTCCAAAGGTTTTTTTCCGGGGCTAAAAGCGTTTGTTTTTCAAACAGACAAAAATTTGAAAGGTAAATTTGAAAATTCCATTATGAAAAAACTAAAACAGTTAAATGTTTTTGGAAAAGAAAAAGTGGGTCAGGATGTTTTACAACATATTTTCAAAAATGGAAAAAATATTATGGACAAAGCAAAATAGGGGGAGGGAGTAGTTTTTTAAGTCTATCCCCATCTTTTTACGTCACCAAAGGTAGCCTAAAATTGCATTTTATAACTTTAATAGAAACATTTCAGAGGAGATTCCATGAACTTGCTTACACTATCATCTTTAAAGATTATCTAAACTTGTTTTTTTTTTTTTTACGAAACATCAATTTCAAAACGTTTTCGAGTGAGACTCAACGAACCACATCGATCCCTTCCCACACCACAACATCATATCAAAGATAATCTTCAACTGCGCATTTAGGACCTAAATATCTAAAATTTCTGGGAAGGGTCCTAAATAATTTTCTCCTAAATACCATCGAAGAGAGCAAACAATTTCGTTTACGGGACCTCATCTCTAAACTTTTGTGCAGGAGCGCCCTCGAAACCCCCCCCCCCCCCCTCCCCTGTTCCATTTTGAAGATGGTCTAAAATTTCAAATCTTTTTCGGAGGAGATTCCTCAAACCCCATCCAGTCACCCAGTATTAGAGGTCCTACAAATGCATGGAGTTTTCATTTCGAATTTCTTTTAGGGGAAAGAACTCTATAACGGGGGAGGAGGGCACCTTTACATCGTATCAGATAGTCTAAAACTTTGTGTTTAGGAATTTAAATTCGAAAACTTACTTAGAGAGTGATCTTATTTTCAGCCCTCCTCCCAGCTTATTGACAATCGTTTAAGATTTTGTTTTTAGGACCTCAATTTTGAAATAATTTCCTGAGAGCACCCCCAAATTCAGCCCTTCTCAAACATTATTAACATAGTCCAAAATTTTATTTTTACGACTTTAATTTCGAAACAACTATGGAAGAGAGTAACCGAACCCTATTGCTTCTCGTAATGTCATCAGAGATGGTTTCCAATTGCGCATTTATGTTTTCAATTTCGAAACCTTTCTGGGGAAGAACGGTTATACCCCATCTATGTCCGGACGTCATAAAATATGTCCTACAATTTTTTGATTTTTAATTTCGAAATGTTTCTTCCTAGAGTCACCAATCGCCCTGCATCAAAAAGAAAAAGATCGATAAAAGTTGAGCTTTAGGAACTCAATTTAAAAAAAAAAAAAAATCAGGACAGCTCTCCCGACTCCCACCGTTCCCCAGCATCATTCGAAAATTTCGCTTCAAGCACTAATTTCTACGGGGGAAAGGGGAGGAAGAGTTCCTGAACTCGTCCCTTTTTCTAACATCATCAAAGACAATATACAATTACGTATGTATAGGATTTCAGTTAAACTTCCTGGGGCGAGTTCCAAATGCCATTACTTCCCGTGAAAAAGCTTTAGATTGCCTACACTTCTATCTAAGTTGCTCTAACACTTCAGATGTTAATCCGGCCCCGGTTATTATAAGGTATTGATATTTTTGTGCCTTGGACCCTATTCCAAGTCTCCACCTGTTGTTTTACAGTCGCAAGGTACAATGACAGCATAGTTTAAATAAAACCGAATCGGCGGATTCACTTAAATGCACAATCATTACTTTCGCATAGCTAAAAGGTTTTAAAATCTTCTCTTCTGCAACCAAAAAAATATTCAGCTGAATAGTTTTACAAATTCATGTTCAGAAAATTAAACCAGAAGGAAAGGATTAATATATTTTTGAGGAATGAAAGGATTTTTCTCATGAAGTCATTAATTTACTGCTTCTTAAAACTGATCTTACTCTGATGCAATATGTTGATTAATAATAATTCTTCAGCTAAAATAATGTTAATATTGGTATTAAGTTGTTAGAAATTGTCGTTAACCCCAAGAAGGCTCGTTATAAAATTTATTATACAGGGGGGGGGTTGCAAAAATATATAGGCGATGAGTACTATATCAAAAAACAACAAACTCTACGGTCACATATAAGTAAATGCGTTAATTCCTCAAAACCTGAGGGGGGAAAAGGATGGATCCCTCAGGTTTTCTAGTGACTAGCTTGCCTAAAAATTATAAGCTTCTCAATGAGCAACACTCCACCAAAATTTACTTCCTGAAAATTAACAGTCTCAGATTAACTGCGCGATATTTTTAAAATGGAGAGTACAAACTTAATAAATATATCCTCATTTTCCAGAAATGTAAAAAAAAAAAGAAATGGTTCCTTTAGTTCGTAAAAAAATAGACACACAGAGAACAAAGTTAAATTACGACAGAAATCAAGATATCTGAGTTGAATGCTCAAAAGCACAGCTTAAAATTACTTCGATTTCTATTAATTTTTCTTGAACTAAGATTTTTCCAAGTAGCAACTGCAACTCCTTCCACGGCATTACTTAAGCACAAAATAGCGAAGTCGTTGAAAGATAGTTTGAACTAATCATATGGCCTCTCGTCGGCCCTGAATAGCCAGAATCTGGTGAGATCCAGGGCCCGCGACTAACTAAAAGTGAGGCCCTAGGTCCGTAATAATTTCGAGGACCCCTGAAGACTCTGTAGCCCAGTCGGAATGCATTTTTTGGGCCACTTTGTCTGTCACAGAAATATGTGACTCATTTATCAATGTGCATTCACGAATCCACTTCGGGTTACCTCATAATAAATTGTGATATGGTAAAATCGTAACTGGCAGAATTTATAAAAATTCTCCTTTTGAGGAAAGCCTCTTCCAATTAAAAATTTTTTTTCTTTACTGTTACTTTAAAAAACATGTGCGGTAATCTGACCCTGGTAAGATTCAGATTTCTGAATTTTTACTGAATTTCTTTGCCTGATGATATTAAAAATTAGTTTAGTTATTAAGTAGCTCACTAGATGGCAACACAAATGAATAGTTTTCAGATGTAGAAGTAGAAACCACGGAAAAACCAATGTAAGAAAACTGCTTCGAAACTCTTTAACGCAATTGAAACTACTTATTTATTTTTTGGAATGGCTTCCTGTTTAATTCAAACGAATTCACTTCAATAGGTGGAAACTTAAAGTTTATGAAACTTTAAAGATTAGAGAATTTAGAACAAACGACTAGCATTTTCTTCTGCTACTGGTTCTGTTTTAACAGCTGGTAGTGCTGCCATCTATTTTCGAAAAGAAAAACTGCGTTTCATGAATGTCTGCATCGCAATATGCTGTCGTAGGCAGGTAAACGGCTGTTTCTGCAGAAATGAGTTTTTGATACATTTGAAGAAACACGTTTCACAAATGGTTGGAAAGTTGAAATGGGAATTTTTTTTCAGCGGAAGTGGAAACCAAATAAGGAAACTTGTATAAGAAAGCTAACTTACAATAGACAACAAAAAATGAAAAATTTGCAGTTACTGCCCTTCACTTACCCCACAGCAGTCTGTTCTTCAGTCAGAGGTGCTGGCTGCGCCTTTCAAAAAAAAAAATGTTTTTTTTTTTTTTTTTTTTTTTTTTTTTTTTTTTTTTTTTTTTTTTTACTGTTGAGTCTTTGACTTTGATTCTTCTAAAGGGTATCTCAGCACAGGGCCGATCCTAGGGTGTCGACCGCCCGTGCGCAAAGACCTAATGTGCCGCCCCTCAAGGGTAATTTGCATATTTTGACTAATCTTTAACGTCTATATAAATCTTTTTTTAAATTTCTATGCCAAGTTCGAATTTAAAACTAGTATGTTGTGGCCATCACGAAAGTTTCTTCTATATTTTTCCTTTTTCTGATCCCTCCCCATGCTTGACGAGGAAGCAATATTCCTAACAAAAACAAAATTACACTTGCAAAAACTTGACGACCATCCCAATGTCTGAATTATTGCAAAAGCAAAGCAAAGAGCAAAAATTGAAAGTTATTTTAAAAGCCTTAAATATTTTATTTGTTAACAAACATAAGATGGCAACAGTTAAAAATTTTAAATCATTGAGATAATATTTCTGATCATTTTCATACAATTAAAATCACGAGAAATACGCAGACGACAATCTATTACGATTTATCTTTCTTATTGTTGCATTAATAAAGCTATTTTTATTTCCCAAAAAAAAAAAAAAAAAAAAAAATCAACGCCTCTTGAAGCGATTGGAGTCAAAATTGAACCAAAGCCTGTTTATGTATGGATTCACATATATTCCAAATTTCAACCAGAACGTAGCATTACTTCTTGAGATAGGGCACTCACAATGGAAAAAAAGAACGGGCGATTGCGCTACGCGCTTTTTAGCTGTTGACACCAAAATAAAATCAGCTCTTATACCCACTAAGGGCTACTTGTCAAAAAATTTTTGTTTGATTCCGTTCGTTATTTCTTGAGATACAGCAGTCACAACTGACGACAAAAAACGTTCTATAACTCAACCCCCGTTTGAGCTATTGACACCAAAATTGAATCAACACCTGCTCCTGTTAGGGGCAACATGTGGACCAAATTTTGTTTGATTCCGCTAGTTACTTCCTGAGGAATAGCAAGCACGCGTAACTCAAAAAACTTTCCATTGCTCCACCCCCCTTGGAGGAATTCGCGCCCAAAAACCAATGGGCACAAGTTCACATAAGGGCTCAAATGTGTACCAAATTTCGTTTAATTTCATGCGGTAGTTTTTGCTGTAGAGCGGCCACAAAAACTGGTCACACACAGACGTGACACACATACACACACACACACACACATACATACACACAGACAGACAGACATTTTCCAAGAATAGTCGAAATGGACTCAGCACACCTCAAAACGTACGAATCCGTCAAAATTCGAAATTCGAAAATTTGCACGAATCCAATACTTTCTTCTATATATTAGATATAGAAGAAAGTAATAAAAAAGGGGGGGGGGGCAGAAGAATGATCTTATAAAAAGGAAGAAATTTTTTATAGTAAGAAACTCCTTAGGTACAAGTTATATTTTTGAAGGAAGTAATAGATACCAAAATTTACTAGTTGTGAAACACGCATTTTATAGTCTTTCTTCGGTGACATCAGAGAAGGAACGGAGGAAGGGGAAGCGTGGGGGGAGGTGTCAGGGGTTAAGGGGAGGAGGATTGCTCCAAAAAAATTATCGAAATTGGCGTATGAAAAATATTTTTAGTTAATCTTTAGTTGTGTTTGATTGCAAGGTGCATGTAGAAATTTTCGAAATTGACGTCAAATATCGCAGTTTTAGGAACTTTTTCGAAACTTTAGGTGAAAGTAATGTTGCAGTTCTTTCCTAAATTCTTTCAAAATTGAAATCAATTTGAAGCTATTTTAAAATCTCCGAAACTGAAATTTTAAACCCGCAATTTTGGGTTACCTTTGTTGACGTTGCAAGAGGGAGGGAGATTCAATCGTCACCCATCGAAAGATTTCGAAATATAAGTTTATAAACGCAAATTTAGGCCGTCTTTGGTGACGGTAGGGGTCTCGCGGCTATCCTTCGGTAATTTATCGGCACTATTTTTTCAAAACCCCCCGTTTTTTTCTAGATTTGAAAACAATAGGAGAAACGTGAAAAATATTCCGAACCAAAATATTTTTCGGAATTGAAATCCATTATGCGGATATTTCTAAAATCGCAATTTTATATTATCTTTGGTGACGTTAACAAAACTGGGAAGATTCTACGGATCTTTCGGATATTTTTTAACATTAATATCTGAAAAATATAATTATAGACTTTTGTCCACCTCACCTCGACGATTGATGGATATGCCCTAGCGCCGTAAAAAGTTACATAAGCCTGGCAGTTCTCCTCCGGAATTCTTTAGAAACATAAGTCCCAAAATCGTATTTTAAGCATTGTTTGATAACGATGGGACTAAGAGCGGGCGGGGGTTCAGTGTGCCCTCACGAACTGTGTTTTTGAAACTGAAGTCAATTTGAGGCTAGTTTAGGCAGGAAGCTGTAGCTCAATGGAACCGTCTAAAAACGAAATTTCAGGTATAGTGATTGCGTTGGAGAAAAGGGGGATCCGGGGTCTTTCCCCAAATGTTCTTGAAATTGATGTTTGAAAAACGCAATTTTAGTTCGTTTTTCAATACGTTAAATGAGAGGGGGTGGAATTAGGGGCTTCTCTAAAGACGCTAATTGAGACTGTCTTTGGTAGTAATGTTTGCGAATGGATTTCGGGGTCCTCCACTGCAAAAATTTCGAAAAATGCCGAAGCAATTTTATATGACGTTTGATGATAGGAAGGGCTGTCGTCTGAAAACACGTTTTGGATTTTGGAGCCAACATTTTTAGGCTATGTTCGATTAAGTTAAGGTGGAAGAAGTGAATCAGAGACTTATTTGGGTCCTTAAGATCGATGGTTCAACCAGCGAAATTTTCCGCCGAAAGTAAAGTCCTAGAAACGCAATTTTAAGCCTTCTTTAGTTTCGTCAAGGAGGTCATGGTATTCTTTTGGATCTTCGTTTTGGAGCTACATTTAAATTTGCTTCCCGGGGCAAGGGCCCTGTCCTCCTACCTGATCTGAAACCGGCAGTTCATTCAAGATTTTAATTAGAAAAATTGTCGTAAAGGGGTAAAAGTACAACATTTTAGTTCATCATTCATATATGTTACTCTCAAGGGAGTCGCAATTTTTACTTCCTCTCCACGCATCCACGATTGTTAAACACAGAGTTTGTTATATAGTTTGTTATTTGAAATGCTTGCGAGAGTATCTAATCAATAATGCTTTTTTTAATAAATAAAATATGTCTTCATTGTTTAGGTCAATAAAAGATTGGGGGGGTAAACATTAGTGGCCGCCCTCGGTGCTCCTTTTAGACGGCACCATTTCATGCTTTAGAAGGGGGCCTTTCCCGTCCCCTGTATCCATGCCTGATTACCGGTTCTGTCACAAACTTTGCAACCAAATGAAGCATGTGTGTTAAGAGTAGATAATAATGGACAATGAACCAACACAATGTTCCCTAACATTCTATTTTTCTTAAACTATGCTATGCTGTCGGGAAATCGACACATACTTTGACAATTGAACATTTAAAAATCAGCATATTTATTCTACTTATTATAAGTTATCTTGTGAGAAATTCTTGAGGAATTTTGCTTAATGATAAGAACTATATGATGCGGCCTGCGGCCGCCCCTTGCTTTGGCCGCCCTTGTGCGGCGCACACTCTGCACACCTACTAGGATCGGCCCTGTCTCAGCATTAGAGGGGAGAAGGGGGGAGGATAGGCTTCGAAAATATGAAAGGTAGCGCCATCGTTGTTGGAGGTGATGAGCACTAGGCACTCTTGCTGAGCAATTGATTGTAGTAATTCGAGCATATGAACGTGCTGAATATTGCAACCCCCCTCCCTCCCCCCCCCCCCCCCCCGCACATCAGCTGCAAATGCAAATTACATTAAAATTAATAATGTCCTAGTTCAGTTTTCAACCAGAGTAATGAATTACTTGTACGATTTTTTTTCAAACAATGCTTCGAGATGTTAAAGCAACAATTAACTTTTAAATAGAAAAAGGCTACAATAATTTTAGTAGGAGAACAAAGGTTTATTTTTATTTGGTTTGTTTGTTGGGGAAAACAACAATAAACACAAAAAAAGAAAAAATCATTTGCTCTTGAAATTTAATACTTCTTTTGTTGAAAATTGGGCATTCTAAATTTCAAAATCTTAATATGTATTGAAAACTTAATATTTCCTGAAGAAAAAGGCAATGTCTAGCGACTCAAGTTATACTACTGATTACAGTTCGTCAATTGATTCCGTAAAAGAAAAAGCTATAGAGACCGCCTGCCAGGAGATACAAGCTACCAATAGATTTGATTTCTGTGACAAGATTGGCTCAGGATCTTACGGAGATGTCTTTAAGGTAAAAGACAAAAAAAGTAATGCGCTGGTAGCTTTGAAAATAATAGCCATCGAAGATATATCCCAAGATGAAAACGATTTTTGGCCGCAGCTCGAACATCCTAACATAGTTCCACTCTTGGAAACCATCTTATACACTACTGCACAAATATATTTAATGCCAATAGTTAAAACCTCTCTGCATGATGTTGTTTATGAATCCGACTTTTGCGACGGTAAAGCTTGCTGGAAAAAGCTGAAGCTGTGGTTGTACCAAACTCTTTGCGCTTTGGAATACATGCATGGAAAGCAATTTTGCCACTTAGATCTCAAAGCTGATAATATCTTGATATCTGAAAGAGAGGTAGCGATGTTGTGTGATTTTTCTTGCATCAGATCAACCTCGCAAGCGATTAAAAACGGTTGTTTCGGCTTGCCGAGTATCTACCGTCCCCTCGAGGCTCGGCCTTCCCTGCCTTCGGATGAAATAAAAGTCGACGGTGTTGCATTCGATCAGTGGAGCTTCGGAATCATGACCTTCGAGATCCTAACCGATGCCCCCATCTCGGACGAAGTGGACACCCTCAACAACAGTTCCTCGGACTCGAACGTTTCCACCAACGATCTGTGGTGCAAAGATCTGTATCCCATTCTCATGAGAGAAACACAAGAGAATAGATTCAAGTGCTCACTTCGCAAGTACTTCCCGAAAGTGAGACTGAGTACAAAGGAATGCAGACGTGCCTTGGATTTCGTACTGGTGTTCCTCCAACCCCAGCCCAGCCAGAGATGGACTGCGAGTCGAGGAAAAAAGCACGCCTTTCTCGGAAAGGGAACACTCAGACTTGGACGACCTTTGCAGGATGTCTGGTCTAAAATAGATATTCCTTCAGAGCCTATACCGACTAGTGCAACGGTTTTCTCCAAAGAAATATTAATGCCAGAAGGTGTAACGCATGGCGATGGTTTCCAAACTAATTCCAGACTTGAAAGAGGGAGTACTAATTCGCAGGTATTTGATTCCACGTTAAGATGTCTGACGTTGAATAAATCAGATAAAATCCGAAAAACAAAATCTGGTAGAAATGGTTGGAAACTCGCCGCTGTAAATCGGATGCAGAAAGAAAGAAAATGGTTAAGTGAGAATACTGGACAGTTGTGTAAAGGTTGGGAAAGTACATTTTATGTTCCAAACCACATACCTGAAAAGGCAGAAAATCCTGAACTGATGAAAGACATCGAATTCAATGGATCTTCAAACGTAAAATATAGCTTAGAAGGTTTAGAGCTGAATGAAAATCATAGTAACAACATAAAGACGAATTCAGATGAAGTACAGCAACTACGGTTGAGGGCACACTTGGCTCATCAACTTGAATCAATTATCCCATTGCCACTGGGCGAACAGAAGTCATCAGAAGAACGAGTAATGTCTGGAATGAGTGATACAGATGGAGATAAATGCTCAGCTTTAAAAACTTCACTTAAAACTAAAAGTAATAACATAATTTCTAAAAACAATCCCACGCACATCGAGACAATTCTAAAGGTATCAGGGTCGCAAGAAAATCTCTCTCAAAAACTGAGCATTGAGATCAAAAACAAAAGTAGCCAAGAGCTTGCAGAAAAATCGGGTGATCATGGAGATATCACTTCCAAACTAGACCAGGTGTCGAATTGCATTTGTGAAGTTAAAAGCAAAAGTAAAGAATTAACTCTTTTTGACGCTCCCGACGAATCGAGTAAGTGCGGCAGTGAATACCCTGAGAAAGGTGGACGCTTCGATGACGTACTTAACATAAAGAAGAACTTAGAAAAGGATTACATCACTGAAGTCATAGGAAACATGACTAAGAAGCTTGTTGGAAATATAGAATCTTCAAACAGAAGTTCACGGATGGTAGATCTTGACATCCAACTTTCTGAGAAAGAAGATCATTTCTGTTAATTGATATGAATTAAACCTTCAAGATTAAGAAAACAAATTTTAATGATAAAATATGTTTTGATAAAGATAAAACTGAAACATTGAATCTTTGATGCCAGTAAAAAGAAATAACAAATAAATCCGGCAGTGTTCCAAATCATCAAAACATCTCGAAGGGTTTGTCAATACTATAACACTGTAATGCGAATAGCTTATAGAACATTTGATTTTTTAAAAGAAATGATATTAAAGCAATAATTGAAAAACGAAGCTTGATGTACTTTTATAATTTGTATTGAGAAGAATTCTGTTTCCAGTTATTTAAAAAGATTCTGTAATTCATATTATGATACTTTTATTGATTCTGAAACTCGGTTATCATTCTCTCGGTTGTGACAGTTTGGGACATGAGATAGGAAGGCGTAACAAAAAGTGTGACATCGCGCATTTTTATAACAATTCACGTGACGATTGACAAAGCGGGACGTGTGACAAAGGGGGTTGAGGTCAAATTCGTCGAGAAAAAATAGGAAATCATTTAGAGACAGCCAGAAAGGTAAACTGAAATTGATGCAAATTATAACTTTTGGGAATACGAAGTACTTACCTGACTACAACTCTTGATTGCAAAAACTTTAATTGGTCAGAAACAATTTCACGTTTGAATTTTTATTTTCATTTCATTTATTTATTTATTTATTGATGTATGAATTTATTTAATGAAAAAGAATAATTTGGTGACCCGAACACGTTCAATGACGATTCCATATGACGTATCATTTGTCGAGTCAATAGCCTTAATATTAACTCCACTATACGATTAAATTAGTGACGTGACAATTCTACCCAGCATTTCAAATCAACTGCCTAATAGTTCAACTACTAATATAACAAGATCTACGCAAACACGCAGTCAACAACGATAATCATTGACAGTTCCGATAAGTCATCACAAACGCGTGTTCAACCTGAATATTTTTTTTAACTTTAAACAGGCATGACAGTTTTCGTGGAGCATCATCAAAAGGCAAGCGCTGACAAATTGCTGTAATCTCGGACGACATCTGTAACAAGGAGGCATGCTAACAGATCATTTAGCTTCTGAAATTTCAGTGAATGTCTGTTTCTTCGCACGGAAAAGCCAGTTAGGATCGCATTTTTCAGTTGCCATGCCATGAGAAATATCTTGCATGACTTGATCTTTTGAACGGATTAATTAAGTGTGAATTCATCCATGACATCAGGCAACTGTCAGTCCTCGCTCCGTCTTGCTTCGTTCTTCCCTTTTACTATATTTAAGGCAAATTATTTTGAGCGCAGTTGGAAACAATGTGCTTCTGCATGTCAATGAGACAACCAAGATTCAATAAAGTAGGCTCATTCAGGAGTGAAAACGAATTAACCATGTTTCTGATAAAAATGGAGAACGCGTGCCAGATCTGGATGGCTCATTGTGGCAAGTTGATGAATTTTTAAAAACTTCCTGTCTGATTTTCAAGAAATGCTACCAGCCACTTGGACTCACTTTGATTTACTCATCTCATCTACAGACTCCGTCAGAAAAATGTATAAACTCTTTAAAGAACGAAAAGTATTACAGTGAAACCTGTGTAAGTTGACCATTTGCGGTGCACTACTTAAGTTAAACAGGTGGTCAACTTAAACAAGTGGTCAACTTACAAAGGTTGATTTATGTGATAAAGGCTAAGTTCATGCCTGAAAAAAGTGGTCAACTTAGACAGGTGGTCAACTTCTCAGGTTTTACTGTACTTGTGTGTTAAATTTACTTTAAAATACTAATCATACACGTACAACCTTCAGTTCAGCACATGCTTACTTTAAATGTTCAAAATGTTGACCGTTTGCGACTACACACATAACGGAACGACGAGCGGTCGCAGCAACTACCAGTGGCGACCCTAGGTTTTGCGGGGCGCTGGGCAAAGACTTTTTGCGAGGCCCCCGATTAAAAAACATCAAGGATTTTATTAATTACAGGGATTACACAAGAATGATGTTACCCCCCCCCCCCCACGTATGAGACCTCTCAAAGAGTGAGAAAATATCTTTAGAAATAACCCCTTAAAAATTTCAGTGACAGTTTTAGCCATTCCTCCCGCCTGGTGGGCTCTCTGTTAATTTATAAATAAAACGAATCAAAATTAACATGATTTTATCCTAATTATACCTAAGTAAAATTAACAAAAATCCTTTTTCCGATGCAATCCTCATATATCGTCGCCTCACAGCAACAGTAAGATATCTTAGTGTTATTTCTGTGATTAGATATCTTAGTTCTGCTCTGAGGCGACGATATGTACAATGTACATTTTAGAATTGACTTTGAAGGAAGGGGAATGTCAAGAGAGTGATGCAAGGATCACATTCAATGCGATATAGAATATCCTCAGCTTAAGGGGGTCCGGGTGTTTCTCCCTCGGGAAAATTTTTGAAAAATAGGAATAAAATCCTGTGTTTTGAGGCCTTTTAAAGCCTACTTCGAACCAGAAAATTTTCAGGGAAAAAATAGACCAACCAAAACTTCGTATAAGTTTCACTCTTTCGCAAATTAAGAAAATGCGAAATAAAATGATTTTTTGGTTCGACAAATCGTCGACATTGGTCGACGGAGAAAATGAGAAAGGACAACGCATCGTCACTTGCTCTGCTCACATCGCCTTTTGGTAGATTTAATTTTTGATCATCTCCCAAACCCAACGACAAACAAAATGATAACTAGTAAAAAATCCATGAAACTCTTAGAAGAAATGGTGTGGAGATTTAGAAAATAGGAAACGAGAGAACAAGCACATCCAAGTCATTCAAACAATTTAAACTTTATATACTAGATAAGAAATAAAATTGAAACACATTTCAAGTGGACTCAAAGACTTACTTAATTTTTTTCAAGGACTCTAGAACAATTAAACTTACTTAAAGTATTGCATTTGCACTTTCTAGCCTCTAATATTTTCATACTTAATTGTATCATTTTACCGAATAGTTCTAAACTTGTAAGAAACTTCTGTTTTAAGTTGTTCTTTTTTTTTTTTTTTTTTTCAAAAACTGTAGATTTCTCATTACGACACTATTTTTTTTTTCGTGCAAGTAGCGTGGAAAACAAAAAAAAAAAAAAAAAAAAAAAAAATTGGTGGAGGGTTTTTTTTTTTTTTTTTTGTGCTTAACAGATTAAGTTGAAGAAAGATGAAAGCAAGCAATAACATAAAGTACTAAATTTGGGATTAAACAATTAACACGATATGAAACATGTGAATCACAAAAAAATTTGTGTTACAGAAACGAGGGAACCATGATTTATGCATTTTTGATGACGGGTGTTGTAAGGAGCAGAATTTAGTACAGTATGGTCTTCCCCCTTAATCACATTCTTTAGAAATTTTTAAATTCCAGGTTTGTAACTACCTTTTCCCGAAGGTTTAAGGTTTTTGTGCACTTAAAAAATAGAAGGTTTTTTTTTTTTAACTTTTTATTTTTTTTATGGATGAATCACGCATTTCTTCGGGAGTTGGGGGTCCCCAACAAAGCGGGGTTCCTAAGCTATAAGTTTTTCATTTTATAGGTCAATTCAACCCTGGTAACAATAATACGTTAATGTAGAGACAATTGCGGTAGAGGGGTGTAGAACATGCGAATGGGACAGCTACATTTATAAGCCGAAGAAAAATAAGAAAAATAAATTTCTAGCTAGTCCGGCAGTTGTAGCAGCTTTAGACTCCCGCTTGACTGCTCACTCTGCATCTGCAACATCTACTGGACACGACAGAAATTATTTTTCACTCTTTATTTCGGCTTATAAATGCAGCTGTCCCACATCCCTCGCAGTCCAGTCCCCGAAATGTGGTCGCATTTTTCGCAGGCCGCTGCCCATCCTATATAGCAGAGGTTGAGAATCCCTGTTTCAGATGACATCCAACTGTCAAATCTTAAGGCAAAACCAAAAATACTCAATACCCCACCCGAAAACAAGATCTGGGATTAATCTCCAGGGACAACGATAGACCGTGTCAGTCTAAAACCAGAAAATAGGGGCCTGGCCCTTGGGGGAGGGCACATCAGAGTAATATTAGTGCAGGGTGAAGGGATTCTGCTAGCTCTCGACGGACCCTGTTCGTCTTCGTTGCATTTATAATGGGGCCCCACGTTCAACAGAGCCTTGAACTTGGTTAAGTTTGTTCTATAAAGACGTAAAAAGAATCGCAAAAAAATAAACAAAATAAATAAATAAATACAAGTCACACAGCGCGGGGCCCTGTGTGGCTGCACGGACTGCATAGCCCTGAAGCCGCCCCTGGCAACTACATCGCTGCAAAAAACGTTGCAATCTCCTGGCGAAGTGTCTAGCCACCAACGGGACACATTTTGGACTAAAGATTAAATGTTACCATGTGCTAAACTGAAGGTTGTGCAACATATGGTGATATCTATTTAAATAAAAAATAAAGATATAAGTAATACTTTTCGTTCCTTAAAATGCGTATACAGTTTTATGCCGGACTCCGGTATGAAGAAATATCTGTATATTTCTGTACGAAAGCAGGGCTAATGTCTTAGCATTCTCTGTAGCAGATTTACCACGTCGCAATTGCGATGGGACTTCCATGACGCAGGGGTCTCGAAGTAGATCTAAATCGGCACATGGATGGTATTTTATGTGTCTCTTCATCTTTAAGGTGTCCCCAAAAATGCCTGTGATCTTGTAAATCCGCCACTGAGCCTGATTGGGAACTTTAAACTTGGCTTTGGAACCTTAGAGTAGAAGTTAGTAAATGGAGGGAGCAAGTCCAATCATTGGCTTGACAAAAACTGAAGCAAAGACCTCAAATCACGTGGCTCAACAACGACGAATGGCTGACAGGCTTTGCGTAAAATTAACGCAAGAAACCTGATTTCTCCAATGATTGGCTTTAAAATCTATCATGTGACTTGAGTTGTTTGCAATATGAATGAGCGTCTTCACTCCTTCCATTTTATCTCTTCTCAATGTTTGGAACTAATGAAAATCTTTTGTCAAACATCATACCTAGCCTACATTGATAGAGGTAAGGCGAGAAAGATAAACTGCTTAATAACATAAGTGAAAATCCTAAATCTATTAAAACAGAAGTCATTAATAAGATATACGGGCACATTTCGTAGTGAATATTAAATGCATGCACATGTTTCGGGATTGAATGAAAAGGGAAATAGTTTTGTCACATAACTACATTTCTTAACTCTGAAAAGAAAAAAGTTTCTCATAACCCCAAAACACGTGAATAAACTTCACCTCGTTGAAATTCCTGACTTCTATAGAGGAAAATTTTACTCACAGTTTGGACCCCTGAAGGAAGTTAATACAGCTGAATTATAAAGTTAAAAATGTGTTTCGCCCTAAAAAGTCCGTTCCTACGCCATTAACTTTTGAACGCCTACTGCTGCCGTTATAAAAATGATGTCTATGTGTAGAAAACTGAATGATATGAGCTATCTGATGATACCACATACAGTGCTCCATAGCGCCAAAGTTAGAATTCATGACGATCTCAAAAACTATTATACAAACAAGATATGGAAAAAAGAATCGATTATAAAGTTGTATACCAGCATAGATTTAGTATTAAAATGTACCTTGAGTGCATGTGAATGAACGAAATGCCGGAAAGAAGCAAGTTGCCACGAGTCACATTTATCGCCCAGCGCTAAGCCTACTTCTCTCAATTCCTCTCCAAATATATGCGCAGGTATAAGGCAGTAACTGCATTTTTTTTTTTTATTTATTTATTTATTTTTGCATATTTGTCATTTATTGTATGTTAACTTTGTTCTAGAATGGGATGACCTGAAAAATTCATATATATATATATATATATATATATATATATATATATATATATATATATATATATATATATATATATATATATATATATATATATATATATATATATATATATATATATAAAACCTATAAAAAAAATCGGTTGACATCTGGCAGCACATAAGCTCTAAAGTTTGGCAAAATATGAAAAAAAAAATCATTTTGGGATTATTAATTTTAGAGTTTTTTGCCCACTTCATTATCAGTTCGTGAGAACAAAATGCTCCATCTATTACATTTACTAATTATTTATCAAATACAAAACGCCAAAACGTAACTTTTCCAGTACTTGGGCGAATTTTGGGCCTTATGCACGGCCGGAAGATATCAACTGATCTAAACCAAATTAAAACAATGTTTTTTAGCTCTGTTTGAAGACGTTAGAATCTACTACAATACGAAATCAAGTAATTCAGATAGTTTAAAGAATCCCAAAAATTAAGTTTTTTTTTTTTTTTTTTTTTTTTTTTTGTTTTATCAAACAAGCGCGACTGGAAGATATCAACCGATTTTGATCGTTCTTTTTTTCTTTTCTTTTTTTTTTTTTTTTTTTTTTGTCTACAATTCGCAACTTTCCCGCTCTTTTTCAACTTCGCAATAAAACAAATTACGTTTTTTCGGCCCACTCTATTGTGCAAGCTTGCTGATTTGCTTTCCGCTTAAAAAACGCGAAAAAAAGTTCTTATGTCCACATTTTCCTGTTGTTAGTATTGAATCCAAAACGCGTTTCTTCAAATATCTCGAAAACTCATTTCTGAAGATACTGTCGTTAACCTGTCCACGGCAGTATACTTATTCCTCCCTTATAATTCTAATTCGTGCAAAATGAATGCATGCTTAAAAATATAGGATCTGAACATTTTTTAAATAATATGACACATTTTAATATTTTTAAAAAATAATTTTAATCGGTGCGCTTTTTTTGTTTACACTTCTGCCGATGACATCACAAATGATGCAATTCCATTCACTGTTGCCATAAATCAGAGCGCAATATTTAATTTGCTTCTTTATTCACAAGTGCTGGCAACGATATGATTGATAGCAAGCGTAGAGCGTTTTTTTTAATTCGCTTCTTGGTTATCATAACGTGGAATCGCAGTAGACAGCAAACCGAATACGCTGCAAAGCTCATCATTTGTGACGTCATAAAGACCACGCCTTCTTTGAAAAATCGGACTTTTTAAAAAATTAATTAAAAAATAACTGTTGGGAAAATAAAAGTACTTTCTGGATCCGTTCCCCCCCCCCCCCCCCCGCGCTTATTCTATCAACTTCAGTGAGTGAAAGTAATACATTTGACTAAAGGAAACACAACCCCTTTGTATACCAAGAATACTTTCATCCTTTTTGTTAAGAAGTTTGTGCTGACATTTTACAACGTTCACACTTTGACAATTTTTCTCCCCCATCATATAGAAAATTGTCCTAACAGAACTCAATGACAAAATATTTTCATATTCTTTGCAGTATGGCGCAGATTAAATCCGGCACAAGGAGAAGAAAAATACGAAAGTCGTATCCGAGACGGTAATCTAATTTCATTTGTTTTTCCATCTGCTGCAAAATTCCGTTCTAAATTGGATCGCGCAGAACGTCTTAGTTTATCATCAGACGACACCAACTTTATTGAAATGGTTTTGGAAAGGAATTTGCAATTTCTGTTTGCTCGCTTTCATAAAAATGGCCATAAAACTTCAAGCTGTATTAACAGTGAAATATTTCATGCAGAAACTTAGAAAACTTTCTTCTAATAAAATGTACCTAGCTATATACTAGTGGTACCCACACGGCTTTGCCCGTAGTTGAAAATTAAAAGGTCATTCGGTTCGCATGTATATTTACAAATAATGGATGTCGAATTTTTCGCCAACTGGTTATGTTCATTCGCTCTCCCATTCCACGTCATGATAATTTCGTAATTTACTTGTCCATCTTATGATAATTTTGCTCCGGAAGCGTTCTTAAAATTGAAATAGAAAAAGAACAAAATCGAATTTTCGAAAAATCGCTTCGAGGTGCACACCCGTATGCTACAAACTAACTTTGTGCCAAATTTCATGAAAATTGGCCGAACGGTCTAGGCGCTATGCGCGTCACAGAGATCCAGACATCCTCCGGACATCCAGACAGAGAGACTTTCAGCTTTATTATTAGTAAAGAAGATGCATTTGGTTAGGTTCTAGAAATAACTCTCACGTGTGCTCACTATTCTAATCCTTGCGCAAAAAAATCATTTCTTAGGTTTTATTAATTTCTTTCCTGTTTAGCACCCACTATTCACTCATAGCCAGTGGTTGGAAAAACTACATTTTTTTTGTAGCGAATTACAACTACAACTACTTTCTTACAAATGTAGTTAACTACAGCTACAACTACTTTTTTCAAAATGTAGTAACTACAAACTACTTTTGAAATGTAGTCGCTACTTCGCTACTTTCCAAAAAATAAGCAAATAAAAAGCATACACCTTAGGTTGTCCCTCAAAAAATGAAAGTCAATTTTTCAAGTCGCATACACTCTTGTATTTTTCCTCTTGTGTCAAAACAATCGTGAAAAAAAGTTTCATATAATTTGCACAAGGGCAACCCGTGCCAACTTGTACCTGTAAGTGTAAAACAGTACTTGTATGCTAGACCAAATGGCAAAAAAAAAAAAAAAAAAAAAATTTGAATTTTGTCATCTTGAATTCAAATTATATTTTTCGCAATCCCGAGTGTGTGTTTGTATGTGTGGGGGGGGGTACGTGTATGTGGTGTAGGCATGTGTGTTTGTGTCTGTGTGCAGTCATGAGTGTGTGGGTAGTTGTGTGTATGAGTGTTTGTGTGCGTGGGGGCGGGGTATGTGTATGTGTGTGTAAGCATATGTGTTTATGTCTGTGTGCAGGCATGAATGTGTGGGCAGTTGTGTGTATTTGTGTGTATGTGTAGGTATCTGTATGCATGCGTGTGTGTATGTGTTTGTGTGTGTATGGTGGTGTTTGTGTATGTGTGTGTATGTGTTTGTGTGTGCGTGTGTGTTGGTGCGTGTATGTATGCGTGTGTGTGTGTAGGGTATGGACGCAACCTGGAGACGGTTTTCGCAGGAGGAGCAGCATCGTGAGGCCGGCCGCCGCGACGGGTGGTGCTGCCAGAGGGTGGCGCCGCGCCAGTGGGAAAAATGATAGCACGCCAAAAACAGTCAAATGAAAGCAATAAGCAATCGTGATTGCTCAAAAAAAAAAAAACCGTTTTTTAGAAACTCGAAATTTTTGTTGGGAAACGTTGCCCCTGTACCCAACACCCCACATGTACCACAAGAACATTTATTCAAATTTAAAAACATTTAGATATGCCACACTTGACCTAAAATTTATAATTTTATTTTAAAAATTGATTTTTTTTTCAGTTATCTTTTAAAAAATTACATATAAATTTAAATAGAATATCAAGTTCAAAAATTAATAACGAACACATTTAAAGATCAACAATTACAAATGAATAATAAAAAAATAATACATTTTAAATGAAAAATTTAACTCAACCTGGAAAAAAAAGATCTTTGAGTACTATGTGGGAGACTTAAAAATTGCAGGAAAACAAACATTTCTATTTAACGCTAATTACCTACTTTTCTACTTTACTGTTTATATTTTTCAGCTTGATAATTTCGTAAAATCTTACATTTCTGAAAATATGTATCACAAACTTAATTTTTTGAAGAAAATTATAAATGTTAGGCACGTGTTGGATATCTAAATGGTTTTCAATTTGAATAAATGTTTTTGTGGTACATATGTGGGTATAGGAGCAACGTTTTATCAACAGAAATTTTGAGTTTCTAAAAAAACATTTTATTTCAATTTGGCCTAGCATTACACAAGTGCTGATTCACACTTTCAGACATAATTGGCACTTGCTGCCGTTGTTCAAATTATATGATTATTTTTGGATGTAAAAGGATAAAATATAAGAGAGTGTGCGACTTGAAAAATCAATTTTCGATTTTTTTTAGGGGGGGGGGGGGTCCTGATACACACACACACCGTAAGAGAATTGAACAAAAATATTGATAAATTAGCTCATCAGTAGACATTAAGAAAAATGTCCGTTATCATACTCTCACACACTGTAATGCTCGTACGTATTGTAAGTCCTCCAGAACAGTTCAATTTCATCCTTTTCTATAACATCTTAAGTAGCTTCTTTTTATTTGGTGAATACTGTCAAAAATTTACGACTCGATAAAATATTTTTGTTTTTTAATCTTCGGTCAGTTCATATAAAATTCACCAAATTTTCAACTCGCGAAATCACCGATATCTTTATTTTCGCGAAAATAAGTGCTTTTTGCAATATGAATATTGGTGAAATATCAAAATTACAACGGTAAAAAAACTAATGGCGTCAAACAGATAGAATGTATGGCATCAAAATGAAATGCCTGAGGTCAGCTCGTATTTTTATGAGTCTTATTTCTCATTGCATCCGCTGATGTACTTGTGTAAAATTTGAGCCAATCAAATTCGTTTGAACCTTTGTTTTTGTTTTCAGTTTATTTAAAAGTAGTTTCCAGAAATCGCTACAAACTACTATTTTTTTGTAGTTAACTACTCACTACACTACTTTTTTAAAAAAGTAGTGCGCTACACTACAAACTAATAAAAAATGTAGTTACTACAGTAGCGTCGCTACTTGTAGCGCGCTACTTCCAACCACTGCTCATAGCTTATTCAGTGGTCTCAATTACTCTGATGCTGGATCGCATCAGAAGCAACAGCAGGGCGATTCTCGACAAAATGTCCCGTTCGTAACGCTAAGTTTTTTATTTTTTCCAGCTAACCAAATCTTCAAAAAATAATGCTGTTGGGGAATAATATATGCTTTAATATACTATCAAAGCATAATAGTTAATACCATATTTAATTAATAGTTACTTGTATAAAATAAAAAGCTTAGCGTTATGCACGGGACATTTTTTAGAGAATCGCCCAGCAGCAAAAATTACGTCGTTTGGATTTTGCACTTACGCTCTGCATATAGGGGAGACAGGGGCTGGTAAGCGAAGGGGTAAGGGTGCGAATGTTAAATAATTTTCTCCTTTTTGGTTTGACAGCTCTGAGTGAGCTGTCACGTAATCACGTAGATGCCTCGCTACTGTCATTGTATTTTCAGTGAAATCTGCCGAACCAAACGTGTTGCACGAGAGAAAGTAGTAAATTTTTTCATTCTTAGTTATTTTCTTATAAAATATATAACCGAAACTTATTAATATTGAACAGCCCATGCTTCTATGCAACAAATGACGTTTATTCGGATTATTTTATGAAGCCATTTTTAAACCAGAGTAACTTAATTTCAATACGGCTAGTTGGGGCTAGTAGGCGAACTTTTATCGGGGAAAATGTGCGAATTCGCATAGTTGCTCCAAGTTAAGTTTTTAGAGTTAAAACATTAAACAGTTGAAATTTAATTTTACGTGCCGTAGTTTGGGCGTCATTGCTCTACGAAGTTTAATCTATTGGTATCAACTGTATCAAAGCTGGAATTAGCGCAACAAGGGGGATAAATACGTAGCCTCTAATCTCCTATAAGGAAAAAAAAAAATCACTAAGTAGGAGAGCACCTCAAAATCGAACATTTTAAGCGAATTGTCTTAATTTCACAAGCTTACATATTTTTTGTGCAAAAAAGGGATTCCTAACTACCATTAAACACGGGTCTGCAATTTTTTAAAAATTTGTGCGTTTATAATTTCGTTTGATTCTCTTTTACTAATTCGCACGAAAGCGTTTATTTCTTGCGTTTATGATCTTGAATCTGCATTCTTTCACAGTACCCTCCACCCCCCCCCCCCCTTTTTTTGTGGACATACTCGTACATATTACGTCTTTTGTTACTAACTACTCAATTCTTGTTTAGAGAACACCTTGCATAATTTCCTTTTTTTTTAATTGCTTATTTATTTATTTAGTTTTGTTAAAGTTTCGTAAGAGATTTTAACCCGAAGTGGAATGAAGAGAAGGATTGGGCGGTGCAGGAATTACCTCTTTGAACTTTCTTCGTTTTCCCAAAGCGCGGAAATGTCGTCCTTGCTTTCCAAAATTGACGCACGAGCAGAATAATAGATTTATTAATGATCCGCGCACGACTGCCCCTCTAGCTTGATCTTGCAGCTGGCATTTATCACGGAGAAGGGAGCGGAAAATGAATGGTTTCCATTCGCTTTTCGAAGAGTTCATTCTGGAAATGGAATGAATACCCGTGACTCTTGGAGCGAAAATGAATTCTTCTATTTTTCTATTAGTAAACACGATTCAAGTTCAGCCCTAAGTTTAGGAAGCAGATATTTTTTGCTGAAGATGTGATTGGAGGGTGGGGATTTCTGTGATGTATTTAAATAAAAAAAAAAACTTACGCGCGTATGGAACTGACAACAGGAATGCCCCGACAGGAGGTCATGGGAGGTCACTTTGACCTCCCAAAACAATTTCTTATTCGGTGAATTTGGTCTGACGATTCGGAAAATTTCGATACATTGCAATTTTTTTAAAAAAATTTCTAGTTTCCGGATATCTCTTCTCATTAAATGTAGGTGGTAGGTATTAGGTATGTGTGCACGCTCGAATTTTATCATTCAGTTAAATTTGATGCTTTATTTGGTAAATTGAGGATTTCCTCCTTCCCAACAATCTTAGTCCATAGTTGACTATTTTTTTTCCTTTTCGCAACAGTCAATCAAAGTGTAACTCATATCCAATATTTCTCCATTTTTTAAACACCCTACTCATATTTCAATAGTATATTAGCATAAAATTAACGACAAACTTCTTAAATACTGTATAGTTACCAAAAATATAGAAGTAGTGGAGAAAACAGTTCAACCATGGTGGAAAATTACCTGGTTGAAAATTATCCTTCCACTTTGAATCACGTCAAAAATGTGGTGCAAAATACATTATTTTAATAAACGAAGTGTAACTTTGAACCACAAAAACAAAGTTTCTAAATGTTCAAAAACTCCAAATTTTTTTCAGCATAAAAAGATTTCTGTAATTTATTATATTGCATAAAATACTACAATGTAAATTTTATTCATGGGAAAGATAGACTAGACGGCATGTTGCTGTTTGTTGCGAACCACTGCAGAAAAAAAGCAGTGATATTCGATAGAAATTCGTCAGATTTCATATGGGGTCCCATGGGATTCGCGTTAAACATTGCTAAGCTGACACTGAATTTGGCATCTTATATTTTGTGCCAGATTAGTCGATATATCGCCATGTTGCACCTAAATGGTCAAAAATTGATGATGTAATTCATTTTAGGATTGCCATTATCAGGATTCACAACTAAACTACACACTTTGCTCACAATTTCACACTGATTAAATAAGAATTGTAAAAAATTATTCACTTCAAAATTACTTAACTAACTTAAATTGAGTTTATTTAAAATTTTTTCAAAACAAAAAAAAGGTGAGAAATTAATGAAAACGTATGTGCCATTACGATTGACATGTATATTTTATCCTAGAACAAATTGCCGTTTGTTTTCGCTGCTTCATGAATAGATGTCGATTCCCACCTTTCATTTTTCCAATGATGGGTAAGTAATTTGGAGTCCCTCCTCACACACATACAGAACTGTATCAACAAAATCAACCAATTACAAGTAAGTTTTGTCCTTCTGATTTCAAGTTTTTTCGACACTATGACATATAAACAAATGACATCGTAAATATGGTTTTACAGTCATGTGCATACTAGCATGCGAATAATAAATCTTAATAAGCAGCACTTGAATTTAAAAAGTGCAGAATGCAGAGTAAGGCAGAAAAATTGAAAAAGTCAATCAAATTGCATTCTAGAAAGAGAACGTCGAAGATTTCTCTATTTTATATGCTACAACCAAAGATTTTTGTCAAACTTTAAAGCTAACTTCATAATTCTCGAAATATATTCATGAACTATAAATTTCTTAAAAGGGGGTAAACTGGTAAACACCGCCTGCTTCAAATGTTTTCATCTATTCGCAATGAAGTTTTTGAACGTACTAATGCTTCAAGAAAATACGTTATATATGGAGCAATCTGATGTCCAGTAATTTATATTGCCGAATGTTTCTCAAGCTAAATAATTTTCGTGAAGGAATTTCATCCCATACGTAATAAATAATTATGATATTTTTGCTGTACTTTTACGATAGGAAAGACTCAAAATATGCGCAACGACGGAAATATTTCAATCAAAAACTATTTGAGATGACCATAAAAAAACCGGCGCAGGGAATCGTTATCGTAAATAAAAACACAACGATCATCATCAGAAAGTACGGCTATTCGACTGTGTTTTTTATGCGTAGTGAACCGGTGGCATTTTCTGTCGAAATCTTCCCCCTATCAAATCTCTGTATGTCGTGTTTGCGTGTAACAATGTCGTCAGGCGCGACGCCCAGTTTATCGCATGTCTGTTGGAATCATTGTCGTTGCTGCGTCATCTATTTCAGAAGACCAACTTCCGGATAGTTCGTGTACGGTCAGTTTTCCTTTACTGCGCTGATATATTTTTTTTCCACGAAACGTAAATGATACTTAGCTACTAAATTCCTTATAGCTTAATGATTCACAGGTTGCTCAGCCCACTCACTATCATACATAGGCAAGGGGGATAGTTCTTCAGACCGCCCCTAAGTTTCATAGCGTCATTTGCCACCAAAAATATTGCAGCAAATTCGGTTGCCTTGGGCACAGCCCTCTCCCTCCCTCTTCCTCTGCATATACTTAAATTTAACAGCATTATTTTACGGGGAGGTCCTGCTGTCCGCGAATGATGTCACACTTTTTTTCAGCATATTTCACCCCCTCCCCTAAAGCTCTAGATTAGCGGTCGCCAGTCGCCAATGGGCAAGCATTTCATTGAAAAGGACCACTAAAAAATCAAGTCTTAGTTGCCGGTTTTCACATCCAGAGACTGCAGTTTCCTTCTTATTAGAGCTGAATAACCGAGCTGAGCAGCGAGTTCCGTGCTAATAAGAATGAAACTGCACTGCAGTCTCTGGATGTGAGTGCCGAGCTGTCTGGTATATTGCATGTAGTTCTCCCTTAGCCCTGGCTTAGGGGCGGTAACTTACTACTTAACACCCAAGCTTTGCCTTCAATTCACGAGTCGAACCGCAGAAGGCTGCCGACACTCGTTGATGGGATGAGTTTACTTTATATACCTGTTTGTTGGTTCTATCAGCTTCATTGAGATTCCATCTGCCTCCAGCTTGGCTACTCACTATTCCCGATTGAAGAGTTCTAATAAGAACGAAACTGCAGTCACTGGATGTGATAACCGGGCTGTCTGGTATATTACATGTAGTTCTGGGGGGGGGGACCTATCCCTGGCTTAGGGGCGGTAACTTAATGCTAAATAACCAACCTGCCTACCTAGAACGCTGATTCAGCGAATAATGATTGTTCCCGATTTTGAACATGACTATAACATCCACTAATGCAGTTTAGTAAGAACTGAAAACAGACAACAATAACCACATTTATCTTCAAATATAGGGAAATGTATATTAAAAAAATACAAAGTTTAATTTTTGCTTTTGATTGAAATGATTTAAAATGTACTATATATATATATATATATATATATATATATATATATATATATATATATATATATATATATATATATATATATATATATATATATATATATATCCTGTGCTTGTCCTTTCTTTGTGTGATTGTGTTGTTATGCTGTTAATGGTTGCCTGCCCTATAAACGGGTCCTTATGGCATGTGTGTACTGTGGAAGTCGAACGTCGCACCAAATTATGGTACAGTCGGAAAAGTGAAGCAGCGCACCCCAAACTGCCAGCCTAGTTGGCAGAAGACAACAACAACAACTGGGTACTCCTGCATTGCATTTCGACTGTTGAGCAGGCCATACTTCTGTGCGTTTGAGATCAAGTAGGAAGTATTTTCCTGTTCCTGCTAATGATAGTTATTGTTTCGTGTGTTGTGATTCCTATCGCTGCAGAAAAATCTTAGCCGGTCATTATCGGATTGTTGATTTCGAAGAAAGTTAAGGTCCTGACATCCTTTGTCTCGACCACTAACAGAAAACAGAATCTGTCGCGTCGACTCCTTCCCTTTCACTTGATGTGAAAAATCGTTTTTTAATCTTGGAAGAAGTTTCTTAATCGGGCAGACATTAGTCAGACACAATAATTTTGCAAGGTAATTCCTCTTGATTCCTTATGAGACGAGAAGAAAAGGCGAGATGGGACGTCCTAATGGCTCTTGCTCATGTTTTTGCCTCTCCTGAAAACTTTTGAGTTTTCTTTCTGCATAGAGTAAATTTCTTCATAGACTTTTCTACAATGACTTCTAGTGTAGTAATTTTAAAATCATAGCAAAATTGGACCAAGAATTCTAGGTAAAATTATTAAAACATAAAACTGAGGCATTTCATCTTTAATTTATGAACGAACCAGCGAAACAGTGATAACATATCATAGGGTTAATACTACAACCAGGTAACTGCAATTCAACTGTTTCGAAGAAATTAAAACACATTAATGCTTTTCCCCCAATTTTTGGAGAATATAAAGATTTGATTAAATACTATTTTTTTAAGTCATTTCATATCGATTTCTTTTTTTTTTCTTTTATTAGAAATATTTCTTTTGTTCAAAAGTTTCAACGTAAATCATTTGCCCTCATTTCCCTTTTATCGAAATATAAGATCTTAAAGTCTGCAGAAATTTTAAGAAAACTCGCCAAATTTAGCGAATTTTGGTAGGTAATGGAAGACATCTTTCACACACTTTGCAGATGAATGTCCTGCCATATGCAAACGGTGAAATCGCGGAAAATCTTCAATTTTCTGCTAAGTCCGTAAATTTAGCAGTTTTCTTAAAACTTCTGCATGAGAGCAAATAATTTATTGCGTCAAAAAATAACTCAATATGCTCCTTCGATTACTATTTATTTTCATTATTTCACTATTAGCGTTGTTCCCTGGTAAGCGGCATTCGAATTCAGATCATCGGCAAGCAATAAGTTATGTTCGCTGTTGAAGTTGTCGTTGCCTAATAGATAGTTGCTAGGCTATCGTCCACCGTCCAGTGGAATACAGTTACGTGAACTCCATATTTAATGATTGATTAAACGACAGCCAATCGGTGAGCGATAAGAGACAAGAGGGATCGCAAATTAAATTAAGTAGAACCTATGACGGTTTTCGATGCTTCTCACGGACTAAAAAGCTTGGTAACCGCGACTAAGTTCAGAATGAAATTTTGAAACGAGGAAATGGGTTTAAGTAAAATTTTATGAGAATGTCGCATTCAGACTTGCGGAGAAAGGAGCGAAAGATGATCTAAACGTTCAAATAAATTGCTCATTTTTATTTTTTGTGTTAAATATTGCAAATTTCTTGCGAATGCCCCCACCCCCCAAGAGCAATGGCGCACCTCCCCAAGTACTAGAATGACCCCCAAAAAGCGAAAAATACCTCTGAAACATGTAATCGCCGATTTTTTTAACCTTTTTTATCTGCAGGGGGGGGGGGGCAGGGGTCCGTGCCCTTCCTATAGGGATAAAAATAATTTTTCCATTCTATCAACTATTTTTAACTTACTTCTTCATAATTAAAAAAAAATAACTAAAAAAGAATACACACACGCACTAACAAAGCATATTTGTTGAAAATCACTTTGGTTTGCTGTGAGAGTATGAAAGAATACATAAAACTCACGAGTTTCGAATTCAAAACTACATAATATCACGATTCGTTCATTAATTTTTCCTCTATATAAAGAAGTAATTATTCTGTTTTAATAACCTCTTGTTTTAATCATTATGACCAGGGCCCAATTTCTCAATAGGCAGAGTAGGCAGCTGCCTAGGGCGGCAAAATTTTCAGGGACGGCAAATTTTGCTTTAACCACACTTTTTTTTAATGTAATTATTACTCTTGAAGTGAACAACAAGCAGTCTTTCATTTTCCATAGTGACATCCTTTGCTTGTAATTTAATAATGTTTACTTCCACTCATTTACAAGTGACTCACTTAACAATTTACAAGTGAAATAACAACGAGCAATGAGGAGTGGTAAGAAACGTAAAGTGAGTGAACGTAATAACACAGAGGAAATTATTTAAACCGTTGATTCATCCATGAAAACAATTCTCAATTTGCTAAATGATAAAATACGAGCTGTACGAATATCATACATTCATAACACTTAATCGGAAGAAACGTTAAGCATCATTTTAAAAGAATTTAAAAATTTTAAAAAGGAAAAAGAATCTCAATGTTGCAATTTGGTCTCCAAATTTTCCAAATAAGGAATGTTTTGGGAGGTCACAGTGACCTGACATCAGGGCACCACTAAATATAAAAAAAACCATCATTTCTTCATAAGCTTGACAGTTTACATTTCGGGAACACTATTTTGTGCATTTTTTTAATCACGGTCCTTTTTTTTTAGGTTGGGGAAGGGCGGCAGATTTCAGATCTGCCTAGAAGCGGCGAGGAGCTAAATTCGGCTGTGATTATGACAATGTTTCTAAGTAATACCGTGCATCATCATACCGTTTTCGTAAAATTATAGGAGGTTTAAACGTTAATTAGTTTAATGATATTTTAATATCACACTCGATATGTAATACATATTTCTATATTTAAAATCGATTAATTGACTTTAGGGGTCTTTAAAAGCATTTTAAGATAACCTCATGAGAGCTTTTTTTATATAAAAAAAATTATATGGAGGGGTGGGTCACTGTTTACTTTTAGTTTCCCCTCCCAAAAATTTTTTCTGTATCCGCCCCTAGAAACATGCTCTCCCCCTGAAAGTTCAATGACACAGTCTGCGCCATGCTCCACCATGTGGGCCAATTTTCTTATTTAAATGTTCATACTTGTAACTAAAATAAATTACAATTTATTTGATTGTTTTACAATTCATTCGAAAGGTTATTTGTTCGTCACTGTGTATTGGCTCAGAAATTCGAATAAAGGTTATCAACACACGTAGAAAAACAATCGGCGCCGGCGTTCCATTTTTTTCTTTCATCTGCATAATATCATCATTTAAAAATAAATTTAATCTTTATTTAGTTTAGTCAAATTCTGAAACAGGAAATCTTGATGAATCTTGAACTGACTAATCTAGCATTCTAAGTTTCCTGTCGCGTTTGTTAGATGCAGCTTTTTATGGTAGCCTCGGCTTGTGTAGAAAATAGGTCAGTAAAAATTTTGGGATACGTCTTCCTTTTGAACTCGTTGCAGCTAGTGGAAACATTTAGTCGATTTTAATGCAGACCATTATTGATAGCTGATGCAATTGGGGTCAAATATTTTATTAGTTTTGCTATTCTGCGGAAATCTTTTTCTATTTCTACAATAATTTCAGCTTCTGTTATTCTTGATTTCCTGGCAGGAAACAAATGACTCCTCTCATAAAAACAAAACAGTCTATTCTGCGTAGTAATTCAAAAATTTTAAAAATAGTACACGCGTAGTAGTTTGAAAATTTTTCGTTGAAATTAAAGACCTAAACAAATAATATTTAAACCAGTAACTGATTTACCTGTTTCTTCGACTTGATAAAATATTAGTAACTAGAGGACCCGACAGACGTTGTTCTGTTCAAAATTTGTAAGTTGAAAAGTTAAAAAATTTCATTAAACTATCAAATGTTTGAACCGTTTTGTTGAAAAAAAAAATAAGTAAAAAGAAAATGTTTTAAGCTGCTTGGTGTCAGAATGCGTACATTTATTACAACGTGATTTCCCCACTGGGCAGTTGTTTTATTAACTATTTTTTCTCCCGTGCTTGATGGTTTGTTCCTTCAGCCTTACTCAAAGGATAAGAACCGTCCTCAGACATTAAGTGTAAAAAACTAACTACCCATCTAGAACCAACGGAAAATCCCGCCGCAACATCCCCCATGTGAAAAAGAATAAAACAATCGAAAGGATATCGCTTAAAAAAATGATAAGGGTAAAAACAGTTCTTTGAATAAGCGAAAATCACCACCCCCTCCCCCCCCTCCCCCGATGTAAAACAAATACATTCTTCAATCAAAGTGACGAAACACTCTTTAAAAACGAAAAACAATTCTTTTGCAATTCGAAATATTTCGCCAAATAAACAAAAAATACAATAAATTACATTAACAGTAGCTTCAAAATGTAAACAAATGATCACCCAACTCTATTGTTTAAAGCCAAAGTCGCCAAGACACCACGTTACTGTAATCCAGCGGATCAGTGAGCGAAGCTACCTCCGACCGATTAGCGGTCCGATCTTTTGCACGAAAACTTTTAAAACTTCAAATATTGCGTAATTTGTTCTTTCCACCAAAGATAAAGATCTTCCACTGCACTGATCTTTTGTGTACAGAACTACGTTGTTGTAATTTATCTGGACGAAAATAAAATTTTTTTCGTCTTTAAATTCCATCATCTTTTCCTTTAAGGATTATCAAACTAATGAGTTTATTATTAAAGTACTCTTGACATTGGTGCCAAAACTCAGATGGATTTGAGCCGAGAAACAAATGTTGCTGAGCACGTACTTTCTGATCATTTGATTAGGAAAACCTAAAGCACCGATCCGGTCACATGGTTCAACTACGACGACAGAGCACACGTTTTGGGTGAACTTTACTTTACCAGTACTTTACTTTAAAATATATCTCGGGATCTAAAATCGTTGCTTTTAAGAAATGAAGGCTTTTCACACGCACACACACTCTCTACGTTTTATCTATTCTCAATTGACATATCACAGTAGGAAATTTCATTACAAAAAGCAGAACTGGCTTTTTTATTGTCCTTTGGCAACAGGTTAAATATTTATTTCAGTTCTCGCTCAACAATAGATTAAAATAAATATTAATCATTTAGAAGATATAGCCATCCAATGCTTAAATTAATTAATTAAATAACAAAAACGTTTCCAATTCGATCCATCGCGCTTCAAAACCATGCTTGCCACAATTCAATTACACACAAAAAATTTGATCAAAATCGGTCCAGCCATTTAAAAGCCTTATGGTGACAAACGTCCGCACAAAAGATTTTTATATATTAAGATTAGTTAATTGTATTATGTTGCATTCTTGCATTCCTTAACAGGGGAGAGTATCTTACTTTGTGACACGGTACGCATAGAGACAGCTTTTTTTTTTGCCCTAGATTTTAAATTAACTCTTAACTCTAATAAATATAGATACACAGGTGCACTATTTACCTTTCAAATACATTTTGAATCCGTTGATAGAGCAGGTAAGAATTTGTTGAAGTTTTATTTTTCAAACAAGGTTTAGTAATTTTCATATAAAAGTTTGATTAAAATGGTTCAAGACAAATTTCTTACTACTACCAGCATCTCCACCCGGTCCTAAGAATAAACAAATGTAAGGAAACGAAATATATTTTAAACAGTCGGCATTTCTGCATTCACTTTTTTTTTCTAATATTGGGAGCTTTTACTTGTTTGTCAACTTCAGTTGCACCCGCACAATAATTGTAATTTTCCATCGGTTTTTAATTTTTCTATTATTTCCAATAGTTAAGAATAGTTGCAGTGTTGATTATGGATTTTCTTCAATAAGTTATTTATTCATTTTGTGTACCTTATTTTTACTTGTGTTCATTTTTCCATCATTTCAGAAAAGTTTTTAACTGTATTCTTTTCCCTTTTGGGTGCGTAACTGGTTACTGCCAGTATAGCACATCAAAATTGCAATTGACATTAATATTACGTAGTCTATTTTCTTCACCCAGTTTGGTGCAGATAATTAAAAAGTAAATAAAGAGTAGCCAGTGGCCAATGGGTGCTATAAATTCAGGGATTCCAAATCTATCCGGCTCTCCCCCCCCCCCCCCCCGAACATTGACAAGAAGTCAAGTGAAGGACATTTTTCGTCCGTCGATGTACACATTTCAACAAAACTTATTAAATTAGTATCTAAATATCAATAACTCATGTAGCGAACTGAACGTCGTCGCAATCATCGAGGGGATGGAAGAATGAAAGTGAGCAAGGGAGAAGCTTCCTAGCTTCATAAATACATTTTTAAGAGCAAAAAAAAAAAACTGCGCATTTATATATGCAGAGATATTTTTAACAAGGATATTTTCGTACTAAAATAAAATATACGCCTAAAAATTCAAACAAGCGTATTTTCACTTTTGTATCTTAAATAAAATATTACCATCGTGAAAAAGGCGAAGGGGGGGGGGGGTGCGTTTTGAAAAACATTGCATCTGAATGTTTCTTAACACTTTTTAATTCAAACTGTAAAACATTCTAAAATTTATAAAATTAAAATAGTAGGTACACACTTTCTTTCTCTCACGTCTCCCATTTTATACTTAGAAAGTTATTTCTTTTATGGAATGGAATCAATATCACGGTCTTAATTATTTCTGTGCATTTCATTCTTCTAAAATCTACCACAGTATATTTTCACGCCGGGAAAAAAAAATCCCCGAGAGGGAAGACGCACTCCCCCTCAACTGCTGTAGAATATTCTTCAAGAGCGAAAACCCCCCAAAAAGAACGAAAAAAAGACCCCTAGGAATACTCCAAAAAAAAAATAGTTGCGCAGCTTGCGCCATAACCCGGCCTACACACACACAACACTTTTGGCACGGCACCTTGACTTCAGTTTACACAATAAAAATTGTACAGAGCAATGCACTAATCCCTTTTTTAACTTCTAAAAATGAAAAGAAAAGAAAAATAAAACGGTCATTATTTTTAATCAAACGCTTTTAAATCCTTTTACTCAAGTTCAATAAAATATGAACAGCTTAATTGTTTCTTGTTACGGAATCGGAGGGGGAAAAAGTGGCAACAGCTGTCAGCAATTATGTGCGTATCGGCGTCTCGATCTGCCACTTCTTAGCATATTTCGTGTCAATCACCCAAGGCGGATGCTGCAGATTTAATAACAATTTCTCCAAATCCGCTCCGGCTACAAGACGAGGGAAAAGACACCGAGGTTTTTTTTTTCCTTCCCTCTTGTCGAGGGAAATCCGCATCACCTGGCTCAGAGAAAGGAGAGTTTCTTCAACATACCGCTGCTCCGCCATGTTTGGTCGAATGAAATTGCGACTTCGAAAAGCAAAATTAATTGGCGATTGCAGTGGCTCCAACTCGTAAGGGTCCTCGGTTCAGCTCTAGACTGGCGATGGTCAGTCGACAACAGGTGACCGTTTCATTGAAAATCGATATCGAAGAATCAAGTCGTAATCGCCGACAATGGTGATCATGTGTTTCTTTTTTGGTCAAAAGACCCCTCCCCCCCCCCCAAAGGTTATTCTGTCTCTTTTTTTAATAATGCATTTTTTTTTTTTTTTGAACCGATCAAGCCATCCATTTGAGCATACAAATAGCATAAAATACAGTCATATTGTCGGACTATAATGCTGTCATCCAGGCTGTTGGATCAAATGATATTCCGATCTTAAGAGATATTGTAAAATGCCAAATTCGTGTAAAAGGACTGAGAGCACAAGAGCACTTATTGTCTTCAATGAACCCCTGGACACTGTGGAATATTCGGCAATAAATAAGCAGATATTTTGGCAAAAAAAATTAAAATGCATACGGAGAGTACAGCAGATAGGTACTGACAACGTGACAACTCTTTTCACTCCGCCAAACTTTACATAAAAGTCTCTTTTGAATAGAATGGAAAATAGAACGCTGTCTCCGTTGTCCCCCCAAGAGTTGGAATGACGTTCTTAAACAAAAAATTTCAGATGAACCTCGTGAAAAGGCTATCGCGCAGTTCAGACTTGCATTTGGCCGCGACTGTCTGGGGAGTCACCTACACCGCAATGGCATTTATGACAGCTTATTTTGAAGCCTACTCTGTCAGACAGACGAGATAATGGGCAGACACCATCTCAAGAAGTGCTTGACTCTCTCTAGGCCCGATTAAGATATCGGGAAGCCCTAAACCAAACACATTTTCGTCTCCTCCCGCCCCGTAGTCAAATCTTGCAAATGTAGCCATTGGCTAAAAAAAAAATTTGCCATTTGGGGGGGCCTCGGCTCAGGCCCTGGGCTCTGTGTGATGGCTCAGAAGTTTAGTGATATTGGAGTGCTAGACGTTTATCTGCACTGGGTGACGTCACTTTGAGACTGACATCTACCTACTAATGGATTAAAATGTCTCTAGAGAACGAATGTACGTTTGAATTCGGAAAAATTCCAACTTATTTTCTCCCAAACTACTATTTTAATTATGTTTAGTGAGCTAAATAACATATAACCAATTTTTAATTATTCTCTCAAGTGTTGGAAGTGCCTGGGGTCTTCCTGAACTGAAATTTTCAGAGAGAGGGCCGAATGCTAAAATACGAGCAAACATACACACCTATATTTAATGAGAAGATACATTAGGCATTATTTGAAGAAAGAAAAAAAAAATGTAATATTGCCGTATTGTCTTCAAGTTTGTTAAAAGGTCAGACAAAATTTCCCAAATAAGGACATTTTTGGAAGGTCACAGTGACCTTCTGTGACCTCCCATCGGGGGCGTCCCTGTTGTGCACGAAGTAGTAATTTGTCGCTCCACACGCGCCTCACCAGCACAAACAAGGAAACAAGCCATAGTTTTACAAGTAGCTCAAGTAAATAATAATGCATTTATTATGTAATTTTGTCCATTTTTTTTGCCTAAGCGCATGTGTATTGGGGATTTTTAAAGCATTAATTTTATTATTGAGATTTTTATTCTTCATTTTTCAAAGCATTTTCATTTGCTTGCTTTTCGATTGCATTAAAATTATGATAAAATACGAATTTACTAGTTATTCATCACAGTAGTTTTTTTCTAGCCTCTTGAAAATAAGTTATCCAATTCTACTTAGAATATTACTTTATGATTTTACAAAAATATGCCATAAACTACTTTGATGTTTTGTTAAATGCAATTTCTAAAGTTTTTGGGATCGATTTCGTAATTTTAATGGCATTTGTTGTGCCATTTTCTTGTGCATATTTGAAGTATATTTCCTTGAAATTTCGTTCATTACAACAAATGGTTATGGCATTACAAAAAATGGTCATAAACATATGGGGTGTTAGTAGCGTTTTAAGTATTGCAAGTTACAGAGTTAATTTCTTCTACAACTGCCCACTACACAGCCCCCCCCCCCCCCTTCTTTAGACGACCAAGTATAGCCCAATACTGAGTTTTGGGACTTACATTTCGCAAAAATTCCCCTCAACCCCCCCTATTTGTACTCTAATATTGTATTTCGAACATCTCCTTCCAATAATGACGCCCTCCAAAATCAGCCGTTGAATCCTCCTTTGCGTTCCATCCAACGGACCTGATCAGATGCCAAAGTCCGCCAACGATTAATTTTTGGCTAATAATGGAATATAAAAAAATGATTCATTGATTCATTGCTTAATACTCCACAATTTCGCACGAGTTAACCTCTCTATGAATGATATCTCCCTAACAATGTAAGTTAAAGGACTTGGGCGTCCCATCAATTGTACTGTCTTTTGTGCTCGAGCACTGAATAGCAATTGCCTACATTCGGGTCTGTTTTCTGATTGCGCTCATTCAGTGCCGGATCTAGAGGGAACAAACCGGGGTTCTCGCCCCGGGTAGCAACTTTTGGGATTTGTAAACTCACCCATTTCTGTGATTTTCGTTTATTTTCGATGTACAAAACTTGAATCAAAATGAGTAAGGGCGGCAGTTTTGTTTCGGTTCGGAAAAGTCGAAGATCCGGCACTGCCTAGAAAGAAATTTTTCTTTTTCAGGCACTGCCGGATCTAGGGGGAGAGCAGTCAGAAGCCATTTGCCTCGGGTGGCAACTCTTGGGAGCGACAAATTCACCTTTTTTTTCTATGGCTTTTTTCGTTGAAACTCCAGATAAAATCCTTAAGGGAGAAGGGTAAGGGCGGCAGTTTCAAGATTTCCGACAAGGAAAAATCTAAGATCTGACACTGATATCAGGGATCGGCAACGTGCGTCTCGGTAAAATCAATACTTATGACACTTCATCTCTTATTTTAATAGTACTGAAAAATTAGCTGCAATACTGCCATTTTCAAACGTTTTTTAATAATCCTGCGCACAAATAAAAATTGTGCGGCAGTTAGCAAGCATGTACTGTTTGACCATGAAATCGAGACACCTAATAGACACTTCACAATTTCCTGCTTCCTGCATGGCAGGAAAGGACGATTCCACTCCACATACATTAATTTGTTGCCTTGACAATTTTAAGATCTACGTTCTACTGTGAACAATTCACATCTAATCATTATCAGAAACAAATTATGAAGTAAGCTTAATGAAAGCTGAATATCCTCCCCTAGAGGCAAGAGCGCCCCCCACATCCCAATACCACGAATATCCCGAGAGTCACCACCCAAAAAAGAGAAAATACCCCTAAAACCACTGAAGCAGTCTGTGCCATGACCCCCCCCCCCCAGCTGGGCACCCCTCCTTAATGATGAAAGTCTATTAAGTTACATGCAACTTTTGAGCACTCACCAAGTAGAACCAATTTTTCTTTCCTCAACCTCAAAATTTTCCCTAACATTACATGTTTGCCTTTTTCTCATTTAACTTAAATTTTAAGCTAAGCTATGTAATCTACTGAAATTACGATTTTACTTTTTGGTCTATTTTAATTATTCGTAAATCGGGGTGCCCATCCTCCCACCCAAATTCAATGGCGAAAATTCCCCCCTAAAATTTTCCTCAACTCTCTCCCCCCTTTTGTTTTAGCTCTTTTTTTCATTTTTTTTATTTATTTTTTAAAAATATTTTTTTTTAATATTTTTATTTCTTTATGTATTTAATTATTTTTAATTATTATTTTATTGGAAAATTTCTGTGCTACGCCAATGACACACACACAAACTAAATAAATGAAATAAAAAATAAACAGAATAAAATAAAATAAGTACCTACTAATTTAAATTAAAAATAAATAAATAAATAAAAAGCAATTTTAAAATCCCCCCCCCCCCCATTTTGATGGCGCAACGTGCGCCATAATCCCCCTTTGTGGGCACCCTGCGTAAAATAAGTTTAGCAGCTTTCTGTTATGTAGGATGAACTGTACGTTCCGTTACTACGTAAAATAAAATATTTTAGTTTCGCAATAAATACATGTGAAATAGCGGGTAACCGTTGCCATTATACTTTCTAACATTCCCAATATGTGTACTATTTGGCTCTTAAAAAAACAATGAACCACACCGGAGAAATATGACTCTAACTTCAGGAAAGTTACAGACCCCTGGTCTATTATACTTTAAAAAATCCGTTTAAAATAATGAAATAAGCATTGATAAAACACAAATTTGTAAAAATATTTTGTTTACTTGTTTCGGGATCACAAGGTACTTTCTTCCATGAATAAAAAGTTTTGAACTTCCGTTCCCTGTGCAGCAGCATGCAGCAGTCACAAAAAAGTAGCGGAAAAAATTTATCTTGCTCCCTTTCAATCATCCGACTCCATAAGAAAAAATATCTGTACATGGAAAATGATTTTTGAAAGTTTGCATTTTTGGAAAGTATACTCTGACTGGCATAGCTTTTCTTATCACTTGACATGCAGGAAATTAGCTAAAAATTTTAAAACACTTCTTGGTAATTTTGGAAAAATACTTAAGACCTCAAAGTGCCCTCCTCCCTTAACCAAAGATAATCCTTTCTTGAGTTTACTTCATAATTTAGGTTCATATTCTTTCCCAAGCCAATTTTTCTCTCCCCTATCCAAATAGAATCTTTAATCCTTCGTTCATCGAATTTTTTGTGTCAAAAAGCCAACCTTAAAGTTCAGCGCATAATTCATCGAGTCGGATGAATTGTACGGAAATGAAATCGGTGTCCTCTCATGAGCAGTGGCGGATACAAGGGGAGGGTCAAGGTGGTCATATCCCCCCTCCCCTAAACCGTTGACAATATTATTCATCTTTATTGTTTTTAAATACTTGATGAATAAAATATAAACGATTGCAATAAGCTTCTCAATTCATTAAATATTTTTAGGCGTGAATGTTTCAAACACTTCTTTCTTTCATTGCTTATGAAATGAATTAGTAATACCTAAGCCTTATTAAGTGCCTTCTACCTTTCCGAATTGGTGCTTTTATTGAAACCCAAGCAGTTTCAGAAATTTTTCGCATCCGAAATCCTCTACTCTTCAGCATGATTCCCCCCTAAAAATGGTAGTCTGTATCCGCCCCTGCTTTTGAGCCGCCTTTGTCTCAGTACTAGTACTCAGTTAAGAACTAGAGAAGCCGCTGCATTTTTGAATAGAACTTCTGAATAAAAAGTAAAATCTCAAAACGATGATTGCGATAAAAGTTAAGCAGTACTTCTACGTAACTGCACTTACTAAATGTTGGTTACATTTTACTACTTTTTTTTGCCAAGAAATTACGTCAATGATTTAGTTCTAACCATTTATGCAATGCACAACATATTAATTTTCTTGTTTCTGTATTCGTATAAATGTGTAAATTTATTTCCTGAAAAGTTAGAAATTTTCAAAATACAAGATTCTATTTTTCCTTCCTAATTTCTCATGAAATATTTTCGAGTAAAAACGTGTGGAAACGTAACATAAATAAAATAAAAATAACCTAAATTGTTTGAAGAACTGACCTGTTCTTTGAAGATTCTTAAAAAATATATGTTTTCAAACAATGAATCTAAAATATCATTTACTCTAGGTTGAAAATTGTGGCACATACTTTAATTTCGCGTCGTTGTAGTTAAATAAAATGGTGCGTAGTAGGAATTATGTAAAAAACTCAATTACTATGTGCATTTCTTCTCTCATCTTTTCCTTTGTTTTCGTTCTTCTTTATATTTTTCTTATTAATTATAGACAAGACAGGGGTGTCGCGAGAGGAGGAGTGCAGTCTTTTTCCATTGACTTTTTCAGAAGGTTCAGGTTCATTTGAGTGATCGTAGTCTCCTTTGGAGGGAACAAATTCCGTTGCATTTGAGGGGGCGCCATTACTCTGGGGGGGGGGGGGACACCGACACAGGGAACGTTTTCTTCATGTTAAAGCTGTTGAAATGAACACTATTTTCAGAGGTGTCTCGAATTTAAATTCTTGAGAGTGCGTAAATTCTTAATTTGCCGAATAGAACTCCAAACTTCGCCGAGTGATGATGATTTTGCAGAATGGAGCTCGAAATTTTGCCGAATCTTCAGACAAAATTTACCGAATAAGGAAATTTTTGGAAGGTCACAGTGACCTCCCATCGGGGTGCTAATGCCTTTTTTTTTTTGTCTTTAAGACGATCTTTACTTGCTAACTTTTATTCATTAAAAATAAGCAAATTGTAAACTTTCTTTGACAAATTCCTTTCATTTATTGTTATTGTGTTCAAATATGTCACCTCCTTCGAATCAGCAGCTCGATTCGGCATTGTGACGTCACGTGAGGGATTCTGATTTCCCCCTCCGTCTCCTACCCCGTCCAATAGCAGAGCGAGGAAAGAATCTACCTTTTTCCCGGCTGCAGACACTCGCTCATCCGATCGCCAGACCGGTTTGAGCACGCCGCGATGCTTTTTGTGCAGTAGGTCGAGCAGCCTGTGATCTTTATAAACAACTTGTTGTGGCAGGTTGTTTAGAAAAGTACGTTTCTGCAAGTAGAATGATATCCAAATGCAAAATTTCAAAATGTAAACAATGCAACAGGATGTGCCTCGTGAAGGATAAACTTATTTCGAATGTGAATCATCGAGCTTCCACGTGTTGGGGAATGTCTGAGTGACCGTCTTGAATCTTTCGGCTGATTTTTCGATTTTTTTTTGAAGCAGTGTTTCCATTCTGCAAAAGTGCAATTTCTAGTCAAAGTGTTCTATTCAGTTGCCAAATCACACTCCGTGCCAATAGAGATAAGTTTTATTTTGTTTGTGAAAGTTTTATGAAAATCTTGAAAAGTTGTTTTGCAAAAGGAGATTAAGGGCTTTAAAGCTTCGTAACTGATGTTTAATCGCAAAAATATAGACTTATCTGCCAAATTAAGCCTATAAAGTGTTTACTTTTAGTGCAGTTTTTAAATTATGTAACCTGTGTTGATTGACAAGTACAGTTATACCGGAAAATAAATAGTGTTTTATATTTTTATTTCGAGCTCAACCACAATACTAAAATTCGAATTTGAAAAAAAAAAAAAAAAACATCGTATGACTTATAAATTGATCAAGTTTTGCCTTCAAATCTTTTAGTGATGCTGCAAGAAAAAGTGTGCCGGAAGAATTAATGACAACCAATTGAGTAGGAAGTGCCGTCAAGTATCGTAAATTGATATTTTTTTTCCTTGTCTCAAAGGCGGTAAACTTATTGAGGAAAAATAAAGCTTTTGATTACTTGTTGATTGAATGCCTGTAAATAGAAAATCAAGTTTTCAGTTGGTTCAAGTTTTGGCTGGTGCATCACTAGTATTTTAATTCATCGATTGCTTGAATTATATCTGCACAAAACATTTAAAGCTTAAGCTAATGAAATTTGTAGAGCGACTGTGATATGCTAAAATTTTATCTTTGAAATTGTTATCTATGTGTCAAGAAATATAAGATTTAACAGTTGCTGCGTTTCGAGAACAAACATTTTTGGTGTTGTTTCTGATTACAAAGTTTCCAGTAAGCAGAAATTCCGTTCTTGAATTTTCTCTTATCTTTGTTGTTCTAACGGGGGAGTTAGTTTGAGAAAGGGAAAGGAACTTAGTCGACATTATCGATAGTATTTTTCCGGCCATCTGGTTGCTGCTGATCGACTTCTGTTATTCTTAGCTTGTGTTTCGTATTTGGAAGTACACTGTCAGAAGTCCTAGACTCATTGGATAGAAATGTCGTTTTGTGTCATGAATTTGGAAATTAATTGCTAGCTTTCTTATTCACTAACATGGGAAATAATGCCACTACCGTTTCCCTGCAAGAAAGTGCCGAAAATGGGCAACCGAAGAAACATCACAAGAAAAAGGTAAATATTTTAGACTGTTATGATTGATAAAATATACCTTTATTTCTTTTACATTGGCAACTAGAACAAGTATAGAAAGAATTCTAGATTCTAGTTACCTTTGCTCTCATCTTGTTTGTTTCGAAGTTTTTTTTTATTTATTAATTACTAGCGGTACCCGCACGGCTTTGCTCGTAGTAAAAAATTAAAAGGTCATTTGGTTCGCATGTATATTTACAAATAGTGGATGATGAATTTCTCGCCAATATGCTATGCTAATTTGCTCGTCCATGTTAAGGTAATTTTCTCGTCCATGTTATGGTAATTCGCTCGCTATTGATGCAGAAAAATTAAATCCCTCAATGGTGGCTTAAAATTGGAATAGAAAAAGAACAAAATCGAATTTTTGAAAAAATGCTTTGAAGTGCTCACCTCCATGCTGCCAACTAATATTATGCCAAATTTAATGAAAATCGGCCGAACGGTCTAGGCGCTATGCGCGTCACAGAGATCCAGACAGATATACAGACTTTCAGCTATATTATTAGTTAAGATTCGGGGATCCTCAAACTTGTAAACATTGGGTCCACTTAAATTGTTACTTTTGCAGCCCACTTGATTCGGGACTGATAAGCTCAGTGTTTGACTACTTCTAAAAGGCGCTGCAAAAAAGACTTTTTATTTTGTTAGATTGTTTAATTTATTATATTAATACAAATAGTATTCCTTTTTTTTTTTTTGCTTTCATTATTTATATTTAATGGTGTGTAATAAGTGACATTATTTTACGCCATGATTTGACATCATTACATAACATTCCAACTATCAGCACCTATTCTTGCCGATGTAGTACGGTTCAAAACTAGCTTTCAGAAAGAAAAAAATGATAATTATTAAGGTGTTCTACATCAGACTTCCACCTAGAAGTAGGCGTTCGATTAAACGGAAGCCGTACCCCTCTGCCTTAAAATCGAGTAGCATTGCTACTCTAACAACAACACAAAACAAGATGTTCTACTATAACAAAAAAAATCGTATTTTATTTTTAAGATCTCAATTTCCTGCACACAGCAGAATTTACCGATGTTAATAAACATAACTTTAAACTTTTCCATGTTATATGGCTAGAATTAATTTATTTTATAATTGAATTAATTTATCTGATAAATTAATTCTAGACATCAGGTCCAGGTGCAAAGCAATCCAATAATTATAAATTAAGGGTTCACAGTACCTAAAAAATGATCAAACGATCAAAAAATATTTTATTGCTTATTTCAAAACTACAAATTATTCCAAACACAGGGGAAAAGTTTCATCGCTTTAGTTCAAGTATTTAAAAAGTTATGAGTAGTTTTAGGGCATGCTCGCTATGTCTTATGCAAAAGAAAACTTTAAACTGCTTTTTCTCGGTGATCGTTTTTTTGTGTTTTAATGTCATTGGAATCCCTAAGAATTTTTTTTTTAATTAAAGGTACAGCTTTAAAGTAATACTTTTTGCAGTCAGGATAATATATTTAACAAAACTGCGCTTTAGATAAGCATTTTATAAATTACTCAAATGTTTAGAGCATGTTATACCTTTAAAAACAATGTTTTTTTTTTTTTTAATTACGATTTTTTACATAATTAATCACAAAAAATGTTCCAATACATATATAAACAAATGAATGCACAGATTGTTAGAGATGAATATTGTGATTACTTAGCAAAAATCTTTTTTTAAATAAGTTCAAAAACAAAAAAGCCTTAGGAATTTTAAAAAATTGAAATTTTCCTAATTTCTTGAAATTTTTAAAAAATGTGGGCAATATTTTAAGATTTTGAAAAAAATAATTGTTTGCGAAATAAGTGTGTTACAAAGAAAAACACAATATTCATAAATTAAAAAAAAATGTTCAAAAGGTACTGTGACCCCTTAAACGTTATTAGAGAATCGCTACTCGCTGAAAAACTGGCCTTTTATCATATTTATTCTATTAATCGTGAATATGTTTTTTTAATGAAACTATTTTCTGGACTGTGATTGTTATTCTTTTAGCGAGTTACAAAGTGCAGATTCAGAGCAAAATATATGTTTATTCAAAATGATAATATTGCGATGCAATTTCCTAAATTAAAAAGAGAAAATGTGTTTGTTGATATGGAGTAATATTGCAGTATGTTTCTAAAATTTGCAATAACATTCTCAACAAGTTAAGATAAAAAATTATGCATACAATTTATCTGTGCAAGGAAGTATGGGTCGCTACACACACAATACGCACAATTTTTTTTATTAAGAGACGTACGAAGGGCGCCCAGAAGTTAAATCTTTGGGAGGGTGGAAAACCTCAATTTGCCAAATGAAACTCCAAATTTTGCCGAATAATAAAATGCAGGGATGCACATATAAGTAAATGTGATGATGCACATATAAGTAAATGTGATGAAAAGGTATATTTGGGCATTTAAAAATTGCAATTATGTCCCCAAATTTGCCGAATTGTCAAACAAAATTTGCCGAACGAGGGAATATTTGGGAGGTCACAGTGACCTCTTTTTTAATTTCATTATTGGGGAGAGGGGAGGGGTCTATCGGAGACGTTTCGGTCAACAATGCACACAACACCACACTGTGATTGGTATATGGCTTAAAGTCAACGGTTATGGTGATTTAATCCACAATCAGGGTCGTCGAGAACCAAGGCGCGCCCTTTGTCAGTTTGGTCGTTAAGATCCCCCCCCCCCTCCCCAGCCAAAAAACTTATAAAATTATTTTTTTCTCCAATTCCAAAGCGCCCCCCTAAAAAGCCGGAACCCTAGATTCTGATTAGGCTAAATGGCTTCTCGTCAACCCTGCTCACAATCCAGTCCCTTGGATTGCACAGCCCCCCCCCCCCCTTTTCTTTACATAATCAGAGAGAATTGATCTCAATAAATACATTAAATATTCATAAGAATATTTAATGTATTTATTGAGATTAGCAAACAGAATCGAGGCTCAGGATTTTAAGAGTTGCATACGCAATGCTCGAGAAATAATGTACTACTGATAATTAATGTACATGATGCTTGCCTTGCGTATGTGCGTAATTTTCAAATGCCAGTGAGAGGTCATTTACTTCATATTTAAATTGATTTGTCTTGAATTGAAATTTGTGTAAAATTTCTGCAAAGCTCTCAAGATCTGAACCTGGGTCATTTCTGGTGTCCAATCATCTGAACGCGTGACCCCGTCTGAGGTTCGCGGAGAACTTCTGTTCTAGTTTGTTGAGCCTGGGGAGAGGAAGAGCGAATTTTTTAAAGTATCGTCCGTAAAATCGTTTTTCCATAAACCAATAAAAGTCAGAAAGCGAATGTTTTGTTTCGTCCGATGCAACAGGCGATGGAAATAGCGCCATCCTTTGAATAATAATTCATGTGGAAGGACATGGCTGATGAGTCATCCGCAGTGCCTGGAACAAGACGGCCCAAGCCCGCTTTGTTTCGTCTGGTCGATATGAATGATTGCCAACTTGTTAATTCGACCACTGAGTTATGGTTGCCTTCATAACTTAAATGTTGGCGCTTGCTCATAATTGCAGAGACAAATAAGGAGTTTTCGCTAAAAATTATGAAACCTCAACTGCGAGAGAAAAAAAAAAGCGGATGTTTTTCGCCTTTTTTTCTAAAATCAACTCCTGAACATGGATGTTTTATAGGCTTGCCATACGTCCTAGTTTGACCGGACAGTCCCGGCTCTCAGACAAAATCCCGATGTCCCGGCTGGTTAACTTCACGTCCAGGAAAAGATAAATTTGATTACAAATGACCAAGCAGGTCTAAAAATAATTAACTGATAATTTAGTTTATCTTTGTAACTTTGACTTGTAAAATGAATACCGGTTTAGCTTGTGGGGATTTTTACAACAAGATTAAAACTGAAAAAGACTCTGAAAAAGTCCATGAAAAGTCTATTTAAATATTGTTCAGTTTTTTATTCCTCGTTCAGTGTTTTTTCTAACTAAAATAAATTGTAAAGATTTACATCTATGAAGTAAAATGTTCACATTTTATCTGCTTATGTCATTTTTACAACTCCTGTCTTAGATTTATAATTAGTAACCATTTATCATAAAGAAAAAACTGCCCTATAAAACACTGAAAAAATTAGCCACAAGTGGGGCCAAAATTAATACAATAAATTAATATAATATAATTAAATAAAAAAATAGCCAAAAAAGGGGGAGGGGGTCACCTGGCACCTTTTAGAGCAAAAATCAAAATGGAGGGAACAAGTCCAATCATTAGCTTGGCAAAAGCTGACCCAAAGGGTCCAAGTCAAGACTCAGCAACGACGAATGGTTGGCACGTCTTGCGTGAAACCAGAGAAAGAAACCTGATTTCTTTCAATGCTTTGCTTTAAAATCTATCACGTGACTTGAGATCATTGGTTCACGTAAGAAAGTCTTCACTCCCTCCATTTTATCTCTTCTCAATGCCTATCACATGACAGCCAACTATGCCTGGTGTGCCCCGTACACCAGGCACATGTGCCGCTACCATTCTTACACCGATGAGTGTTATCAACTTTTTAGCTTATTAAACTCATTAGGTAGAACATAGACAAGCGTTTGCTCGACACACGAGTAAACTTGTTAAGTCAACTCGGTTTTGTTTAAACCGCGTAATGGAGCAGCTGCTCGAATAAATTCGGGTTGCCAACCTTGGAGGAACAATTTGAGGAGCATCTGTGGTGATTTTGAGGAGCAATTTGAAAATTTGCGGAGCAGTTCGGTATTTCGTATAAAAATAGCGAAAACCACTTGTCTGAACTTGTTTTAGAGCTTTAATAATCATTTTAAGCACCAGTAGAAAAATGATTATTTTTAAATTGATAAAACAGCTTCAAACACTATTTCAATTTTTTTTTTTTTTTTTTTTTTTTTTTTTTTTTTTTTGAGTATATGCATCTTTAATTTCCCATATTTGCATGTTTGACATAATAGCAAAATATATGCTTGAAAACGTTCGGCCGGGAAATGAGGAGCAACAGAGGCGTAGCTAGACCCGACTTCCTGGGGGGGGGGGTACTTCTTATATATATATATATATATATATATATATATATATATATATATATATATATATATATATATATATATATAGTGTGTGTGTGTGTGTAAACTTTGTTTTAAAAAAAAGAGAGAGGTGAATCTTACATACTTTGGAATGGAATGCCCCAAGTCCGATACTTGTGTCAAACTAAACAAAAGCAAATAATTTTTTTTATATTTTTCTAATGTCATGGAAAATTCAACTCCCCCCCCCCCTCCATTTAATTTAAAGTGAAATTTTTTTTAGCAACGGTCTTGTCAAAATCAGTCAATCCAAACCAATGAGCGTGTTCCGTTCATTTAAAGTGACTGCTTAATTTGGAGGCTAACACATGTCTACAAAAGCTGGCATCTCTGAAAGCTTATAGATACTTCCATTTCCGCCTGTAAACTGGATGTTTGACTTTCAATCTCATCGGTGGTCAGACTATAAAGACTATTTATACTAACTTGGTTTGCACTAAAAGTATGAAAAAAAAAAGACTTCTTGAATTATAACCCGCAAAAAATGAAATTGCTTTTCATGTCGTTATATTTATATGTTACTTTTTATATATTTACATTTATGCTAATTTTAAAGCAGTTAATAAAATTTGAATTAAAAAAATTAGGGAAGAAATATAGGCGGTAGAAAGTTATACGCTCAAAGCAGCATACCATCTGTTCTCCTCTCAAGTTTTTATTTTTAATTTTATTAGCTGCTTTAGAATTTACATAAATATCTATTTGCGAGAGCAACAGCAATTTTCGAGTGTTATAAACAGAAGTCTTTTTTATTTTCTACTTTTTAATGCGAACCAAGCTAACAGAAAGAGTCTAGATTCATTTCGTTTTTTAACATTTTATTCACGTAATGCTATGCAGTTTTTCTTTTGAATTAAAATAAAATTACCTTCAGAAGGGTCCGATGGGACTAGGGCTGCTTTGCAGACTGTACTTCGTTTTCTTTAGATGACGTAAACTTTCTCTTTTTAGAGCAATCCCTTTCTTCATTTTCATTTTTTCTTTGTGTTTAAAAAGGCTTGTTGGTTTTGATCGCTTCACATTTCCAAAAGAATACGCAGTAAATACTGGATGAAAAATCAGTGTGATTGCAATGGATACTCTGGTTAGCAAAGGTCGTTTTGACTATGACCTATGACACACACGAGACCAGACCAACAAAAACCTCTATCGTCTCGAATTCCAGTTACGCTATCATTTTCGGACTCGAAGCCCAATGATATTTAAAGCAGCAAACAAAAACATTTTCTTCAACTCAGAAACAGAGAAAATTGTCTTCAAGAGGGAGCAGTGGAAAAAAGGGAGAAATGCGTCCCACGAATACGCCTGCTGCGCCGAAAGTTGCATGCCTCGTTTGAGATTTCAATCTTTTTACATCCTGCAAATATTTCAATCATTTTAAATGTTGAATGGTTTTTTACTATATGTTACCTAATATTTGCTTATTTTATTCAACATTTCAATAATATTTTTATTTCTTTAATTTATTTAAGAAAAAATGAAAAAGTCAATCCAAAAATGGCTAGGGCTTAAAATCGCTGTCTCGAATTTTATTGAAACTTGGCATGGTTACTTTTTTTATATATTTAAGAAAGTGTAAAAAATATTCATGGTAAATCTCAAATTGTTTAGGCTTTACAGCCTGTTAAAATGTTTGGAATTTCATGATTAAATGAGGCAACTACAAGTTGTTCTTTTGGTCCCGAAATCTTATTAGGAAGTTTTTAAAACCAAATTTTATGTGCCAATGCAAGGAAAAGGATAACCAATCATTTATATATGTATTTATGCATAAACATATTTATTTATTTTCAATTCTTACTATGAAAAGTATGTTCTCCCAGGAAAAAATGTCAGCGTAAAACCTTCAAAAAAAAACCTCGTAAAACTAGCAGTTATTTCGGACTGATTTCCCTACGTAAAACCTGATCAAAACCTGCAGGCTCTGTTCAGGTTTTTTAGTCCGAAATAACTGCTAATAACCTGCGCCTTCGAGAAACCTGAAGGTTCTATTCAGGTTTTTTAGTCCGAAATAACTGCTAATAACCTGCGGCTTTGATTTACCTGCAGGCTCTGTTCAGGTTTTTTAGTCCGAAATAACTGCTAATAACCTGCACCTTCAATTTTCCTGCAGGCTCTGTTCAGGTTTTTTTGTCCGAATTAACTATTAATAGCCTGCACCTTTGATTTACTGGCAGGATCTGTACAGGCTTTTTAATCCATTATAACCAGCGTTGAAAAGCTTTCGATTTACGTTCAGACTCTGTACAGGTTCTATGTCTAAAAAAAGTCAAACACATGTAGTTGTTGTTGTCTTGTGCCAGCTGGGTTGGCAACTTTTGGGGTAGGTTGCTTCACTTTTCCAACTGTACTGTAATTTGGAGTAAAGTCTGATTTCTGCTGTACACACAACATGCCATAAGGACATGTTTAACGGGAGAGCTATTATTCACAGAACGTTCTTGGGGGCGGACTGGATCCCGCAAGAGGGTGTGAACCTTGATTCCCAAAGGGCGCAAAAATTAAAAATAAAGGTGCACAGGTTCGGGAAGCTGGAAATAGAAAAAAAAACCAAAGGCGCACCAGTTTGAGGGTGCAGGATGAAAACCGAGGGAGTAAAAGGATAAAAAATAAGGAGCACAGGTGTGAAAAAGCAGAAAAAAAAGCTGAAGCCAAAAAAAAAAAAAAAAAACCTGTTCGAGGCATTAAAAAAATCTGTGAAGGCCACAGGTTAGAGAGCGCAAAAAAAAAATCTGAAGTTCCAGTTTTGAGGGAGCACAGGCAGGTGGAAGCACCGGCCCGTGGTCCGATGTGCCAGTCCGCCCCTGCACAAGGACAGGAGAGAGAAAGTACATCTATGCCCAAATCGGGATTCGAACCTAGGATCTCCCCATTCAAAGTCAGACTTCTCACACTGCTAGACAAAGGGGTCAGCGCTGGTATTCACGGCTTCTTTATTACAGAGCCCCTCGTTTGAAACACCTATAGATAGATCACATGCAAAACTGTATCAAGATTTGTAAACACAAGGAGTGAAGAGCGGCTGAACCAATGGGTTGCGACAACATTCATGTATGATTAGTGCTCGGTAGTCTACAGAATGATTTGAAACAGTCTTGACGCATCCATTCACATTTATGCTCAGAATAAAGTATGCTAATTTGGAACTGGAACTCCAAAAAACTAGTTAACTGGCAAATTCTAATACATAAGCAGATTAAAATCATTGAATAAATTTATTGGTATAAATAGGATATGGTGAAAGAAAGTTTAAAATTTGAATTGAAAATAAAATCGCATAAAATTTTAACAAATTTTCTAGTTTGATCAAATGCCACACCTCTGTGATTCTGAAAATATTTAATTATTTAAGCTTCTGCAATTATAACATGTTATACAATCGAACTTTGTTAAAACGAACTTGCTTAACGCGAATGAAATGCCATTCCTTGCCAGACAAAGCTACAAATTAGTCTTAAACCATTTCTTTAACATGAAGAGGATTTAGACGAAATCCTGCATAAGACAAAGAAAATTTCAAGGTCTTGAAGAAAAAGGGAAAAGAAAAAAGAAAATCTCCATACTTTAACATAAAATTATTTTCGAAAGTCGGAAGATCTGCATTTGAATGCAAGCGACATGGCTGGCAGCGAGAGAATTCCTTTCCTTGTGTAGGAAAATCGGGAAAACCACGTTGTTCAAGAAAGTACTAAAAACTGTAGACAATACTTACAGTAAAAAAGCTGGGATGAACAGTGAAATCTTCCACAAATGGCTGACAAACCTAGATTTAAAATTTCATTGTGAAAAAAAAAAAGTCTAATTCTGGACACTTGTTTTGCCCAAGTAGAGGTTTAAGGTCGAAAAGCGATCAAGTGTTTTTTTTACCCATAACACAGCAGTGAAATTCCAGTCTTGAGATCAAGGAAAAATCAGATGTTTGAAAATGCACTATCGCAGAGAACTGGTTTGAATACCCATTGCCTCTGTTTCGAATTAGTACTTGTTTCTTACTTAGAAATTATAAACATAAATGCTTGGGTGTACATTTTTGTACAAAGGTACTTGGTTCTTATATTTTCTGAGACACAAGAACAAAAAAAAAAAATGTGTGCGTACACAAAATCCGGTAAACGTGGGAATCGGTTAACATGAAATTCGGTTAACACAAAATATTTTGGCATCCCTGTCGAGAACTTAAATGATTATTATTCGAATAATAGATATGCATATGGAGAGCATGCTTGCATCTATATTATTTAGCTACGATCTCCAAGGCAGAATAAACCCAAAGCGGTCAGGGCTTTACTAACTTGAGGTTCCTGCCTAACAAATGTGACATGACTCACATCAGTAAATAAGATTTATACAATTTAAGAAATAACAGCAATAAAATTTGAAGATGCATTGAGTACCAAATTTTGATAAAAACCGAATATTTGGTCAAAATTCTAACTGAATATCTGGCTGAATACCAAATAACTGTGGTGAAAATTTTTAACCATATTATTTGTATCTTTATTTCAGATCAATTTAAAGCAGTTCATGTATTTGTGTCTTAGGTGTAAAGTAAATTCATTTCAATTTAAAATCCTTAAATGTATCTAGCAGGGCTCAAAAATTATATTGCCCAACATACCTGGGGCTTGTAAAAATTCTGATTGGACAATTAACCCTTATATGCCCGGCTTGGCATATAATTATTATAATTTTTTTTATAGATTATTGGTAATTTTACTGGCAACTTATTATGTACTATTTATTTAAACTTCCACTTCTGTTTAATATTGAAATAATTCTTGTTGTCTTGTTGCTGTTAAATTTTTTGTCTATGACAATGCTATATGACCAATTTAAATATTTTTGTTATTTTCAATAAAAAACCGAACATGTAAAATTTTTATTTGGGCATCTATTTTTCAGACAAACATGACCGGCAGGGCACGTAAAATATTCAAAAAAATCAATTAGAATTCTTAATTATAATTAAATTGAAATATTAATTTGATTTCTTATTTCACCAGAAAAAAAACAATTAAAAAAACTTTAGATATTTTTAATTTGTTTTCTAAGTATTTGGTAAGACAACTATTTTTTATTCGGAAAATCAGCTTAATATAGGAACAGGCCAGAAAAATTTTAGATGCACGTATGAGTTACTTGAAGGTTAAAGAGATCACTGTTTTTAATGGTCTCGGTTATATGGCGTTTTTTAATATTCTGTCAACAAGAGCGATATAACGAGGGGCTACTGTATTATTATTAATCATCGTTAAGTTATTAAATAGAGTCAAATCTGGATAACTTGAATAATCCTTTATCTCGAATTTTCATCGTTTCCCAAACTCTTGAGACTGTTGTGGAAACTTCCCCATAGCTCAACAACCAGTAACTCGTACGTTTTAGCTGGTCTTTTGGGACTTCAGTTATTATGAGTTGACTGAATATTATTTTTTTATCATAAGCATAATTTTTGAAAAAATAGCTGTTTATTGACTTTACATATTTATGAACACTTAGCATTAGAAGTTTTTTTTTCTGTTACAATAATCAAATGTTTTGTTATAGTAAGGTTGATGTTGTATGTCTCATAAGATGTAAGAAAACTAAGTTGCATTTCCATCAAGATTGCATTATTTGTAATGATCAGTTTTTACTGAAGTTAAGAAGGAAAGAAAAATTATCTCCTCAAAAAATGTGAGAGAGGCAAAATATTCTATTTTTCTGTAATGATTTGATATGCCACCTCATTACCCTTCAAGTGCTACCTATTTTATTTTAAATTAGTGGTACCCACACAGCTTTGCCCTAAGTAGAAAATTAAAAGGTCTTTTAACTCGCCTGCATATTTACAAAAAATGTATGGTGAATCTCTCCCCAATTGGCTGGCCCATGTTCCTCGTTATGATAACTAGGTAATTTACTCATCCTTCTTATGATAATTTTGCTCGGGAAAATGTTCTTAAAATTGGAATAGAAAAAGAACAAAATCAAATTTTCGAAAAATCGCCTTGAGGTGCACACTCCTATGCTACAAACTAACTTTGTTCCAAATTTTATGAAAATCGGCGGAACGGTCTAGGTGCTATGCACATTACAGAGATCCAGACAGAGCGACTTTCAGATGTATTATTACTAAAGATGTCATATCATTTCAACTTAGGTTGGATCAAGCAATCGTAAAATGTTGATGTGGTCTATGATGACTTGAACTTCTTTTATTAAAGTTATTAGCAATAATTGATTAAAGTTATTATTGAAGCATATATATTTAATGCAATTAATGTTATATATTAAATATAATTAAATGAACACGTGCTGAAAAATTACTTTACACACAAAGTTTGCCCAATTTTCTCAGCATCAACTTAGCAGTTTTTAGTTTTCAAGTTTAAATCAGTTTTTGGCATCAAAGTGGTTGAGAGTATTGCAAATAATATAATTTATACTTTCTGAAATAAAACCAAATGAAACATAAAAAACTACTTCACTTACCTTTTAATCAATTTGAAACATTGAAAACAATATTTTTATTATTGTTGCACACTTAAGAGAGGCTGGGAAAAAAAGATTTCAAAACAACGTAGTATGATTTTTCATGAAAATTTTCTATCACAATCTCCACAGGGTTGGCAAGTTTTTGACAGGTGATGGTTTTATCCGGTTTTGTGTGTGTGACCGCGGGTTTTACTGTCATGTCAAAAACCTCTTTTTGACATAATTGTCAAAAACTTTAATTCATGTCCAAAACATATCTGAAATTATTGACACACAAAATTACCTTAACAAGTGGTCCTTCATTCTATAAATTTTGATTTCAGACTCTGAAGAAAATTTCTGAACTGTTTTATACTTTTAGATGATGTGCTATATATATAATAGTTTTTACTCCAACAAGCTGCTTCTTCGGGAAAAAAAAGAGAGAGAGACTTTTTTCCGCCTGACTTCAATTTTGCTTTTAAAGCTTCTTTTGTCTTATTTAGAGACGTACCGAGTACTCGGTACTCGGCCAAATTTTGATCAGGCACTCGGCGAATACCAAATAGTTGTAAAAAATTATTTAGACATGGAAGTCTATACTACTATTGCAATGATTTCAAAATTCGTCACGTGTGAGTCGATAGTTCTTCTTAAAATATAATTGGAACTCGGTACTCGGCCGAGTACTCGGTCAAACTGCTACTCGGTACGTCTCTAGTCTTATTTGTGTCATTCAAAAAAAAGAAAATTTTAAGTTGCTCAAAAAAAAATCTTAATTTGTCGAATGATGTTCTGAATTTTACAGAATGATAAAATACGAGCATGAGCACAAACATGTATCTAAACATCATTATTAATTTTTAAAAAATCATAATAATAATTTTAATGTGCAGTCTCTAAATTTATCGAATCACAAGAAAATTGTCGACAATGAACATTTTTGGTAGGTTTGTCACAGTGACCTGGACCTCCCATTGGAATGCCACAGCTTCAACAAGTGTTTTTAAACAATTAAGATTAAAATGGTAACAATTGAAGCCCTGTGTCTGTACATTGGTGCTTGGATTCGTAGTCGGTGAGATATTGATGCATAGGTTTACAGGAAAGTTTTAAACCGGTTAAACGATATAGGATGTACACTGGTTTTTACAATACATTGCCCAGCCCTAGCGGCCACTCCCTTAAACCTTTAATCCCCTTTTATTCGATTTTTTTAAATAATAAAATTTAATTCCCTTTTTTTTCTGTTTGAGACATATATAAATTGAGAGGGAAGAATCACTAAAAACCTAAAACTGAATACAACTTTTTCTTACCGTGGAATATATTAGAAATAACCGATTGTGTGTATACAGAAGTCGTTTTTCAGCTCTTTTGATAATTAGACAGGTATATTGATAAATATGATAGGCAATCAACAATATTGTACACACAAGAAATAATCATAATAAAACAAAATTAATTAATAATTAATATACAATCAACAATTCATTAATTAAAAATAGATAAATTTAACTAAATTTTAAATAGATTAATTCTTTTTCACACGTATTTTAATAAAAAGTTATCAAAAAAGTCTTCGGCTTGAAAGTTTTAAGCAGGTCTTTTATTAAACTTTATGTTGAGCTGATTTTTGGATGATAATCAATACTAAAAGGAATTCAAACAATTCCTTTTGTCAATTTAATACGACAATAAGCTTCTATTTTGTCATGACAAAATGGGAGCTTTTATAATTTAGCTACAGAAAGATTAATCATGATCTCAAAAAATTTTTTATAAAGATAAACGCAAAAAAATAAAATAAAAAATAAAATAAAATAAAAAGAAGATGCATCGAATACATTCTGGCAATGCATTTTGTACGAATCCTTGTGAGACCCAGCCTGCTGAGTAAGATCAAAATCGCATAGTACTACTGTACGAATCACTAAGAGATATAGTACTAAAGAAAATTTTTAATGGTCAACTGTTTTTGAATATAAGTTTAGTGAAGTGCTACTGACTTCCGGAACTAAATAATAAACTGATATTCGCGGGGAAGATGAAAGATTAATACACATAATACTTATTTAACTAACAAGAGCAAAGAGCTGAAAATACACTTCCGTAAACAAATAATCAACATGGCGATGGCGTGGCTTTTGGCTGTTGCCACTTTTTCGTGAACAAGTATCGTCGAAACCTCCCGCCTTTTACATTGTGCGCACGCGCAGTATCTGATTGCATGATGAACAAAGTATCTATTTTTAAAAAGCATGAAAAACTTATAATATTATGTCTTTTGTGCTCAAATGATGAATGTTTTTCGTTTTTCAAAAATTCTGTGAGGATCCACAGAAGTTTGTCAGCAAAAAGTCGTTCAAGTCTCTTTTAATATTGATTTTCTTTGAGCTGGGTGTATCCGGGGGGGGGGGGGGAGGGGGGATCATTGCGCCATTAAAATATTCAGAAGGGATTCTTTCGACATTTTTTCGCTTCTCTGGGGGATCTCGCTTCTTCGGAAGTTCAGTAGTTTTACAAGGGAGTGTTCTTGTGCTCTTGGGGGAGGATCCCTTGCTTAAAAAAAGCATTTTTTACAAAAAATATATTGTTTTACCGGCAGGATAGAAAACTGATTTTTTTTTTCACTTGAATATTCGGAGTACCGCACGCTCTTCATGGAGAGAAGCGGTGGGGGGGGGGGGGGAGCAATTTTTTGAAACTACGGTTTTGAATAAATATATTTATTTAAAAGGGAAAAAAATCAGATGATAACAAATCAAAAATAGCTCATTTGAAATGGAAACCCAATCTAAAAGTATAATTATATTAAAGAAAATTTTCCGAAAAACTCTTCTTTTCAAGTTTTATAGGCTGACGAGAACAATGTAAGTTATACTAGGAGGAAAGAAAACAGAAAAAAATAACTCTCACATTCGTTTTCGAAAGCCGGGGGGGGGGGGGGGCTTATGACGGGCCTGTTGTTTGTCAGTAGAAAACTATAAAGTCTTTCGAAAATGGTTGAATTCACTCCTCAAATACCTGTACTATTTTTTAGAACGTTGAATTGCAATCATCATAGATTTAAAAAACCATGGGCGCCCATATGAGGGGGAATGGGGGGCTCAAGCCCCCCTACTTCTCCTTTAGAAATTAAAACTTTTTTGCTTTTAGTACTCTTTTCTTTACAAAAATGTAAAAACATTTCTTCTCCAGCCGTTAATGAATAAGTTACTAAAAATGTCAAATTTTAATTACTCTAATCAACTGAAAACGCGGTTCCCATGTGGAAAATATCTTCCAAAACCACAACGAAAATATCTGAGGCCCCCCCCCCTTCTTCAAATTTTGCATATGGGCGCCCATGTAAAAAGCTGTACATTACTAGAACTTTCCCTGCATAAAACCTGCTTTTAATTTTCCTTCGAAAAACCTGTACTGATGTCAGTAGGAAATTTTCTAAGTTCAAATTATTCTCCAGTGACTGCATCCACCTGTCAAATCCCTGTGTTGTTTTATGCAAAGTTAAATTACCCTCCCAAAACCTGTTTATTACCTGCATTGTTCCTGCATTAAACCCGTATCCAAGTTTTCCCTTTGAAAAACCTGCATTAACCTTCCTAAAACCTGTAGTTCAATGCAGGTTTTATGCTGACATTTTTTCCTGGGCTACCTCATTAAGAAATTTTAGATTTTCCCTCTGTTGTAAATTTTTACTTTACGAACAAACCTAATTTTAAAATTAATGTTCTCACTCGTTCAACACTATAAAATCAAATGTTTTTAATGAAAAAAATATATTTTTCTCTAAAATATGAAAATTTGACACTATTGCGTGATGCAGCCAAATCGATTAATATTTAAAAGGTAGTATAGTATCAATGCGATTATAATTGTGTGTAATATTAAGAAAAATATATGTCCATATTTTATAAACCGCGTAAATTTTCCTCTTTTTTGCGTTTGGGTTGTTTTCATCCCTGTTATAAGAAGAAAAGTTGATTTAAATAAGTTGCCTTGCGTGAAGGACAATGAAAAACGCCAATCAATTATTTAGTTGACAGACAACTTTCTGGAAAAGTTGAGGAACTGTTTGACAAATTACTTTTAGGTAAAAATAACACCAATATTGGAAACTAAACAACTGCATATGATCCGTTGCTATCATTTAAATAACATGCAGCGTGCCCAAAAGCTTGAAGTTCCTGACATATGTTTTATAGATTTCTCTGGCAGAACGCAATGTATGAATAATATCTCAACGCGTCGATGCTTAGAAATGCTTCTAATTACATATTTATTACGATAATTATTTTCATCTTGACGGTAATTATCTCGAACTACACATTCAGATGATATCAAAGTTAGTTGTTTTCCCTCGATTTTTTATACTTTTTTGCATTTTAAATCCATTAAAATTCAACTTCTAATTTTAGATTCCTATTACATTTTAAAACTACATGGGTTGTTGAATGAATTTAAAAAATAATATTTTTAACTTTACTGTCTGCTTTTCCTAACCATAATAACCGTAACAATATTAACAATAAATATTCTGAATTGTGTCAACTTTTACCTCGGAAACTAGAAATAACAACAGTGAGAAAATTTAGACCTTGGTTGCTGAAAAGACTTCTACAATTACATTACGTAGTAATTTAGAAATCAAATATTGACAGCAAACATTTCGGACCAGAAGAACAGTTTATAGCTATAATCAACGGATGTTTTTAATTTTTATTCAGAGAGCGAAATTTTCGCTGTCTTACAAATCGCCTGTTGTTTGGTTTTATTCATATCTTTTTCAGTACTTAACTCAAGCACACTTTACCTTTAAAAAAGATTTTTTGGGTAAAAATGTTTTTGCAGGAAAAAAGAAACATTTCATCTTTACAAAATTTCCAGGTTAGTCATTCCCATCATTAAAGATTGATAAGAAATAATGTTATACGCTGTATTTATGATAAGTTTACTGGTGTATGTGGGCCATAAAACCTTCATCTGTATTACCGCATCTTAATCAGGGGCGTGCACAGAAATTTTGGGGCCCGTCACAAATGACTTTTTCAGCCCCCCCCCCATATTGTGTACCTCTATATTTCACACCTAGTTTTAAAAAAAGAATGGGCCCCCCTTCAGGCTCGGGCCCGGGCCAACAGGTGCCCCCCCCCCCCTCTGCACGCAACTGATCCTATTCACCATTTCTTTTTTATGGATGTGCCTCGTAAATAATACCTGTTCCAGAAAATCACCAGTCATAATATGACAAGTTCAAATTTCTTGGCCATTTCCATTCCATTTGTAGAAACAAAAATTCCAACGAGTAGGGTTCTGTCGCAATTCGTGATTGCGAAAAACATAATTTGATTTCAAGACTCCATAATTCAAATGGTATTTTTTAAAAAAGAATTTTTCGACCCACAAATTACTATGATTTCGACTTTCATGCAGTTTGATGCCATTAAGCCCAAGTAATTTCGTTGTTATCTGAACCTTTTATGGCTTCCAATATATATATTCGTTAAAAAGCTTTTAACTTTATCCAGGAAAAAAAAAAATCTGTCTTTTCTGCCCAGTAGTAATTTGACTCCATCTCTGAAAATGAAGCTGTACGAATTCATAAATATGTGTTCCATTCCGACTCCCTCATACACCAAGATACTATCGTGGGAAAAGTTGTTGGTTCAGGAGTGTAGCTTTTGCTGTTGTATTTTTTCGTGACATGCGTAGTTCTTCTTCATTGCTTCTGATTTCATTGTCAGAGTTATTATGATGACTCTGTCGCAAGCTCTTTCCACTTTGGCTGTACTCCAATGCAGCTGTAAGAAGGATATTTTCGTGGATGTAAGGAATATTTTTCTACGCCTGATTTAACTGCAAATTTAAAGGTCATTCGTTAGTTTTTCATATTTTATACTATGGATGCCCAGCTCAATTAGGGCTCATGCCGTGTTAAAAATATAATTTTCCTTTGTTTTTGGAGATAATTCACTAAATCTTTAAAAACTCATCAATTTTCTAAATTATGCAAGCGTCCTTAATTTTGCTCCTGGCTGGGACCTTTTTAGTTTATTTTTCTGCCAAAGAAAAAGAAGAAAAAAAACTTGAAAAAAGACTTATGTGTCGTATTAACTGTCGTTAAAAGAAAGTTTGTTCTGAAATTTTGTAAATATTAAAAAATAAAAAAAATCAAGTTACTATTTTATTTTTGACTATGAACATATTTTAAAATTTCATCAGTAATATTGCCTCTAATTCATGCAGTTCTGTGTGGTTTCAATTTTAGTAAGAAAAGTCGAAAGTTATATTTTGATGGACGTGTAATTTAAATTACCTCCCAGCTTGCCCAAAGATAATGCTTTTGTATGGGATTCTAAACGTAAAAAAACTTGAATGGAAAAAACTTTGGAATGTAAAGATGAATTCCTGAATATCTTATTTTACATTAGAAATTCCAAAATTTTAAATACTTTACCAAGTGGAAAAAAATAACTTCAGGAAAAAAAAACTCTCAGTTCCCTCTAATATTTCTGCCCCCCCCCCCCCCCCCCCCCCCCCGCCCGGATAATTCGCACCTCTGGAAAAAGTAAAATTTAAGTTGGAATATCAGGGATTCAAACGAAGTATAGGAAAGTGTGTACCGGGCACTATGAGGAGAGATCAGAAAAAAATTATTATGACCCAACTAGGCATGTGATTTAGTAGAAAGTCGAACATTTGAAATAGCTTCGGACCACTTACTAGGTACTAGGGAGTATTATTTTTGCTCCTATACGGTATTGAACTGATGTTCTCATGACTTCAGTCGTCCCCGAACAAGATGGCCTGACGGAGCAATTTCACTTTGGAAAACAGGAGCAGTAGCTCATACAGTTCTTGAAGAAAGTTCCTATTAAAGAGCCGCGTGTTGTTATCTCTACCTGTAGACAAATCAGTGTACAATCCTTTCTTTTTGGGCATCTGCGCAATCAACTAAAGAGAAGGATTGCACACTGATGACTTTCACCCAGAAGTAGTTTGATAATACTGAAAACAAGGGCTCCCATATAGGGGGCTCAAGCCCCCCCCCCCCCCTTTGAAATGAGAAATTCCTTGCTTTTAGTGCTTTTTTCTTTGCAAAAATGGTTAAAAAATCTCTTTTCCAGCCATTAATGAGTAAGTTATTAAAATTATCACATTTTAATGCATCTAATCTGTACTGAAATCGGTTTCCATGGGTAAAATGTTCTGCTAAACCACGAGGAAATTTTTTGAGCACCTCCCCCCCCCCTTGAAATTTTGCATATGGGCGCCCTTGACTGAAAATGGCATATTTGTTCATTTGTGTGATGTTTGAATGCACCCTTTCCCCAGAAAAAGTAGATAATGACTATAGTGGAATATTGAAAAAGCCTAATGTCCACTGCCCTCTGTTTCCACCCCCCCCCTCCTGTTTGAATGATACAACTAAACGCATTAAGTTCACTAAATGCCTTTTTGGCACCTTAAAATACTGATGTTTCGTAGCTTAGTCGAAAAGACAGAACATATTATTGATGCTACATTGCGATTTCATGACCCCGTATTTCGCATATTTCATGACCCCATATTTCGCATATTTCATGACCCCATATTTCGCATATTTTATGACCCCATATTTCGCATATTTGTTCTACCTGCTGCACCTTTCGTGCGAAAAACGTTGCACTGTTTTGAATTTCTGGAATCTTCGCGAGCGCGGATGATTCTTCCAAGGATTTCGTTGACCGTTTGTTTTATTGGCTACGCACGCGTAACAAAATGGAGAGTTGGAAATGGTGTTATTGAACGGGTCTTTCATCCTTTTGTGGTTTGCGCATTCAAATGATGCACGTGGCTGCTTCGGAGTACAGGGTGAGACTTTTACTGGGAAGAATAGTCAAAATATTCCATGATTATGTCTGCATAAGCATTAAGTAACCACAGCGAAACTATTTCCCCCGCCATATGCCTTTTCTTTTCTTCTGGTTTCTCAAGTGTGTAAATGCCAGTCTAGGATATGTCTTAAGAATTTATATCGGGGGTGGGACGCTAAATTCCATATTTGAAAACTGATTCACGTACTTAGGTTCAAAAAAAAAAAAAAAAACGTTGGTTTGAGTTTTGTGTGTGTGTTTAAATTTAACTACGAAATACGCATGTTAAAACTTTTATCCCTAAGTGGAATATTTGCAAGCCCTCACTGAGGTCTGTACCTTGAAAAAATATCGATAAGTTCTAAAGTTTTCTTAAATTTCACCTTCAAAGACTGATTCAATTGAAAAGACATTGTTCTTGTGTTCGTTTGTTAAGCTGTGGGCAAAAAATATTTGTATGTTCGTTTGTAAGTTTGTAAGTTTGACGTTCTAATAATTTTCATGAAATTGGCTACCTTAAAAATGTACCTTCTCATAAGGACGGTCATTAAAAACATAAACAAGCTTTAAAAATACGATGGTAAACGTAACATTTATTTTTTATAACTTATCATTAATCTTTTCATCTTACTGTACTAAATCCTTCGAATATGGATGGCTTATGTGAGTTTTTAGGTTCGCATCCACATTTATTTTTTCTTTCATCATTTAGCGCAAAATTCTTATTTTTCAAATGGTTCAAAAGTGGTACTAAAAAATACTTTTAAATTGGCACTGCTTTTGAGACTTGTTTATATTCTAATGTCCTAAGTTGAACAAATATTGACCAAAAAATACGAAAAGCTGCAGAAAGCACAATCTTTTTGCTAATTGCATTTAATGATGTCAATACCGGTATACCGAATACCGGTATTTCGAGCAATTTTTCAATTTCTTAATACCGGTATTTGCTGAGGAAAATACCGGTATTTTCGGTGAAAATAATATATAGCTGAATATAATAAATAATGTAGCTGAAAATAATAAATAGTTTCAATTAAAGGAGTTCTCAATTTAACTTATTGTACTTATACTTTAAATGTACATTTACTTTCCCATCATACAGAACCAAAAGCAATCTATTGACATAAAAATGTGGCTTCAAAAGCACGAACTAATAGAATATCATTTTACAAAAGTAGCAGAAAGTGACAATATCATTTTGCAATCTACTAGATGGTGAGATGAGTCGCATTTTCGTGTGCTTTTGTGCATCGTGTTTTTATTTTTTTCCATTTCCCTGATCACTCACTTTCCCATTTGTGAAAGTTAATTTCGAGTGTGATTTTGAATGCATTTGTTCTGTGAACAATTTATTCCAACTATCAATTGCAGTAATACTTTGATTTCTTTTCTAATTATTTGTCTCAATTGTACTAAATTTTGACAAACCATTTCTAGCATAACAAATGGTAATTTGTTGTCACCAGTATTGGTTTCTTGTCCTGTCTCGCTATTTGGTTTTGGCAAGATAATACTTAGAAACTATATAGTGCCTTGAAAATCTGCATAGCAGTAAAGCATAATCAGTTGAAACATAGTTTCAAATATTTACATAATTATAGTTGTAAAGAATTTGCAAAAGAAAGCGAAAACGAATAAGAGAAACTAACAGGATCAATTTTAGTCAAAATCGTAAATTTTGAACCAAAGGGCAAATAAAAAGCAGACACAAACCTCTCCCGTTCAAGAGAAGAATAAGTTAATATTGAAAAAGTATCGTCCCTCGGAAGAAAATTACAACCATTTATAAATTAAAAAAAAAAAATAATAATAACAATACATGCAATACAAAGGAAACACACACACACTAACAAAAGGATTTATCCCGAAATAACACGTAATAGACCGAATTCTTGAAGAAGATTTGTGAAGAACTGTGCCAATGACCTGCGTGAATTCAGAAAGAATATTTTCAACTGTAGGAAAGTTGAGCACTAAAATGAGTTCCAGGATTAGAGATACTTCAGTAGCTGCATTACGTTTTTTACTATTATTGATTTTTTATCATAACATTTGTCCTTTCATTTTACATTTTTTTCACAATAAGTTTTCATAAATAATACAATTTTTGTACAAAATCATCAAATGTGGTAAAGAAAAAATTTGTTTTAGAGCATTTTTTGAGAAATTTCAAATACAGGTATTTATACCGGTATCACGTTTTAAAAGTACCGAATACCGATATTGAATTTTTGGTCCGGTATTGCAATCCCTATAGTTGCATTATATCTTTTCAGCGTTATTAGAATTTCAACTGTATCATCCACAATCGTTCCCTAATTCTGCATTGTCCCCCGATTTTTGTATCAACCACCGGCTATGGTATTTACTTGTTTCTTCTAGTACAATATAAAGAAATCATACAACTGACACTTTTATTTATTGCTAAAAATGTTACGACTTAAACGAATTCGTAAACCATGATATGTCAATATATCACACAACCTATTTCTGTATCCAGATCCGTTAGATAATTCATGTTTTCCTAAAGATCAGTTATCCACTAGAGAAACCAAATCTCGATTGCCCAATAACCGTATGATATTGCTGAGGGAGGCAGGGTATGTCTTCGTATAAGAAAAAATATTTTCCCCGTAGGGTAGGGCCGACTAGGGGAAGTCGCGATCGATTAATCGCTGGCCCCTCTTCCCGCTAATATCGACCTACGTCCGTCTGGTGTCTGCCAAGCCCTATTGTCTGACCAGGACGAGATTCCGCAATAAATGTGGCTTTCTTAGAATAAAAGAAAAGACCATTAATGAAGGCCTTAAATTCGAAATTACTTTCTTAATGATGCATATTTGATCAGTCATATGGAAACTTTATAGGGAGTGACTCCGTGAGCGTCTACACCATTGTTTAGGGCTGGGGTATGGGAAGGGGAACAAAATAAAAAATATGTAATTTGGATTCTTTCTCCTTTCTTTGAAATTGGTTTTCAAACCAGGTTATTGAGTTTCAAAATCTCACACTTTCTGTAAAAAAAGAGAGAGGGAGGAGGGGGAGGGAGGGTGATATTGTCGGGCTTCGAATTAAAAGAAGACTTTTAAAATGAGTATCTGACTAATAAGGTTTTTCCTGTTCTTTTTAGTGTCTTACTATTAACTTTAAATATTCCTTCATCTAACACGGTTTTACTACTCTCACGAAAAACTTTTCGTGTCAAATTTGGCTTTTTCTGCCGATCTATTTTATTATTATTATTTACGTTAGTCTTCTTCGATCTAATATAACTATATTTCTTTATTTTTCGTGTGTATTGATCAATAATCTCTTGCCTGTTTGATAGATCAACCTAGTAACAGTACCTTTCTCTAACACAGGACTGTGGCACGGCGGACTATTACGACTGGCACGCGAAAAATAGTTGATTAATAAAACTTTTAAAAATGTCGTTCTCAGGAACTTTATCTAACTCTAAAATCCCTGCTCATATTCACAGGACACCTTTAAAATCTTAAATCAACCAAAACCAGTGGTGCAACCTGTACCCATCTCAGTTTTTCTGACCAAAGATACTGGAGTCGCATGGCAGATGTTCCGGTTAGGTGGTCAGCCTTCACGTGGAAAACCTAGGGTTTAGCTCCCAAGCACGCTTTATTCTCATTTTATCGAACCGCCGAAGGAATGGCGGTGACTGAGTCGACCATATCGAACGCGGGACTGTGGCATGGAAGCGCGATGTGGTGGAAGCGCGAAGCGCTACCACCGAGCCACTGGGCCTCCCTTTAAAATCTTAATTATGATTAATTTGATTTTCATTATAAATATAATGACGTCAAAATATGGTTAGTATAATAACTTGTCTATAAATATAGTCGTACGTCACATGGGTGGCATGGGCACTGAGGTTGGAACAGAAAGTGTCTGAACTGCAATACTGCAAGTACCTATCATAAGCTTAGAATAAAAACTGACCAGAAACAATGAGCAGTTAAGCATAAAGCATATTTGTGTCTTTGTGTGTTTTCGAATGACGAATGATAATTTCAAGGAACTTCTTTGATTTATACCAACTGGTTTTTGCTGTAACTTATCCATCAAGAAACTCTTTGTGTCAAGAACTTAAACTTGTCTTCTGTTGTTGACCCTGTAGTGCGCTGTTTTAATAAAAGACGAGCTCTAGAATTCTGAATAGTAGCCACTGTCTACCTAAGTCGCGAAAATTGGTAGCCACTTTTGCACGTTTGGTAGTATTTTTAAAAAATGAATGCACGCAGCTCAGAAAGTAAATAAATTACTCATTTGCTATTGATTACATTAACAACAAATTGAAATATTATTCTACAAAAACAAAATTTCACTGGATATATTTTAGTATAAAGGTGTAAGCAAGGGTGTGCACAGAGGGGGAGGGACACATGTGGGCCCGGGCCCAAACCTGAAGAGGTTCCAATATTTTTAAAACTAGGCATGAACTATAGAGTTAAGCAATATGGAGGGGGACCCGGAAAAGCCATTTGTGACGGGCCCCAAAATTTCTGTGCACGCCCCTGGGCATAAGCATACAACTAAAGGAAATATTTTACAAATTTTTAATATAACACAATTGTAAGCAATATATACAACAAAATGAAAGCAGTTCAGACCGTCTTTGGTTTATTCATTTGTAAAACAATATCTGTCGCCTGACACGGGCATTTTTCAGGGAATTAAGAATTGTACAAGGTCGTACGTCAAGAATAATTTATTTTGGAACTTTAATTAAAAATATTAGATTTGAAGAACGAATTTTTTTTAAATAATTTGTACAAAATCAAGATAACGCTTACTAGAGACTCAAGAGAAGGGCTCAAACAATGCCCACATGTAAATTCACTTCGAGGTCAAACAGTCATCAGGTGGGATGCGCTGAACGAGACTGATAACAACAAGGATAGGCTTGGAGACATTTAGTCGTGTGTGTAGTGCGATATTATTTCCAACTAATAAACACATTGTCGCCACTTTTGGCGATTAGACTTGGTTGTTTGATAGCCATTTTCAATGAAATGGTCGCATGATGGCGACTGGCGACCGCTAATCTAGAATATTATTCCAGGGTTGCCAACCTTGGAGAAACAATTTGAGGAGTATCTGTGGTGATTTTGAGGAGCAATTTAAAATTTTGCATAGCAATTCAGTATTTTGTGTAAACAATCAATAAAAATAACTAAGACCACTTATCTAAAATTGTTTTAGAGCTTTAATAATCATTTTAAGCAAAAATATACAGATGAAAATTTTAAAATTAATAAAACAGTTTTAAACACCATTTCAATCTTTAAGTATAAGCATCTTCAATTTCCCATATTTACATATTTGTTATGATAAAATAGCAAATTTTAAGCGTGAAAATATTCAGCCAGGAAATGCGGGGCAAAAGAACTTCTTTGCGGAGTCGCGGAGTTTCATCATTTTTGCGGAGCAACTCCGCAAAATGCGTAGCAGCTGGCAGCCCTGATTATCCTACAAATAACTTTTTTTTGTACTTTTCAGTATGTTGAAAGAATGCTAAATAGCACGCATAACTCTTTTCTCCCGAAAGTGGCACTCTTCCCTAAAAGGTTGGCCACCCCTGACCTAACATTTCAGTGCATTAAAAATTTATTCTTTCGATCAAATTTGTTGTTCTCTTTGGATGATATAGAAGTTCAACATTTTTTTATTATGTAAAGTTTATAATGATAGACAATAAGTAGCGAAAAACATGGGTTTTTTTTTCAATAAATGGAAGAATATAAACAAAAATAATACTTTGTGGAGGCTAAGAGTATTGAATATTCAAAATATCGGTCAAACAGGACGAAAACTTCTCCGTTGTTTCAACATCTTCATCGGTCTGAGCTTTGCTCCACTTAAACCAACAAAGAATATGTTTTAGTTCATTTTTAATTCAATAGAGTCTAAATATCTGGGCGTGGTTCCTGAATATTTTAAACCGTGATGAGGGATTTATTGCTTTGAGTTTCATTGTGTTGCTCCCATATAAAACAACCGAGCATGACGCAATGCAAACAATCACCTGTTCAAATTCGGTTTGCTTTCAATAATTCGCAGCGTGTGGTTGGATCCTTCTTCCAATTACGGCTCAACTGTTTTTCTTTCTGATATTTGATCCACTTTTCGTGATGTTGAATGAACTGCTCCAATCAATAGGCGTTCGATTGGCTTTTACGCGTTTGTGTGCGCTATTTGAAAACAAAGATGTTAATGGTTCAAATCGATTGCAGAAAATTAAAGATGAACATATTGAATTCACGAAAGGGGGCAACATGCGTCATACCACTCTGAAAATAGTGTGCTAGTCGAAAAGAAAGGCATAAAATGAAATTAAACCTGTCATAATTCGAAAATCATTTTAAAAAGTAGTAGGGTAGTTATATCAGTGAATGAACACTCCAGTAGACATGGGCAATATCGTTCTTTTTAATGATCCGCTCATCATCGTTCATTCTTTTTACTCGTTCATTTGAACGACGGCGTCCATTTAAAAGAACCAAAAAAAAAAAAAAAGTCGGATGACCTCTCTGCGAGAGTTACTCACATGCATTGAAAATGTTTCATTCTATCATCGATAAGGAAAATCAACCAAAATTAGCTAATAGTGAAAAAATATGTCGATAAAAATTTAATTTTTTTTTTTTATTTTGGTTAGCAAGTTTACATGTGTCACTTTGTACGATATTTCTCGGTGACCGAGTAGTAAGATATGTTTTCCATTCCAAACGTAGCAGTTTGAGTCCAGCTTGTTACAAATGTATATACATAAATTTCATTTTACGAAAAAAATAAATAAATTTGACATAACGTCAGAAAATTAACAACATTGATCTTTTTAAAAAAAATCACCGAATATCGACCTCCAAAATATTTTTTGTTCTACGAAAATAGTAATACAAACAACAACAAAATGTGCACTTGCATGAAATAGTTCATTAACTCTAAATCGGAACATCGTATTTCCAAGTGTAGTATGGTCACAAGTAAAAAAAAAAAAACAAAAAAAAAAAAATGAATGTGTAAAAAGTAAAAGTAATATCAAAAGATAAAAAAGAAAAAATGAGAGAGAATTACAAAATAAATGTGATCGTTCAAAAGAACGGTAGATCATTTTAGGAGATCATGTTGCGCCGTTCATTTTAAGGAGTCGGTCATTTAGACCCATTCGTACATGAACGACGCATCAATATACCAAAGTGATTTTTTTTTTTTTTTAATGTTTCAAAAGTATTTTGTTTGATGCAATCTTTCCTTCCTAGAAATCTTAAATATTTTTACGTTCATCGTTTACGTTTACTTTTTTTAAAACCTGTGCTTTTTTTTAATCCGACTTGTAACGCTACTCCCATAAATTTCGGTCACAATTTTCAGATTAAAAGTTCGCGTTGTACGCCCAAATCTACAATAAGTACAAATTTAATTACGGAAAGGGCATATATATTTTGTAGTCAACGTAAAGCGTAGGCTCGCCTCTCATGCAGTCAGCGTTCTTTCTACCCTCAATATTCAAAATATGGCATCAATAAGACAAAACTAATGTTTTTGCTAATGCATATCCGTACTGTTATAAGCCAAGTTTGAGAGAATCCCGTTGATGTATTCCCCTATCCGTTAAAAGATAACATCTCGATGCTTGAAATGGAGCAGAAAAGTAGAGAGAGGAACCTGTGCCGCATACAAAATGGACAAAAAGCCAGTTTTTTAGGTTAAAATAGTAGGATGATGCATGTTAATTTTGGGGTATCTTATTCCAGATTTGTCTACGATAGATAAAATGTTTATGTTTCTGTAAATAGGTCCTGAAGATGGTGCATTTAGAACCATTTTCTTTGAGGTTTTGGAATTAAATTCGAATGCATTCTGAAGACACGCGCGATAGCGCTCAAGCGCTGGTAGAATGGAGGGACGGTAACCCCTTTGTTGAGGGATTCTCCTCCAGAAACTTTTCGATTTTGAAGTTCAAGAAACGAAACTTTAGACTATTTTCGATGATGTTTGGGGGAGAGCAGATTTAGGGCTCCGGAAGTGTTTCGGAATTGAAGACAGAAACATTGTGTACGATAGGATACGTAGAAAAAGGATAAGTAAGGAAATCAATCGCCCTTGTCTTGAAAAACTTCTGGATCCGCCCTTGTAAGCCCCTCCTGCAACAGAAGTAACAACATAAGCTCCTACAAATTGACAAATAAGTCTCATGAATTCGTATTGCATGAACTTATTAACAAGTACTGTTCCTAATATTTTGGCATGTGGTTGTGTTCACTCCACCACTGGCTAAAATATCGCAAATGTGAGGGATCCTCACGATATACCCGAAGGTGGTCTAAAAAGGCACCAAAAAAAAATGAATTTTCGGCATCTTGAATTCAAATTGTTTTTCGCAATCACGAGCGAGTGTATGTAGGCGAGTGTGTAGGCTTGTATATATATGTGTGTGTAGGCTTGTATGTGTGTGTGTAGGCAGGCGTGTATGTGTGTAGGCATGTATGTGTGTATGTAGGCGTGTATGTGTGTGTGTATGCACGCGTATATGTAGGATATCTGCGCAAACTGGAGGTAGTGCTCGCTTGAGGGGTAGCATCGGGAGGGCCGGTCGACGGTGGTGCTATAGAGGGAGGCGGGGAACATCAAAAGACATCATTGAACAGCAGAGGTGGATCCAGAAATTTTTGTAAGGGGGGTCAAGTTTCAACGGCCAGCGTTATAACTCCAACATAAAAAAGTATCAGTTAAGCAGGGGTTCCCCCCCCCCTCTCGCCCCACACAAACAAGGAGGATGCGACACACACATAGATGAGGCATACCGTCTCATATGTTGCGGAGTCCCCCCGCCCCCAAATGAGATTAAATTTTTTATTCTTTCAAATTACTCCCCCCCCCCCTTGCTTCCCTAAATTTTGTGCAACTTGCGCCATGTATCATATTCCCTCAAATTTTCAATTAAAGTCATATTTCTTTAGTTAAACAAGCTGGACACGTTGTCGTAAACTTTGAATATATTTCTTTTGAAAATGAACAAAAATCTCAAAAGACCAATATCCCAGTAACCGAACTCAGTCAATCCTTTGAAAAATGACACGCTGAGAAAAAATACCTTGTAGATAGAACTAAGCAAAAAACGTTTAACATCGATTTCATGTACTATTTTTTCGGATCAAAAAATTGAAGTTCAGTAATAATCATAACAAAATTTATGCCACAGGGGGGTCAGCTGACCCTTTGACTCTCCCCTGAATCCGCCCCTCTTCAACAGTCAAATGAACCAAATCCCCCGCCCCCCCTATTAAAGTTTTTTTTTTATTTTAAATATTTTTTTGAAATTAGTTACAAAAGTGAATTATTGAAAGAAATTTAAATTATACTTTCAATCTCTAAATTGCAAGGCAGGAAATTTAAGTAAATGGGTAACGTCATCTAGCTTCCAATAAAACCATTTAACTGTGGAGAATTTTTCAAACAAAACCATTTTTTCCACATTTAAATATCTTTTACTTATTTTTCATTCATTTATTTATTTATTCACCTATTGTTGTATTATTAGTATTATTGCTGTTTGTATAGCATGACTTTATCTTCATTTATTTTTCAAAGCGTTCTTGAAATACTTTTCATGAGTCAAATAGGTCGAGAAATTTCTTATGTATTTGAAACTAAAAATATCTAATGTGCCACTTCTATTCTTTGGGTTCTAGTAAGTGGGTAACATATTCGCAGAGTTAGCCTTTTTTTTTTTTTTTTTTTGCCGCAACCACGAAGTGTCATATTATCGCATTTTCAATGACAGCCATTAAGGCAGCTACGTTGAAGCTGTCCAAATTGCTGATAGCCACTTTGCCAGAAAAATACATAGCTGTCTCATGAGTGAATGACATACTAAAAATAATACTCTATCGCTTTATGGGGAGAGAAATTAGGCAAACGTGGCCGAAAATGCTCAGAAAAAGCTCGTCTGTTATCTCAGGCTGCTGAAGATGATTGTGGTTGGAAGTGATTTATGCTGAAAACATCCGGTGAAACCAACTGTGGCGATATTTAATGTTCGGCTCCTCCAAGCGTTTGAAGGACGGAAACTGTGCCATTTTTCGAATTGTGTTTTCCATGTCTCGCTGTCAGCTGTGTGTGGTCAAAAGGAAAAAAAAAAAAACATTAAATATAAAACGCTGTGTAATTTCTTGGAGAACAACTCCTCTGCTTCAATGCAAAGACATTAAAATTCCTGCAACTAAAATGCTACTGTAAAACGGAGAAGATAGCACGGAACGTGAACTAGATTACTGGGATTTGTGCGTCTATTTCTCTCAAAAGATAAATTCGTTTCGACATTCGGAATCTTGTAATTTTGTTTATTATTTTTTGTTGCATAGTTTTGTTATTTAATCATTAATTATAATATTCATCACTTAATTGACAAAAATCTTAAATTGATTAATAAAAGGGATTTAATACCTTGGAACTCGCATGTATGTATGAATTTTAAAATTAGTTCTGTATTTGAGCATGCAATACTCCATTAGTCTAGTTTTATGCGAGTGACTTCTTACTCAAAAAAGGCTACAGGCAATATAATAATTTTTCTCAGTGCTATTAAGTAAATAAAAAAAGGGACGCAAAACATCCACATAATGTCTGCATTGTTAAAGAAAACCCTTGGGTTAACACACCAGCGCCTTTAAAACAAACTGAAAAAAAGAAAGAAGGTGCGCAACTTGCATTCGCCCCCTTTAGTGAATACGGCCCTGCAAACTGTAAGAACTATCACTGAGTCAATGGTCTCCCTTTTTATAAATCTTTTCTATTACTATTAATTTTTTATATATTTATTTCCCCAAAAGATATTGAGAATCATTGCACATTGAAGAGTTAGTTCGAGTTAACAAACAGAATTTGGAGTTCAATTTTGAACCTTCAGAACGATATTGTTTCGAGCCTTACGTACGAGATTTTACAATCGGCAAAAACACAGGTAGAATAGCTTATTTCTGGATAGAACGTTCTTCACAAATCAGGAATTATTCCACAGCTGACCTTGTAAGGAACCACTTAAATTAACTAAGCAAAAACAGCTATTTGTAAAACTTACACCACACCTTTTTTTTTTTTTTGCAAAACTTTTTGAGCTTGTGGACTAGCCAAAGCTTGCGGCTGGGTCAAGTCAACAATAATCACTTTGAAGACGAAGCGAATGTCTCTCAAGAGCATAAATAGCGTAAAACAGCCTGATCTACGGCCCGCGAAGCTGCCCCGCATAGCCTCAGTGCTCTTCATTGAAACTACGTTGTAGAATCGTCCAAAACAATCGCGGAACCTTCACACACTCAGGCAACAACACCGCCAAATCTCCACAATTTTCTCTTCTTCGTTTTAGTTTCATAGATGCAGCCCAATAGACACAAAAGTTACAAATTTAGACCCAAATATACAGAAATTAATTCGGTATCTTGCCAGATTTGGCGCCAAACTAAGATGTTATAACGAAGAAAACCAGTGTCAGCTTGGTTTCCTTCGTACCCTATGTTTAATCAACCAATGGCATGATTTGACGCGTATTCTATTAGCTTGCTCTGTAAATCTATCTTTTCTGCCTCCCTTCGCAGTTAGGCAGGAATCGCACAGTGCCTTCGCTCCTTATTATTTCTCGACGCTTTTTCTTCAAAGATGATTAATCAGAAAAGCATCAACTTGAAACAATTTTCGTTTAAATCAAAATTTACTATATTATACTCAATTATATTTTATGTATACTATATTATATTTTGAATTACAATTTCTATAATACAGTGCAGAAAAACAAGTTATATCAGGGTTTCTCAAACTTTTTCGACTCGCGGCACTTTTTAAATAATTAGAACATTATCACAGCACCCCAGTACATCTCTATCCTCATGTATATAATAGGGAATGATCGAGTAACGCTCCTGACGTCACCAACAATGAACCTCGCGCCACGGCATGGTAATTTGATAGTATTTTTTGGTAATGTGTTTGTCATGTTGGGAAATGCTTTATTCTGGCAAGGGTGAACTGGATCTGTTAACTTAGCTGTTTTTCTGGTAAAACTCATTTTAGGAGAATGAAGAGAGGAATAAGGGATCACATTTACGCTATCTACTGTACCGGAGATTAGGGTTAATCCACTGGAGTTAGGGGTTAAAATTTCAGCCATCAAAATAGTATCACCAAACAGGCAATTGCTTCGTTCAACTAGATGCAATTTTCACCCGTCATACCTTGACGGGCGATTTTCTAGTTATATAATAAAAATGCATCAAATAAGACCACCCTGAGGTTCATAAACTAGTATCTCTATCATTTATGGTTAAATTTTAACTCCAGCTTTTGCATGCTCATCAGATGATTCATAAAAATTAAGAAAATAAATTAAACAAGTGAAAATTTAAGTTTTAATTATGTTTTTCAACTGTTTTAACAAAGAAGGTTTAGCCTTATTAGGAACATAAATTAGATTTCAAGAACATTTAATAACTTTTTTCATACTAGTAACTTACAGTGATGCATTTCGAGACGAAACTTACCGTAAAACAAGGTCAGGTAGTTTTGACATCAGTTTTCTGTAACAACTTTTGTTACCTGGTTTTCTGTTGCCTGGAAAGAAATTGCTTGCTGATATCACTTTATCACCAGTTAATGTTTCTGATGACGATGAAGTCCCGATCTGGGAAATTTTTATTATGTTACAACAATGAGAGGATGACCTTATTGGTGTATATGACCTTATTTTGCACATTGACCTCAAATATATATTAATACTAGAGACGTACCGAGTACTCGGTAACTACTCGGTACTCGGCCTACTCGGCCAATTTGCCGAGTACTCGGTACTCGGCCAAATTCTGATCAGATACTCGGCCAATACCGAGTAGTTGCAAAAAATTGAATATTGTCCAAGACAGATACTAAAATTTATAAAAAAAAAAAAAAAAGAGCAAGAATTATATTTTGCAATCATTTACAATTAAAATTTATAAGTCAAATTTAAATTTTGAGAATAATGAAGCTTGTAATGCTTTAATGGAATAAATCTTTGTTTTAATGTCCCCAAAGTTAATAAAACTTATTTATTAAAAATTACGCAAAAAAGGTAAGCATAGAAAATATGGAATTTTTATATTAAAAATAGATTTTTGCTACAAACAAAAATTAGTTACAAAAAATGTAAAAATACCTTTTCTTAAAAAATAAAAGGAAATAAAACAACCTTAAAAGCACAGTGCAGGAACTCTGCAGACATGTGTTTTGGCATTACAAGGAATTCCTTTTTCAATGCACTAAATGGGGGCTCGTAGATTTAAAGGCATCCGACAAAAGTCGAATTTTTTTGTTGAATGTCTTACATTCTTTAGCTCACATGTTATGCACTGAAAAAGACGTTCCTTGTAACGGGGGGGGGGACAGAAACACGTGGTCTGGAGTGTTCCTGCACATTTGTTTTATCTGCTTTTAAAAATTATTTATGTTTGGCGGACTAGAACTATAATTGATTGGTATACAGTGAAACCCCTCCTAACGGACACTCCTCAAAGGCAGCCACCCCTCAAAGGCGGACAATTTTAAATTCCCCAGTTCCAATGCAAATAACATTATTAAACCCCTGTCCTGCGGACACCTCTATATTGCAGACAAAAAAATTTGTCCTGTTGGTGTCCGCATTAGAGGGATTTTACTGTAATTTGTTTCATTCCAACTTGATTAATCATACCTTTTATTTATTTATTTTTAACTTAAAAAATTATTTTTTTTGTAAAATTTTTGACACAAACAAAATTGTATATATAATGCGTAATTAAATTTCAGCAGGAATTTAATTTTACAAACTATTATATGGACAGGGAGGTTTATACTACTATTCCAATAAGTTCAAAATTCATCACATGTGTGTCGGTGGTTCTTCTTAAAACATAATTGGTACTTGGTAACTCGGCCGAGTAGTGAAAGGCTGAGTACTCGGTACTCGACCGAGTAGTGAAAGGCCGAGTACTCGGTACTCAGCCAAAGTGCTAATCGGTACGTCTCTAATTAATACCATAGACACTTCTCGTCTCTTTCTACGGCAGCCCAGGGTCCCGCGTCACCCAGTTTGAGAACCCCTGAGTTTTATGATAAAAGCTTTTTTGTTTCCACTACCCCGTTTTAAATCATAGTTTTGGAGGATACATTTTCTGAATTGAGAATGCAAATTTTCTTTTACTTTTATGGTTGGTGCTTTTTATGGTTGTTTACCAGGCAGGCAGGTACATATTTTCACAACGCCCTCCTCACGAGGCACTGACCAATCCAATGCAATGCCACACGGAGTTAGAATTCGGTGTTTTGATTTTTCGCAACAATTGTTTTTTAGGGGAAACATAATGACTTTTTTTACCGAATCATAAAAAAAGGCTTATTTTATAAATTATAATCGTTTTTATTTACTTTAAGCAGTTAATTTTTTTAATGAATTATCATTTCCAAATGTAAATTAACTTAGGATAATTAGATGATTCTCGCTGCCCTAAATCTTGGAATTTGCTTTATAGAGCAAAAACTCTGGCAACCCCTCTGACATATTTAGATTATCTTTCCGAGGCACAATTTTTCGTGTGTGCGAAAAATATCTTTTAAATCTTTTTGAAGCTTTTTTTTTTCTTTTCTGCATGCTTTTTAATTTTTGAAAAAATTCAAAAAAGAGGTCAAGTTACAATTTGTTTCATTGTAATTTATTAACTTTCGTTTTAAAAACTAAATGATTTGTGTAAAAAAAGCAGTTTGAAAATTAACTAACTTGTTTTTGCGTCTATTAATTGAGCCGAAGACAAATTTCAAGTCCAGCGCAATTAAGACGTCTACAAGTTGTGCGGAACAATGGATCTGATTGGTCAGCAGATTTCAGATACTATCGGCGACTCGGAACAATTGGGGCGTGTCTTGGCTTTTTTTGTGCATTTACTTCGTTGCGAAAATAAATCTCACGGACAATAACGCATTTTGGACGAAGACAACAACGCCTGTGTTATTTCAAACAAATAGTTATAAAAAAAAAAAAAAAAAGTGGGTCTGAAAACAAAGCTTGTGATTGAAAAATCCCTTGTATCGTGTTGGTAATAACTCTTATTATCGCTTTATGATTATAATGATTCTATTATTGTGAAAAGCTTAACTTTTTATGCGCTCGCTCAAAATAAATAGCTTGTTTAATCCTCCCTCTTTTTTTTTTTTTTTTTTTTTTGCATTATTTATTTTAGACTGCATTTATTAATTTGTGAAGTCGGATTATATGCGTTTCAAACAGATTGCGTAATGATACAGTGCAAGCTCGTTTATACGGACTAACTGAGTACAAAGGTAATCCGGAGAGTCGGGAGAATAATCAGGTTTGTATTGATAATAAGAAAAACATCTAAAAATAAGCCGACTTACCGTTTATTACAAAAAAAAAAAAAAAAAAAAAGATTTCATGGCGAAACTGAATTGTTTGCAAGACACTAAAATATATATTATAGAGCTCCTATTATCCGAGCTCCTACTATCCTAATCTCTGATTATCCGAATCGCTTTCAGAATTTTGAAAAAAAAAAAAAAAAGACTGAAAAGTACTGCGATTTGCAAAATAATGATTCTGTCTGTGTGCTAGTCCCTCCGCGAAGTACGTCAAGCTGTTTACTTTGACCAAATAGTCAGCAAACAATGATTTTCATTTCAAGTACGGTACGTATAGTTCTTGTATTCATCTTCAGGACTTTAAAGTACGCTTAACACGTAAAAGTGTTACCTTTTCATTTGATTAATTAGAAGCTGATTCTCTTTGAAAATAGCTTTTTTCTTCCAGTTTTACCATACATGCAGTAATTAATGAAATTTTATCTTCCTTTCGGAAAAAATCCTACTATTCGAATTTTTGATTATCCGAATGGACGCAGGTTTCAATTGATTCGCATAATTGCAGTTCTGCTGTACAAATAATATTTTACATCATTTCTTTTCAAAGAGTTTGTCTACTGTGATCTTTTTCAAACGCGTATGGCGTTTGAATGAAACCCGGGCACCGAAATGTTTCATTTTAATATCTCAAAATAAAAAGCTTACAGCCTGACCACGGTTTATATTTAGCGGTTATATTTATTATACGGTTTGTAATTAGCAAAAGTTCAGTTAAGACGAGGGAGACTGAATGAGGTGGAAAAGTAAAAATTTGATGCGCATGTTCCGCTCATTTGAATGTGACTCAGCTTAATTTAGTGGCTAACATACATCAGGAAAAGCTGGCATCACTGATAACTAATAGATGCGTCCATTTCCGCTCTAAACCGGATGTTTGCCTTTCCATCTGATCAGTGGTCATGTTTGTACTGTATGTTTGGCCTACTTTTAGTTACGTTTTTGTATCATAATTTAAAATTCTTAACAATGTAAACATATTTTGCAGTATGTTACCGCCCTAAGTACGTAAAATACACCGCCAGCTCAGTTATTCCATCCGAGTACTGCAGTTTCGTGGTGGTAGCTTGTTTGGCTTTCTTGGTTCCTTTAAGAGGTTTTCCGCCTCCAGCTCAGCTGCTTCCTATTCCGGGATGATGAGTGCTAAAAAGCACGAAACTGCAGTCCTCGGATGGAATAACTGAGCTGGCGGTATATTTTATGAATGTAAACATATATTTTTAAAAGGGCTTCGTATTTAATCCTGTTTTTCCAAAAAAAAAAACCCGGATCAACGAGGTTCCATTAATATTTTAATCGCTTTGAGACAGTGGTACCCAAACTACGGTCCCCGCGCCACATCTGTCCCGCGAAGCGGATCCGTGATGCCCTTTGTTTTGTTGAAACGCTGCAGATCGAAAAGCACTATTAATGACTGTGTTACAAATTTGAAGCTAAATATTCAGAAAACGGTTTCTGTAAAGCAGATGCAATTAATACAAGAAGTCAGGTAATGATGACAGCAAAATTATTGCTTTTTAATTTTCTTTCCTTCGTCCATATTTTCCTATGTTATTATAATTGGACAACAACATTTAATATTATTTTGAAATTATAAAAATTTATGTGTGAAATTCATTGAATATTTTTTCTTAAATTCTTGACACGATGAATGTTTGCTACAACAAGGATTCTTAACCGGCAACGGTTTGCTGAAAAAATATGACCAGGAAATACCCTCGGAGATTTCTCACTGTTCTTGAAAATTTTTCCTTGTTCAAAAAAATTACAATTTAACATTTTATACGATTTTTTTCCGTTAACTTTGGGATTTTTTAAATACGTTTTCATTTTTCTTTAAAGTATATATTGACTGATATATAATTACAATAATTGGTTATCTTTTCATTTTATTAGTGTTGCAAGTCGAAATGAAATGTTGTAATAACTTTCTGAGCAGGTCCGTGAAATTTTTATTGGTCTGCGGGACCTAAAGGTTGAGAAACGCCGCGTCAGAGCTAGTGATGTGCCGGATCGTTAAAACAGTAGATCCACGGATACGGATCATTTTTGTCAAGATCCGCAGATACGGATACGGATCTCAAAAATTTTTTTACACAATTCAACTATCCTAGTGTAAAATTTGTTACGGAAGGTATTCCCGTCAGAATAATAACACTGTTTCTTCGAAAAATGTCATCTACGACGAAAATATAACCAAGTCAATAATTTAGTCTTTACAGAAATCTCCGTTAAAATTGAGGGAGATTTGGAAGGAACGGGTCAGCGCTGCTTTAATGCTTGGATAGAATGTCAAAAATTATTTCTAGCTTGGGCAGGAGCAAGAGTGTAAAGCTGCTGCTGAACTGGCTAGAAATAATTTTTAGCATTTTATTTCGGCATAAATGCAGCGCTGACCCATTCCACCGAACTTTTTCCTCTCGACGGAATAACAGAGCCGGGAACACCTTTACAGACAGTAAATAGAGAATTTAGTCGCACTTTTTTTGAAGGGTGCGTAGAAACAGGGCTCATAGTGGGTGGAAAAAAATATATAGGAGTTTAAAAGGAAAAATATAGGAGGTTGATAGCAAAATAATATAGGGGTTTGATAATAAAAGATATAGGAATTTTAAAGGGAAAATAAAGGAGTTTGGTATAAAAACATATAGGAATTTCAAAAAGTATAACATCTAATATGTGTGGAGCACCGTGCAAAAAAAAAAAAAAAAAAAAAAAAAAAAAAAAAAAACGCCTGTATCAGTAAAATTCTATAGTGCATGAAGTCATAGCAATTTGAAGAGTCACAGATGTGAGAGCAAATGAATTTTTGTACTCGCAGTTGCTTATATGAATCATGTTTGTTAAAGACAATTTGGATTCAATTAAGCAAAATTATGTGTGCGTGTTTTTCTTTTTTTTTTTAACGAGGAATCCACATACAATTTCAGAGAATTTTATTATATTCTGGTCAAACGATATATTATTAGAAGTATACCGCACACTCAAAATATTCATTCTTTGGTTATTTAAAAAAACATTATCACAAAACAGTATGAAAAAGCAATTACAAAATTCAGATTTTAACTTAAGTGCTTCGAAAAATGAATCTCTCATTGATTGCTGAAACTAGATAATAATTAATTTGGACATTCTTTTTTCAATGTCATAAAACTACCCATAGTCCTCGGTATTGGTACCTCATTGCTTCAATGCTAACATTACCAATGAAAAGTCAACTCCAAGTCTCTCTCGTCTCACTGGTTCTGTTAGACATACATATAAGAAAATTGTTACAAAAAGTGTGCAACACTTTGCCTCCCCTTCGTTTCACTATTTACAGGAGGAAAAAAACATAATTAAGAGACATGTTTGATTCAAATATTCTGCAATTTTTTAATGTTAAAACTGGATTTTGTTTCATTTTTGAGAAATTAATTCATAAATGGCTGATTCAATTACCAAGTGCTCACCCCAAAACTTACAGTTAATGTGTGTATATATACATATGTACACATATTGTATAAAGGGTGAATTCGACTTAATCTGTCAAACAAAAGGGGTTGTTAGCAGGAGCGTAGCTAAGGGGGGGGTTTTGGGGACAAACCCCCCCCCCGAAAAGTTAGTCTCAAAAAAAAAAAAAAAGAAAAAGAAGAGAGAAGAGAAAGAAAAAAAAAGAAAAGGAAAAAATTCCAAGCGATTATATATATATATATATATATGTGTAATATATATATATATATATAAGAAGTAACCCCCCCCCCCCCCGAAAGTTGGGTCTAGCTACGCCACTGGTTGTTAGAAGAGCCCAAGTGGAGCCAAGAACCATCCATTATCCTCTCCAATTTATACCTGTAACCGAGTAGATAAAAAAAATGAGCCAAAAAAAAAAAAAAAAATCTGAGATGAAGACCGATTTTTGAAACATTTGAAGTACTCAAAGTTAAATTGTTGCCAAAATTTGAAAATTCATTTTCAAAAACAATCCTTTAAGCTACAACCGGTCATTTATACTACATGTAAGATTATATGTGACAAAATTAAAAGCTTTCAAAATCTTTACATCAGTGCACTTAGTTAACATGTTATACTATTAAAATTACAAAGTAAACTCATTAATTGAAAACAAATTAAAATTGGCAAGTAAAACCATCTATATTTTGTACATTTCATAAAAATAATTAAATAGAAGTTTAGTACATGTGCCAAAATTAAAGATTTAAGAGTGCACAGTGCAAGGGAGAAAGAAGAAAAAAATGGATCAAACGTTTTTGGATTTTTGGGTAGCATTTAACATTCAATGAAAACTATACAGGAGTTAGTGAGAAAATATAGGAAATATAGGAGAATATCTGACAAATTATGAAAATATAGGAAATATAGGAGATATAGGAGGACTATGAGCCCTGAAAGAATAACAGAAACCCCAAATCAATAACAAAACTAATATTAGACTAAAAAAAAAACATGTCCCAGAGGGCCGACCTCATATTAAGATGGATTTCACGGGTCAGAAAACACTAACAAATATGAACTGACAGCAGGTAAAGATTTTAAATCATTGAGCTTTTTCTCCTTATGTTCCGACTATGAAATCGCTACCAATCACGCATATAAAGTCTTTGAATTGTATTTAAAATTTACTGAACAAGATTATAGCTCTAACTGTATACAACTACTAGCTTTTACTGAATTTAACTTGGAAGTTCCAAATAAATATCAAACGCAGAAAACTTCGTTCTTTCAATTTTTTAAGTTTTTACTGCCATAATTCTGAAAAACGCTAAGTCCGTTTTTATTAATATCTCCGGTAATTAAAGTTAACGAGGCCAAGCTAAGAACACTTTCGGTCAAGTCACCTTTTGAACGAAAAAAGAACTATCAAAAACAGTTCATCTGTTTAGGAACTACGATGCCACAAATAGACACACAGATACACTTTAAAAATTTATTACCCGTTCCTCTTTGTGACGGCGGGTACAAAAATAGCTTCTGAAATGATACCTTACAATTTAAATAGAGAATAAAACCTAATTTTTACGGAATTTTAGTCTTTTATCCAAATATTTGAGAATTTTTAGAATAGAAAAGATCCGTTTAAGATCCGTCAGAAAAGTAACGGATACGGATACAGATCTTTATTTTCCCTCGGATATCCGACCCGTAGCCTACGAGGATTTCAATCCAATGTTTTCATAGGTTTTCTCTTCGCTGCTTCTGCCATCTATTGGTTACTTCAAGAACAAATTTTTATTTTGTTTTCTTAGTAAATATTTCGTTTTTCTAAAAAGAATATTATGTTCTGTTATGTTTTTATTTAATATTTATTTCTTATTTTTTATGTTTTAATGTAGGGGAATGTGCGGAAGAGTGAAATAGATTACTTCATTTTTTTTAAATGAACTAATTGAAAATTTGTTTTTAAAATTACAGTACATAAAGAAGGACAATATATTTTATTATAAAACTTGCATTGAAGCATTAATTTATAATTTTGGAAGTAAATTTATACCTTCAAAAAAAAAAAAAAAGTGGAAATTTTCCCCTTTTTTTTTCATGGGGTAAAGTGGAAAATAAAATATTTTTCTGATGAAATATTTTCTATTCGATTGTTAAAGACGTTTTTGATCAAATGAATGAGTAAATAAAAGAATAAATGAAAATAAAATGAAACAATAATCGAATAAATAGATAAATAAGTTAATACTTGAGAAGAATAAAATGAATGAATAAGAAAATACGTGAATGAATGAATAATTAAGAGAATTTTTAAATAAAAGTATGTAAATGAAACAATTAATGCATAATGTATGTAAATGAATACGTAAGTAATTTTATAAAAGATTGAATAAGTAAATGAAATGGACTATTTCACTTTGCCCCATCCACTTTACCCCACATGTACTTGACCAGTGTTGGGCATTAATCAATTATTTTTTCAATTGCCTTGTTAATTGATTGAAAAAGTAATTGCAATTAAATTAATCGCAATTAAAGTATTAATTGTATTTTGCAATTATTTTATTGGATTGTTAATCGTTCGTTAATCGCTTTTCACGATTAAAATAATTGCAATTAATTTTTTAATCGTTTTATGAAACAGTTAAAATTAATAATTATCTTAATGTATCAATAGGCACAGCGCAGGGTACAGAGTTCAAAGTATTATTCGATTTCGTATTTTCGTTCAGTGTGATTGCTCGCTCGTCGCGTGAAATATTCTCGTCTTGGCAAGTTGTTTCCACACGTAAATGTTTGTGTTTTAATTAAGTGTTTTAAAATTGTGCAAATCATTGTTTTATAGTTTAACCTGCAACAGGGGAAATCAGAAAGAAGGACATAACAGGGGACGTAAGATCTCAGAGATCGCTCTGTTTATTATTATTTTTTTAAATCGTGTAATTAAGATGCATTTCTGTAATTTTCCTCAGATGTTCTTTGGACCTTTGCTAGCGCGGGAAAAAATATATTAATTGAAATATACCTTTTTTTGAGAAAAGTCATATTAGTAATCTGGAAATTTTATATTTGGTTGAAATTTTACTGTTTAAGCTCTTCTATTATATGGATGTATTTCCTGAAGAAACGACATTTTACCCCCCCCCCCCCCCTTTTTTTTTAAATGTAAAGTCTGTTTGAGTTAAGCCCTGAAAAAAAGATGATTAAACCGCTCACGATTTGCAAATATGACGACAAAAATTTCGCTCTCTAAATAAATATTAATAACAACCTTCGTCATGGTAACCAAAAAATTAGAGCAACATAAACTATGGTCAAGTGAGGACAATAAGCAACCCGTGATTTCTTAGTAAGATTTCCTTGCAATACTATTTGAATGTTACTTTGACATTATGTTATTGGCGTTGCTCGAATTTACATTCTGGGGAGGGTGGGTGTCATAACATTTCTTACACGTATCTAACAGATTACTAGAATTGGCACTGTGACTGAAAACCAAGGGATGGGGGGAAGGTGCTAACTTCCTCTCATTTGCCCTTGATATGTACAAATCGGACTCAAACAGTTAGCAAAGCTTAGTGCACGGGAAAAACTGGACAGTCAAGGGCTCCCATATGTAAAGTTTTAAGGGGGGAGGGGGCTAAGACATTTTCTCCATGGTTTAGCAGGATATTTTCCCCATGAAAACCGATTTCAGTATACAGATTAGAGTTATTAAAGTTCGACATTTTTAATAACTTATTCATGAATGGCTGGAGAAGAAATATTTTTATTTTTGCAAAGAAAAAAGTACTAAAAGCAAGGAACTTCAAATTTCTAAAGGGGGGACTTGAGCCCCACTTTCCCCCTATATGGACGCCCATGATGACAGTGGACCCTAGTAATAGACGAGGGAACTACGGTATGGAACTGGTTTGTTTTTTCTTATTTTTGAGTCAAGGGGCAATTCATTAATTACGTAAGGATGATTTTGGCAATTTTTGACCCCCCCTCTCCCCATGTAAGGGTAAGCAAGATTTTCACCCCCCGCCCCTCCCATCTTACGTAAGATTCCATTTCGTTTTTCGAAATAATAAAGTTACGAGTCTTACATCACTGGAATTGTTCTTAAGTTCACTATTATTGAAGTTTCTTTAAAAACCTTTTTGTGTAAAGAAATATTTGCTAAAAGGAATCCCGACTATGTTTTTCGACAAAATTTTTTGTATATAATGCGATACTAATTAAAAACAAGACATACCTTGCAAATACACAGTGTGATTCTTTCATTATAATTTTACACTATTCATTCTTGAAAAACAGGTAAAAAACAGCCATCCTAATGCGTTTTTTACCTTTCAGAAGCAAATACAATGCGATCTCTGCCAAGCCATTTGACCGCGCGATTTCTAATTTAAAACATCGACTTTCAAAATATTACGTAAGAATGGGTTTGAACGCCCCCCCCCCCTCCCAAGTAAGGGCATGTAGAGGTTTTTCCAACCCCCCCCCCTCCCTCTCGGAATCCTTATGTAATTAATGAATGGCCCCTAATATACTACTTTAAGGGTGTGAAACATTACTTTAATGAAGTCTGAAAAGTAAATAAAAGAAAATAATAAAAGAATAAGATGTTTTAATATCATGGACTCAAATGGAAGAAAATTATAACAGCAAAATTCACATTTCTAAGATCAGAATGCGTTCACAATCGATGCGTCATACCTCAAAAGAATTACAGTGTCGGGAAAAAAAATTATACATTGTAATATTGAATATTATACGTTTCTAACACATCATGCCATAAAAAAGGGCCATTGCAGCCGCAAATGATGCAAGATATGTAATCTAATTCGTCTTTTCCCCTTCTACAAGTTATGCTTGAATAATTTTTCTTTTCGAACCTTCAGCCCAACGCTGTTTTTGTAGATAATTTTTCTCTTGTCGATTGAAAAAGTGTACGAAATTCATAATTTGGTACGTTATATTGTGTCACATGTTATGAAAAACTTTTTTTTTATCATGTTTGTAAGATGTTTTTAGCCGTAAATGAAGCAAGTCTTGACCACTTCATTTGCGATGTCAGATTGTTAAAAAATAATAGTAGGTTGTGACAACTTCTGTTTCATAATTTTTTGTTACTTGTATCTTTTTAACTTTAGCCTACTTTCTATGAAAAAAATATTTAGAAACTGTATCTGTTTTGATATATAAAACCCTTTTAACATGAAACTATACCTCAAACCTCTGAATTTTTCTTACAAGATCATTAATAGACCAAACTACTTTAAAAGAATTGAAAAAGTTCCTACAATAGATCAATAGTAAAATTTTCTTTCTTTTTGTTTTGGATTCGTTGCCATGCAAGCTAAATTAAATTGGTTCTTCTGCACTAACATGAGAACAGGCCCGCGCCAAGACTGATCGGCGCCGTCATGAAAATGTTTTTGAGCATCTTTATGCAGTAGCGTTCAGCAAAAATATTGTTAACACTGGAATGAGGTTTTGTAGACAAATATGAAGTCAAAAATAATGCGTTTGGCATTTTATTTAATAAAAACCAATGTGTAAAAATGTGTATTTAATTGTGGATTACAGTGTAAGTTTTTACTTCATAGCTCGAAGTTATTTCGATTTCAGTAGCTTCTCTGATATGCTAAAGCGTTTTGGAAAAAGAAAATATTTTAATTATCAAAGTTAAAGCCTCTCTAAATATCTCTCTAATCACTTACTTATGAATAATTAATCAAACTTTCAGTCCTGTTAAAACATGACAACGGGTTACTCATTATGTTTCGAAATTGAAGTATGGGGGACATCCCACCTTAAAATCTGAAAACTGAAACCCCTACCACCAACAATTCTAAATAATGGAAGGCATTGAATACGATATCTACAACAAATACATTGCCCGAAGCTCTTTTTTGCCACACAAATAGTTAAAGAAATAGGAGGAGGCTCGAGTAATTACGGCCAAGTCGTTTGGAACAAAAAGTTAACCAAAACTGCTGTCTATAATATACAAACATTACGCACAAGTAAAATATATGCAAATGGGCTTTCAGTATTTTTTAAGCATGATAACATGAACTAGTCGAAACACCACGAACAATAATTAACAATTCCAAAAAGACATATATTACACTAATTACAATACAAAATATTCACCTCAAGATCCAAAATGGGGAATAGAAAATTTCTTGCGCCTTATATGTTCAGGGACACAAAAAGGCAATAACTTTTCCTTCAAATAGGCAACGAGAAGATGGCTCTTTCAATGAGCATTGTAATTTTACAGCCACCATTGGATATAATCAGGGCCTGATAAACGCACGGTCCGACAGGTCCATGGACATGGGTACCATAATTTTAGGGGCACCAAAATTGTGTAAATATCTCTATTTCTTGTCTTTTTTTTTTTTTTTTTCAAAACTCCCACATGAAAAATGTGCAGAATTTCTTGTGAGAGGGTCACCAAATTTTGCCAGGGCCGAGTCATTACTTTGGCTTGACCGGACCCTGGATATGTTGAAAAGTTCAATTTTATTTTTTTGGTTGCAGAGATTCCACCCACTTGGAACATTTTTGATTGGCAGCGCTCGGCGCGCCTTTTTGACTCTGGCGCCGTCGTGCGTCGCACGACTTCGCAGATAGGGACGGCGCGGCCCTGCATGAGAATTTATAATGGACGAACTGTATGAATAACTTACTTCATCATTTTTATTATTATTTCGTACATATGAAAGATGTTAACAATTATGCGTAGAAATTTAAAAAATATGCAAGAAATGTTTAAAAAAAAAAAACGAAGAAGAAAAGAGGTAGAAGAAAGGAAACTTGGAATTGAAGTGTAAAATTCCAGATGCAAGCACTGAAATTTAGATTTTTAACGCCTAATGAGAAAAAGCACGGACCATTTAATTTTAGACACAAAACCTCTTTTTGATATATTGTTTTTCATTTTTAATTTTGGTATGTTTTTAATAAAAAAATATTTCTGAATAAAAAATTTTAAATCCATGGTTTCATTTTGATATCATTCTATTCTGGAATTAAATATGTTACATTATCAATTTAATTTAAGTTGTGGAGGCAGCTTTTTAGTTATAGCTGCTGGAGTACAAAGTTTTCTGCTATTTTTCATGAAGTTTCCAAAACCTGAAGCCTTTTCCTTCTTGTTCCGAGATCATCAATATCTCCCCCCCCCCCCCAAAAAAAAAAAAGTTTGACGTGCATGTATTTAAACTTTTTTTAGTTTAAAGTTTTAAAAATTTTACTACAAAATGCTATTATTTTATTTCATTTCAATCCTTTTGTTTTTGAATCTTAAGTTTGTTTTAAATTTATCTTAGGGATTGAATTTTAAAAATTTCGTGTTCTTATAGTAATTTATATTCCTGCTTTAAAGTTTGAGAAAATACGAAAGCGTTAATTTTTTCACTACACAACATTATTCTTCACATAACATCCATGTTGATAAATATTCATACAACACGGAAAAAGTCGAAGTTCGTTAGCGAAACTTTCCTGCCGAACTTTTTAAATGTAACATCTGTTTCTCTGAACCAGCTGGTTCTCCGCAACCTTTACCCCCTTTCTCTGAAATGAAAGCGACCATCCAAGATGGCCGCGCCAACCTCGTAGAGTAGTAAACGTGACATTTTGTTTTTTCCGTTGCAGACCAAGTGCGACCTCCTCACGCATGGTTCTCTCGATCAGCAGAAAAAGAAAGGGGCCAAAAAAACGGGTAAGTTGTTAATTCATTCCTTTTCGGTTGTTTTCCAACTGGATATGTATTAGTTCTTTTTTGTTCCGCCGGGAACTGCAGAGTTTTTTTCTCCTCTTTGTTTTCCTTTCGGTTTGCAAATTGTGTTTTTTTTTTTTTTTCAAATAAATATGTCATTCGTAAAGAATTGAGAAATGTAATGACGACGGTAAATGTAATACTTTTGAAAATAAAGGAAGAAATTTCAAGTTTCAGTTGAAAATATTTGGAACTTTAATACCGAAAAAAAAAAAATTGAAGAAATGTTTTGAAATATTAAATATAAATAAAATTACTGACTGTCTGTGATGCAATGCATATTATTTTGTTTCACTTGCAAATGTATGGCTTTTTTCGGCACCTGCGAAGTTCGAGCTATGTTAAATTGAAAATGAATAAAATCTAGAATAAAAACAATGAAGTGAACGCAAAATTCCTGTTGGTTTAATTTTTAAGTGCTGGTTATTTTTATAGCAAAGTTGTAATTAAATAAAACTGTTGTCTCTGAAAAGGGGTATATATTTTTATTTATTATTTATTTATTTATTTTAACTGCAAACAGTTGAAAAATTAACTTTGATGTATTATGCAACTGCTGATCACCTAAGTTGTTCCTTAACAACAAAAATTCCTTTTGCTGAACTTGGAGCTTACCTTTAATTGCATATCAGTAAAATAAACGATAAACATGATGGAAATGCCAGTTTGTTAATTTCAAAGTTTTAATTAATTTTGTGGTATAAGTTATTTTCTTAAATTTTTTTATCAAAACTATGTTTGCACCATTGAAGTGGGACATACTTTTTTCAAAAAAATTCTTTTGGTTTTGGAAGAAAAAAAAAATTAAGAGAAAACACTGCCACAATCTGCAGCATGAATGTGAGGTTAAAAAATAAATATATAATTTTTAATTTACCCTGAAAATCCATCTAAAGATTTTAACTATTTTTGCTTGAACCAGCAAATATTGCCATTAAACAAATTTTTCTGCTTCTACTATATTCTTTGTTTAAGTAACTTTGTTCATGGATTGCTTTTAAGTAGATTTGAACCTCTTCACTTACTTAGCAGAGATGTAGCTAGATTTTTTTTTCCCTTCAAGGCGTGAAAATACTCCTTGACATTTTAGAGACGTGAAATTTATTGTGCAGGAGTAAAATATACGAAAGCAGCAAATACCATAACAGCGATCAATTCCATAAAATAAAGATGTAAATAAATTAATTAAATATGAAATAAAATTTTTAAGCCTGAAATGGAAGGTATCAGGGAAAGGAGCGATGCGTCCGATTTTGATTTTTAACTTTTAGAATGTTTGACATTTTGTATTGAGAAATAACAAAGCGTTTCTGCGAAATATTTTTTTAAATCATATTAACTCCTAGTTTCCATGATGCTGAATTTTCATTTAAAGCGTGAGAATACGTTTCACTCTTTATTTTTTGAGACTTATTTCCGATATTCAATGAGTGAAATACGCTGAAGGGGCGTTTAAAATATTTAACTGGTACTTTTAATTCAACGATTTTCGAACAGCATTTTAAAGCCACATGTTTGAATACAAAATTTAATGCTCGAAATTAAAAATTTAAAATAAAGTAAGTTATGAAATAAAAATGGAACGTGAATTGTTGATTTATCGTAACCAAATGTAAAACGCTTTACATTTGGTTACGTACATACAGCTTTGCATTGCACTTTTATTTTTAAGAGTTAAGTAGTTCTGTTTTTTAGAACATCGATAGTTTTAGCATTTTTGTAAATTGTAGATTAATATAATTATATTTTATTGTGTCATCCTTTTAACAAATTTATTTACCCGGAGCTCGGATATAATATTGTGTCAAGTATTCCATTCAATGTTTCTTCTAATCATATAAAAAAATAGCTTGTATTATTTTGATCTTCAGATAAAACTTTTTCCTGACTGGAATAGTTTACATGTCTTACTACATAGTTAAAATGTAATCAACCAGGTTGGTGGTGCTAAAAATAAGTATTTCACCATTTAACTTTTCCCCGCTATTTCATTTTGCCCCTCATTTCCTCAGTAGCGCAGCGAAGGGGGGGGGGTCTCCCCCCCCAAGAGACATTGGTTTTGACATAAAAGCCTATTCTAATACAGTAGGCATAAACATGTGAAAGAACTCATGTTGATCAAGAAACTCCCTCCAGAAGGTGTTTTTGATCGAAAAACCAACCATAATACTGATTTTGATTTTTGTGGCGGCCGATAGGAGGTCACTGTGACCTCCTGAAAACTTTCTTTTTTCTACTAATTTTCCTGGCGATTCGACAAATGTGGAGACAGCATTGCAATATTGCACTTTTCTTTTTTAACTATGCTCAATTTATCTTCTCATGAGAAAGATGCATATGCGCATGCTCGTATTTTATCATTCCATAAAATTCAGTCTCATCGGTGCATTCGGAATTCTCATCCTCCTACAAATTTTAAGTTCGGTTCTCCCCTGATGGCAACATTATTTTATAGATACGCCCTCTCCACTTTTTCTACGGCAGATCTTCTTAATCTGGCTCAGAAACCACTTTCAATTAAAAGCAGGATATGTCAATTATTATTCTTGAGAGTTCAGAAGTCAATGGAAGCACTCAGCCTCTCTACGTCCTAGTCGCCCGAGGTCGCTTTCTATTTTTCAAACGCTCCTCAAATGTTTAAACTAATTAACAATTGTTTAAACTAATTAACAATTAAATCAGCACCATTTCTAAATGGCATTCAAAGAGTGAAATTCCACCTTGCGTGTCACTGGATCGATGCATCCACCTAATAATAATGTTAAACGGCGTCGTTTAATCTAATTTGGATTTTCTCTTCGACTCCGGAACTTTTAATATTTGGCTGGAGTTAAAGAACGGAAACGGCCAGAGTACGGAAGAGAGGAAATGGAATTCTTCCTCTCCCTCTGCTGCTGGAATGTAATGCGAAAAAACTCGTTTGACTTCCAAGTGTGAGCATCAGCATATTTTTAATAAGTTTTGTTTTGATGCGGAAGTATTCTGAGCAATTCTGTTGCGACTTTATTATTGAAACTTCTTCAGAGAATTAATTTTGTATTCATAAATTTTTCTCTTGGTACTTGTAAAACACTTTTTTTCTTCGCTTTTAAGCATAATATATCATTGGTTGTGTTTGAGTTAGCTTTGCTGCTAAATGTAAATATGAACGGAAAACTTAGTGATAAACTTTAATGTACATTTGAAAAAATCTTATACGGGATCAAGTTTTTATTTTTATCAAAAAGCTCGTAAAGAACTGAAGTGAATGTTTAAAAAATATTTATACAAAAAAAAATATGTTTTTATTCTTTGAGTTGAAAATTAAAAAGTTTTTTGAATGCTTGGAAACGAGTAAGTTCAGTCAGCATTTGACGCTAGACGCTAAATCTTTAAAGCTGACCCAGAAGAAAAAAGTTCCAGGAAAAATTTATAATCCTTTTATGTGTCTATTCATACATGTGGGGATTGGAGAGTAAGTGCTCTGGGGGTTGACCCCTATCCTCTCTTGCGCTTCAATTTTACGCAAGCGCATGTTACAATAGAATTAAAAGTGAGAGATTGCCACATCTGTTCGAAGCTTGGATGATGGGTTATCCCGTTTGTAAAGCGAAACAACCACCTGAAGGATTCCGGTTTCAACCCAAGTTTCAATTTACTTTAAAAAATATTATATTGAAAGGCTGTGTTGAAAGCAAACAATTATGTAATTGATACAAGATTAAAAAGATGTAGGAGGGTAAAGAAGCTAAAATATAGTTAAATACATGAATCGCTGGAAGTTGATTCTTATACAAAAGAGATATTTAGACAGCTTGACTCAACATTTGCTACTAGTATTAATATTAAGGTTATTTGCTAGGTTGAAAAACACTTATACTGCAGAATTTTATAAGTCATGGACATGTTCCCTGTCTGCAGTAACCGTTGTTGCTTTGGTGCAGGAAACACGAGTAAAAACCAGAGAAAGTAGGGAGATACGAATCGTGAAATAATTAAACTGACGACCAAACGGCACGACCTTGAGGGTCATGGATTGGGACAAAATTCTAGATATAGGTCCATTCCTAATAGATATGAGCCAAGGTAAAGCGGTTTGACTGCATAGGTCCTAGTTTGGCTGCAATGAGGGTCCAAAGTTGCTAGTTTGGCCATAAAAATACAGTGGTTTTTCCACTGGAATTTCACTTCGACGCTATGTTCGATCTTCTAACATGTTTGGCATCTTTTTTTAGTAAAATGAGTGGAGGGGAAAACACCTAGTTATTTATGTGCATTATTAAAGTTACTTGAAAAGTCGCAATGATCTTGTATTTTTGTTTTTTAATGTGTCATGTGCAATAAAATTAAGCTTTTCTCACTCTCCCATTTTTCGCTTATCGTTGTGGAACATGTATGATAACCGACGACAAATATCCAGTAAATGTTTCAATTAGCAAACGATAAATAATTTGTACTATGAGACGATTAATATAAAACGAAATAATTAGTTTTCTTTGCAAACGATAAATATCTTGTAACTACGTTATTTTGTTATTCAAAATATTGAAATTAAAAGTAGTATCCAATTTAAATTTGAGAAACACTTTTTAAAAACTAGTATTCAAAGTAATTAATTCAAAGGTAAGTGCATAAAAATGGCTCGTACTGCAGCACAATAGCGGGAAAAAATTGTAAAGATTGTAATTCTGAAGGAAACTCCATTGCATACTATCTTTGGACCCCCGTTGCAGCTAAACTAGGGCCTATGCAGTCAAACCGCGTTACCTGGGCTCATACCTAATGGGACTGGACATATATCTAGAATTTTGTCCGAATCCGTGACCCTCAAGTTCGTGCCGTTTGGTAGTGAGTTTCCAAGGATGGAGAACAGTGTCGCAAGATTATGACAGAGTGCTTTGTAGACTTTTAACTTTTGGTGATGTTTTTAAAAGTCATTGCTGTTGAGATAATTTTTACAACAACATTTGGGATTGGAATTTTGTGTGTTTTTTTTTTCTTTTTAGCTCTCTCGGACGTGTGCTCCCTTTGGGTATCAAGGTTGATACCGTCGTGGGGTACCCAGTCCGCCCCTGATGTAGTCTATGTTGAAATGCCTTTCTTTTGTTTTAAAATATATCTTCCAACTTTGATAGATGCCGTTCTTGAGATATTTATATATTTGCTTTTAAGGATTGCGTCGAAAATTGCCCTCTCAGTGTGGGCGTGCTTCAACAAATACTTTCCGCCATCATTTCCGAAGGCTTAATGGCTTGTGGAGCGAAGGGCCGCCGCCGCCTTCGAGTATCTCATGACTTCTAAGTGGGGAGGGCTGCTCTAGATCACATTAAGACAAGCCGGGTATTGTTTCTGGTGGAAGCGATTTGGGTATCCCGAAAATATCCGTGAAAGATGGACAATGCCGCCTCTAAGGACAGGCATTCCCGCCCGGTTTCTTCTTTTCTCTTCCACTTAATAGTGGAAAGTATTAGGGAAGGGGAAAAAAAAAAAACATTTTTGGCGTGGTCGAAAAGATGAGGTTTCATACAACACTGTATTCGTGCTGTGTTAGAAGCTTGATGTTATCCAGAATTGTAGAACCCGGTAATCTGGTTCCTTTTGGATGAATGAGGACTTTGTTTTCATGGCTTGAATGTGCGGAAAGTAGCTCAAAGTTGGTTGAGATGATTAAAAGGGTTTTGCTTTTATAACAGTTCTTAATTTTTGAAGAAGTTCCTTAAAATTATTGGAGCTTTGTCAAAATTAGGTAGAAAGAAGTCAATAGTTTTGCAGAGTCTTGAATGTATTTTAATTAACAAGAAGAAACAAATTGAAAAGGGCTAGAGTTCTTTTTTTTTTCGCAGTCAAACCAAATTTGAGTGCTATCTGATACAGTAAAGTCCCGTTACAACGAATACCAATACAACGAAATTTCCGTTTCAACGAAGTAAAATTTCAGTCCCGATTAAGTTTTTAGTTCATAGATTTAATTCCATTGTAACAAAATTCCCGATACAACGAAGAAAATCTGCGGTCCCTTGAAGTTCGTTGTAACGGGATTTCACTGTATGTATTCGTGCAATTCTTTCCATTTTTTTCGAAATTGTCTGATTAAAAAAAGCTAAGAAACTGGGGAAACCTTTTGGTTTATTTTTTAAATGATTAAAAAAGACATAAAACTTGATTTCTATCTGATATTTATGACTGTTTTTCTATCCAGTTTGCTAAATATTGTCTTGAAAAATAAAGCAAAGGGGGAGGGGGGGGGACCTTTTTTGGTTGTGAATAAAAATGACTCTCTTTTTAGCAAGATTCCGCACCGATTCAATTTTAAAATTTGTATTTCTCAGTTATCGGTCATGCGCTCTGATTGTATTGTGGAAAGATTAATATCTAGAGTTGGACATTTATGCCTGCAAAGGAGAACTTTAGCCTGCTAAGTAGATGAACTCTTAGAAACGGGGCTCGTATTAAATAAATGCTTTCCCGTCTGCCCCAGCTCACCGCTGCGCTGCCGCCACTTCGTCTGATGAAAGAACGGGCCTACGTCGAACAAAGCCGGCCGTCAAACAGGAGCGCCTTTCTTAGGCCTGATTATGCATTCGAAATCGATCTTATGTTGACTCATTGTTGCCGCTTTTTTTAATAACGCCTTTCCCCCGGTGTCTGTCATTATTTGGATATCTCGTTAACTCCGACGGGTTTATCCTGTTGACGCATCCTGCTCACCGCAAATCTTCAGGCATTTTGAAAATTCATAGACGTTCAAACATTATCATTCTGGGGGAAAATTTATTCCTGCGCCCATCAATCAGGGTTCGAACGAGTGCCATAACAAAGAGGGGAACGCTGAAACAACGAATGTAGCAATTGCTATGCTATTATGCTCAAACATACAAATTAAACTGAAAACACGTGTTTACTTTTTTCTTGGCAAATTTATGCCCCCCAAAAAAACGAGATAAATCCGATCAAAGATTTAACATCGTTTGAATGTTCATAAATTTTTCTTTGGTTCTTTAAGTATTGTTGTATTTGATATAGTAACCTCTCTGGATGAGTGTGAACATTTCAATAAACGAATGGAAAGCTATTAACTATTTAACGTGAATATATTTGCAATAACAAATATTTTTTACTAATTTTGTTATAAAATTTGCTCATAAGTGCAGTTTTATCTAGTACTAACAAGTCTGGACCATTAAATAAAATTCCTCAGTTCAAATTCACAGAATGTTGCTGTACTTCACGGTCAAGCGCCAATCGTATCTCGATCGCGAGAAAAATGTGATGTCTTATTTTTGTATCTGGTGCCGAACAGCCCGAAAGTTTCTAGAAAATACGTTAAATGTCTCTGTATTTGAGATTTCTGAAGCATTTTCTTTCATAGTAAGATATTACCGTTTTGTTCCCAATGTGCCGACTACTTTTGTCACCGAACTCCCCCCAGTACGTTCAATCCTGAATGAAAATAAAGGAATTCTGTAAAAGATGTTTCCCTGTCCGCGCAGTGTCCGTGCAGAAAAAACAACTTGTTCTCGCTGTAGAATCTGACGGTTGAAGAGCAATGATGGTATGTTTCACAAACAAATGATTTTAAAATAACGCATTTTGTAAAAAGCATGTGCGTAGAAAGATTAAATTTTAACAGTTCAGGAATATATGTGATGGTCGATTTGGTTTTCCGGTAGTAATTTTAAACTTCAACACAGGGAATTTTTGTTTAACCCCGCGCCCCCCCCCCCCCCCCCCCCGATTGATTTCTGAGACACGTTTGTTTTCATTGAAAAAAATTGATGTCGCGACTGTGCTGGCATACTCGAATCCTTTTCTTCTGGTCTTCGAAGACATTTTTCTAGTCAGCTGGATCCAGTTGGGTCCATTTCCGCAATAGCGCACTGTATTTCTGTTTTCTGTTCAAACGACTTGAAACTTTCGGGGGGGGGGGTATGGCGTGAGGTCACGAGATCTGCACTTTTTGATTAGCACTTAACGAGCGAATCGCTTAAATATACGTTTCTCCCTTGGGAAATCCTAGAATTTGCCACGTTGATTTACGTTTGTGCTTACGTTTTTGCTTGTATTTCATTACGCTGCTTCTATTTTTCTTTTTATGTACAGTGAAACCTGTGTATAACGATACTGTCTATAACAATAAACCTGTCTATAACGATATTTTCCTTGGTCCCAGTAAAATCTCAGCATGAATAAACAAACTGTCTTTGACGATAACCTGTCCATAACAAAATTTTTTAGGTCCCAACAATATCGTTGTAGATAGGTTTTATTGTACATGCTAGCTGCGTCGCCCGACTTTGCACGGTCTTCCTCGTAAATAAAAGTTATGTAAGTGACGCGTGTTCAACAATCAGACTTGGAAATATATAATTTCCCACAGCAGATCGCGGAAAAATAACCAGAAAGGAAAAACTTGAAATCCCCCGATTACAGGAAAAGCCGCACATTAAAAGCTACAATTTTATTTGTTCACAGTCGAGAAAAAAATAGCTACAGACATTTCTTCTCAATGATTTTATTCACGCTATTTAAAACTGAGCTCGTGGGAGACTATTAATTTCCGATTTAATACTGCTGTTCCAATACTTAAAAACACTTGTACTTTTCTCGTGATGATTTTACAGCCTTGGCGTTTTTTGAAATTCGAAGGAAGTAAATTTACTTCGGGCAGGGTTCGTACGGGTCATGGAAATCCTGGAAAGTCATGGAAAAAAAATAACGGAATTTCAGACCTGGAAAAGTCATGGAAAATTGAAATTTTCATTTGAAAGTCATGGAAATTTATTTCAAGTCATGGAAAACTGTCCTGGACAAAGAGAAAGGAACAGTAACTAAAGGAGCATTAGAAATCTTGAGTGATTTAACAGTGCAGCACATAAAAGCTATTAAAAGTGGAAAATTGAACGATCCCAAAATCAAATCTGAATTTTGAAATCTCATTGCATCCACTTCTGTCGCAGCCGCTTGCCATTTTTTGCGATGTGATTTTACTGCCTGGACATCATTTATTTTGAATTTTCTGTTATTTTCAACATTTCTTATGTTTCATATTCTGTAGTAGCAAAATTTCACGTTCTTAGTTTTGCCACGCCCACTCAAAAAAAGCAATTCAGTTGCATGCAAGTTCAATTCCATCACTTGTAAAAACTTTATTATTAAATTTTTCAGAGTTTATCTTAATTTGTTGAATGTTTTAGAAAATATAGATATTAAGTGAGGCGACACAATACAGAAAAAGAGGAATTCGAATGCTTAAACAGTAGTGCCCAACATACGGCACGCAAAACTAATCCATGCGACCCACTGCTACGTTCAATGTCGGGAATTAAACGTGTTCTGAAATTTCTGTACCTATTAATTTATATGCATTTGAAAATGCAAATTTGTAAACAAAACAAATATACTTTTGAATCAGAAGATTGATTCATTACTGAACGGTTTTTTCAAAAAAGATCTGGTTTGGAAACATAAAGAACTAAACTATGTGGCTTCACTTTAAAGAACCAAAATACTGTCATTTATGTGGATGATTAAAGGCACTGTTGACACTAAAAGGTAACTTTTGAAGCAAATTTATTGAAACTTAGTGATGACTCATTCAACCTTTGTCCCATTCAATATCATTCTGCCTGTTTTTTTTTTTAAAAAAATCATACATTTAAGCATCATCATATTTGCTTCACTGCATTTTTACTTTACTTAAATTTATATGATAAAGACAAATAAGAATAGTTTAGTTTTTTAAGTGTGCACTTATATTTTTTCCACAACAGTAAGTGCTTTAATGAGGCTGTGGGACGTTTTGCTAATGCTCATTTCCAAATATTACCAAGTTTGAGATTAAATAGTGCTGTTCTCTTCATGTAACGAGGTCATGAAAATTTTCATTGAAGTCATGAAAAAGTCTTGGAAAAGTCATGGAATTTTTTCATCCAAATAGAGTATGAACCCTGTTCGGGGGTATTTTTCGCTGGTTTTCGAATGAGACTAAATTCAGGACAATCAGATAATTATGTCGGGTAGAAAGAGCCATTTAATGCCGTTTTCGGGTCCTAAAATTAAAATTCGAACGGTTCGGTACTTTTTTTGGCGTTTGAAAAAAAGAATCCTGCGTTCTTTCTCGGGTGCTCAAGTACCTTCTTGCCAAATTTGATCGAGATCCGACGTAAACTGGATTTGTATAAGGAACATACATACACAATATACTACACACATATATATTCTTTGTTTTATTTATATAGTTTGTGTGGTGTGTTTTCTTCAGGGTTCGTCAAACTGGGCTCAGCCCGAAAAAAATTACTTTTCTTTTCTTTTATTGACTGGCTACTGGCTTAACCTGCACTTGACCACATATAATTCAATTCTATTGATTTACCCAATTTTTGATTAATATATTTTTGAAACATTATCATTAAGTGATATCAGGTAAAGGGAGCTGCCCTCCCACAGCCTACAGCAACATTCAAATAATATATAAAAAGTTAGTTTCTCTGTTCTAATTCAATTAAGATTAAAGTGCTCTTAAGCAACACATCAACTGTAATTTTGCCTCTTGTAGGGAGTTATCTCGTAAATTTCATAACTACATATTAGTCTTCATTTCCGGATAGGGGGATACTATTTGAGCGTCGAAGAATATGTGAGTAACTCATTCTCACCATCTTGATGCTTAAAATCTCTCATTGGATAAAGTCATTTTATTTCTTCTCTGACGCACTTAAAAAAGCGACAGCTCTTTTTGGCGGCGACGATAATAACATTCATCCGGTCATCTTTATCCCATTAAATGAGCACTAAGTAGTTTCTAGATCAATTTGGAATTATTCTTCTCTCCCTCGTGTTAGGATGAATACCCACTCCCCGACTTAGAATGAATGACGCAATAGACCGTGTATCGTTGTTCAGAGTAAAATGATATTAAAAAAAAAAAAAATTCTGTGGTTAATATCTGTTTAAATGATAAATGACAATGTTTCTTTTTACTTCTTAATTTATTATTATTTTAGGGCTTTTTGTACTCATGTCCGAACAATTTTAAACTTGTTTGGCTTAGTTAATTTCATTGTGAAAGTGCTCGAAAAGAAAGTGAAAATAAGTAAGAATTTAGTCTTTTTCTTCCAAATGAATGTTTATTCAGTCCTCCATCTTTTTTTTTTTTTTTTAACTTTTCATGTAAGAAAAGAGTTCATAGGAAAAGCAATAAAAAGTTAATCGCGTTTGGGTTTTAAAAAAAATGTTACGAGCATAAACGGAAATGCATAAGAATTATGAACATTTAATAGGTAGCGTATATTAAGACCATTCCACGGAAAAACGTAATTTGGTCCTGCACTTGACGTTTCATACATTTCATTAAAAATAGTAATTTAAAAGGGTAACGAATAAAATTTTGTTGCTTAAGAAATCAGAAATGTATGTGTCACTTCTTTAGCAAACAATCTTGCCATTGCCTATTCAAATTATTTCCTTTTAATGAAATATAGGAACCGTCACGTGCGGGACAAAAAGACCGTTTTCAGTGGAATGGCCATGTACAAGAATTTTTGCCAACGGTTTAAATTATTATTTCTCAACAAATGAGATAGCTTCCGATACGTTGAAACCTTAGCTCTCGAAATCAATAATTTGTTTCGTCATTGCTATATTAAAAGAGCAAGAACATTAAGTAATGCATACAGCCATCTTCAAGCGGTTGACTTTGGATGTCCCGCACTTGACGCATGCAAATAAATTTTAAGTAACAAAGTTATTTAATGAAAATAATACTGTGTCAGGAGTATGTATCAAATGTGAAGATTAAAAAATGTGCTTACTCCTGTTTAATCAAAATATTAAGATTCATAACAAAATGTTGTTGCAATTATCGAGGCGAGTCCCTTCGTGTGGTAAAACCTAAGGAGTATCCGCTGAGAGGTGGGGTAAGGTGGAAAAAAGTAGATGGTTCTTGTAGCCGTGGTAGGTGCTATTGTAGAGCAATATTGAAGAAAACTTTTCAATGACGTATACTAGGGTTTGAACTCTGTATGCGTTTGACTCTAAACTTTGAAAAGCCCACTACATCCCTTTATCACTTCCTCAACTCATGTTAATGTTTTCGAGCTCATGTAGTTTCAATTTTCTGTCATAAGGTACAAAATTATTGGCAGCTGGCATGTTATTTTTCACAGGGTGGCGACAGATCAGGGAGATCAGGGAAAAGTCAGGGAACTTTATCACTCAGGGAAATATCAGGGAATTTTGAAAAAATAGCAAAAATTCAGGGAAAATTGATCAAATGAAAAAAAAAAAAAAATACTTGCAAACTGAAATACTTTAATTCCCTGCGAATTTTCTGCCAATTATTTGTTTCTAAAAAAGTAAAATTAATGAGGTACGATTATACAGTGCTGCATATTAGTACAACTTTTTTCCTCAAGGTCAAAGTATTCAATCTTAGGATGAGCTTCCTAAGATTGCATCTGTGAAGTTGTTTATTTTACCTTGCTTGAATTTTCTTTCCAAGCATTCCAAGCTACGAAAAAATAAGCAACCCTACAGGCAAAGAGGAAGCCGTCATTAATGACTTTGCTGTCTTGTCTTTACTCTTGAAGTGATTAGCATACTGTTACATACTGTTATCACGATTTCAAGAAAAAATCCTTGTTTTTTAAATTGATACTGGAAAAATCTTAAAAGTGTTTGCTTGGAGTTTTAAATTTAATTGTTAAAATTAAATTTTCACTTAAAATCTTTTTTTTTTTTTTTTTTTTTTTTTTTTTTTTTTTTTTTTTTTTTTTTTTTGCCACGGTTTGCATGGTTTATTTCAGTTTACACAATGTTTTTTTTTTTCAGACTTTAAAACTCTTTAATTTTAAAACCATATACATATACATTTTGAAATTAATAATTGTTTTTGAATTTAAATATTGTTTGTTACTAAAGTAATCTAAGATTTTTTTTTCTATAACTAATGAAATCATTTGAAATTGAGTTGTGTACATAAGTAAATATTTTTATCATTTTTTAATAGTTAAATACTGTATTCATTCTCTAAAACCTAAGTTCTTGATTAGAGAATAACTCAATATAATTGGTTGTTGAAAGATTTCAATTTATTTCACATAAATATGTCTATTCTGCCGTGTGTAAGTAAAGGGCAGTAACTAAACTTATTTTTTTTTTTTTTTGCCTTTTTCATTTTTGTCATCTATTATACGTTATCTTTATTGTACATACTGGCTTATTTGGGTTCCGCTGAGAAAAGGGCGCGAGAAAAATGTCTAATTCCAACATTTTCCTATTGTTAATACTGTCCACCACACATTTCTTGAAATATCTGGAAAACGAATATCTGCAGATACTGCCGTTTACCTGTACACGGCGTATATACGTAATTAAAACTACATTACTTCTATACATTAACTATCACTTGTTATTCTTGCAGCAACAATTATACTGCTTGAAAATTAAATTCAAGATTATTTCCATTTAAATTTTTTAGTTTTATCATGATTAGATATGTCTTTAAGAGTGATTTTAATAATTTCTTAGAATTCTTATGTTAACTGGTTCCTGGAAGTAAAGTATTTGTTTTAGTTTTCCTACAATATTTCTCTGTCGATAATTTAATATACTATTTTTACCAAAAAAAGGATGCATCTTTTCAAAATATATTTTTAATTAACTACTTAAACCATTCTAAACACTGCATTTTATTTAATGCGCGAAGCTTTTCAGGTATGGCAAAGAAAGGAAACCATTATCATTGGTAACGTAAATCAGGGAAATTTGGTGAACTTAATCAGGGAAATCAGGGAAAAGTCAGGGAACTTTTTTTTCCAGTTCCTGTCGCCACCCTGTTTCACATGTGTTCGTATAAAGTGGCAATTTTGTATCTTGAAATCGATGTGTTGCAAAAACTTTTAAAGTAGCCAAACACCCTAATTTACTAAGAAAAAAAAAAAGTTGAGTTTCAAATTTTTATGAATTTGGAGAGTCCCAATATTCTTCTTTCTAAATCCACCTTTTTTTTTTTTTTCAAATCGATGAATAATTGAGAACTAGAAAAAAATTAATCGATGAATAATTGAAAAAACTAGAAAAAATTACTTAACTCAAATACATTGCTTATAACAGAAATTTAATTTTTCTTTCTTGATTTTCTCATGAACACGTTTTCAAAGTTTTTATTTACGCCAAATGCTCTAGCAAAAAAAAAAAAAAAAACTATTCACTCTATCAAACTTTGCAAAAATGCTAATTGAACATATCATTGTGATATAAACCTCTAAAAGCTTATGTACATGCAATATGCAGGGGTCGAATTGTCCTATAAATCCTATATTTTCAAAAAAAAGCATCAAAATTGTCCTATATTTCCTATATTTTTCAAAAATGTCTTATATTTCCTAAATTCCCGTTTTTTACCCTATATATCTTTTAAAAGGAACAGTAAATAAACTTTCTGACATCAGATTTTTCGCTAATAGTAGGTACGTGCCCAAACGAATTTCAAATTAAAAAACTGACTAAATCCTGCGACAGGCATCTTCTCTCGTTGGCTACAGCAATGTGACGTCACTATATAGTAGGTGGAGTTTCGAGAACTAAATTTGAAGTTGGTTTTAGAATTTCGCGTTTTGGGGGGGGGGAGGGCAACAGCCGTTTGTTTTGTTTTCCATCATGGGTTTTCGTTGATATATTTTGTGTTCAGTGCATTTTCTGATCGTAATGTTCTAATATTCTTTTTGCAATCTTTTCTTTTTGTGGAATTTTGGGATCGTGGAATGTCAGTTCCTTATGATGTTAAAACGTAGTTTGTTGTAATAAGTGGAATTATAATGGCGAAATCGCATCGCTTAACAAAGTTTCGTGTGGAGTGGTTGAACCAGGAGGGCATTAATTGTACAAATTGTGGAGCATGGTGCACTAAAGGAAAAGATGATTTTACCGCTTTTTGCCATTTTCGCAACTGTTCAATGCCCATAAGCAATAGTGGATTTTCGCAATTGAGGCTGCATGCTTAAACATCCTAGCATAAAGAAAACTCTGAAAAACATCATAATGATCCTTCTCAAGCTCTGTTTGTGCTTAATACAAGTGGTGAAGGGTTCAGTTTCGATATAAAATCAAAGAACATTGGAATTAGTACTTGGGTCATGAGTGGGAAAGAAAAAATGAAAATTATCTTTGTTCAAATTTTGTTTAATTATTTACTATATAAAGTACACTGTTTTTTCAAAAAATATTCTTTCAACTACAGGAAAGTCATTTCAGATGTAAATTATAATTTTGTTTGAGTTTTTTTTTTAAACAAAATCATTGACAAGAATAACTAAATAATATATGATATGTATTATTTCTTTTTTCATAGCAAAATTATTCATATAATGTGTCCTATATTTGTCCTATATTTTTTGTGGAAAATTTCCTATATGTGATTAGTCGGTCACTTCTACCCCTGAATATGTGGTTTGGAATAATGATGAATTCTAGTTAGGGGGCAAAAAGCACGTTTTTCTGAGGAATGTTTCAAACATTTATCCATTAACCTGGATTTAATTAACTATTTCCAAATTGGAGGTTCGTATCACTCTCTGATATCTAACAAAGAGATAGACACAAAAAGCTCTAAAAATTATGAAAAAGTGAATTCATTGGAAGGGTTAAAGAAAGGCAGTTTTTTGCTTTAAAAAAAAGCTTTAGAAAAAGTTTTTCATTTAATAAATGGTCAAAATGTGTTATTTAGGTGATATTTAATCATTTGAAATTTTAGGAGGTGGTACTGAAAATTAAAAGAAAAAAAATATTTAGAGTGTTCGCCTACCTTAAATTATTCAATAAATTTCGTTTATTTGATTTACTTTAATTTTAAAACAAGTTTTGCTTTGGTATTTCACCTAAAAGAAAAAATTTCAATGTTTTTAGAAACGTTTGGTCTCTTGTTCATAAGTGGTTGAAAATTTTTGCCGAATAATTAAGACGTTCTCAAATTTTTTAAAATTTCCACAACCAGGTTTCACTGCATGAAATAAAATAAATAAAAAAAGAATCTTCCCATCACAGGTTTCATCACACCTATTTTTAGGTGCAAGATTTTGTATCTTCTTTCTATTTTGCTATAAGTGCACCTTCGTTGCTTGAGAATTATCTGCCGCCAAAACGTGACATAACGGATATTGATTGAAATAGCGGTTCTCCTGCTCTCATAACCTTGAGGAGTGATAGAAAAGTCGGTTGCCGGTTTCTATGGTATACTTGAAAGTGCTTGAAAATAAAGAAAAGAAAACTTCTTGAAAAAGAATGTGCTTTTAATACGCTAGTGTCTAATTTCAAGTGGGAGATCTTAACTATGGAGCATTCGCTGATGAAGCATGCATTGTATTAAATCTTTTGTTTTCCTTTCTGGATATTCTCTTATTACCCAAAAATTAAGGGAGGGAAAATATAGTGAAGTACCGTTTATACTTCTGCTTCTTCCAGAACTTAAAAAAAAAAAAGCCCGCCGTCCCTTCCCATTTTTTGTCACGCATTGTTTTGTAAGGTTCCGATAATCTTTAATTTTTTACAAAGTGTCAAATGATTTAGATCACAGATTTTAATCATTAATCAATTTGCTTTTTTGCATTTACTTTTTTAATCAAATGTGTTTGAGGGGAAGAAAATAGATGTGAGTTTTTTTTTTTCCCCCCGGATAATTTACATCAGAACCTTACATTGAAAGGGTTTCTGTAACCCAGAAACGCGTAAAAGCTGGTTCCATTGCTTTATTTTACGTAAACTTTTTTTTTTTTTTTAAAGAGAAAATGTACTAAAAATACTGTATCTCGATTTTGAATTATTTTTCGCTTTCTATTTTAAAAGTTCTGTAGCTGCAATCCCAGTTGGAGCATCTTGTGATGGTTGTTCTATGATGTTCAACCTCAAAAATTCAATGGCTATTTTTTTTTTTTTTTTTTTTTTTTTTTTTTTTTTTTTTACGAAGAAGGAGAATAATTTCAGTTTCCCGAGAACATTTTTTATGATTTTAATATTCATGTTTATAACTGTATCATTTCGTATTTTATCCGCAGAAAAGAAAAGGAAAAAAAAACCTCGCATACCTTTAATGTGTTGAATCTGTAAAACGAGTTTCTGCCTTGTCTTGTTTAAAAAATTGTTCAACTAAAATTACGCAGCCTCTTTTTTTTTCCTCCCCTTCGATCGAGTGTTTCCTTCTCTCTATTTTATCAAACTCCCAGTCAGATTTTCGACGTCTATTTGTAGATTTTGAAACGTAGTTAACGTAAGCGTAGTAAATATTTATTTTAAATCTTTGCTTGCGCTGAAAGACCTAAAGCAGGTTCACCACTCCCCCAAGGTTATATTTTCGTACTTTGCGTGTGTTCATGTAACTTCTTCCCGGCCTACGAATACCTTTTAAGTCAACTTTTCCGTTTGAAATAACTCTCAAAATTGGTTGATTAATTATTACTAAAATTAATTAATTCATGAATTCAATAGCTTGCTGCAGAATAAAGATTTTAAAACAACCATTTTGCTTACTGGCGTATAAAATCGTATTTTGTCTGACTATTGAGTGGCATCCCAGCTTCTACTAATATGCTAGGAATGTTTTCATCATTTCAAAGCTCTAGTTTTCCATTTACCAATTGGTTTTAAAATCATGTGCAAAAGCAATTTAAGAAAAATATCATCAATTGCAGAAAAAAATTAATGTGCAATTCTGTTTCCTGTACATTTTAAAAATAAATTGATAAGAAGGAAAAAAAATCCCGCTGAAATCTCGCATTAGTTCAAAATAATCTAAAACATGTTTTCTAACACGCCCGCGTCCTGGTGAAGTCATAAGAGGAAAAGAAAAATCCCTCATTACTGGAAAATTTCTCATACCTAATAAGACGAAGTGTCAAGATAGAAAATTTAACCGAAAAATACGAGTAACGGTCGCTGAGTTGTCTTACTTTGTTCAAAGTTAAACATTTTTCGCTGAAGTAATTATTACGTTTTTAGTTGCTTTTTTTTGAGCTGCTTTGTTTCCTTGCGAACACATATGTTGGAGAATATCGCTTGTTTTCAAATCCGTGTTTAAAACATCAGCATTCACGCAAGAAAATGTATGCTAATATCTTGCTTTTGAGCCATAATAGAATGCATATACGGTAAAGGGCAAAATTAGCAATCGTCACCAGGGGCGTGCACAGAAACGTTGAGGCCCGTCACAAATGACTTTTATGGGGGCCTCCTCCATATTGTTTACCCTGCATCTCTATATATAATTCATCCCTCATTTTAAAAATCTCGGGCCCCTTCAGGCTGGGGCCCGGGAAAACAGGTGTCCCTTCTCCCCCCCCCCCCGTTCATGCCCCTGATCGTCACCGTTCACGGGGTACTAAATGAAGGAAATTGTAATAAGAAAAGTCATCTGACAGTCGCTACTTCCAAAAATAAATGAGCTGAAAATATTTTAAAAACATTTAGTGATTGATAAAACTTTTCCCCACCAAAATAAGCCATTATGACTTAATTTATTAAAACAAAATTGATAATATTTCAAAAGAGCGACAACTAATGAAGTTGCTACTACTGGTCATTTGACACTAAAGATTTTCCCCAGTTTTGCCTTTTACTCTTACTCGTATCGATCTACGACATCTGCCTCTGACGTTGGGAAATAAGGGAAAATTTAAACCACATCTCTTGCAACCAAATCTTGATTCATATTGCTTGAACTGTCAGCCAGTCCCGATGTAGTCACCCCCCTTCCTTCTAAAATTGCCCTTAACTTCTTCATACGTGAGTTTTTTTTTTTTTTTAAATAAAGAAAAGAGATTATTTAGGAAACACACCGGAAGATTTTAATAAACTGCATCGTTCCTGCCCTATAATTTCACATAATTTGTAGATCAAGAATTATGATCTTATTTCATCAAATTATTATGCAGAAATAAATAACCAGTAAAACTCTTCCCTTAAAAAAAGTAAATACACTAAAATAATTCACTCAAATACATTATTTTTCGGCATTTTCCTTGCATACCCGTTAAATACCAGAGATCCTAAAACCCTTGCCCCCCTTAGAAGTGCTCTACTGTCTTTATACGTGCGTGCCTCTTTTAGAAGAGCCTTCTCTTGATTGTTACTATTGCAGCAACTCGCGTTCTTTAACAAGCTCCTTCCATTTTTATGGTAGCATTTTTTTTGTCTCCAAGAATCCTTGCATTAGGTCATTTATTAGGGCCCCTTGCTTGACGAGGGATCTGGTGGCTGATTGCATAGCTGTGAATGCAGTATGTCGAGAAACGGTGGTGGGGGTGTATGTAAAAGGGATGGTTGAGCAACTGTTTCCGGCCGATGCACGTTTCCTGGCGTCTTATATATTAAAAAAGAAAAAAAAAAGACAACTTCCTCGATTCCCCCTGACTCTTTCGGGTAGGTAGCAATTTGCGTTGGTAGTATTTAGTTTGATAATTGACGACTGTCTTTGCGAACTTGCTCTGAGGCATCTTGAAAATTCTGGGCGTATACAAGTTATGAAATGGATGAGGAGTAAGTCATGAAAAAAAAAAAAAAAAAAAAAAATCATAACAATTAAGTCGATGTTGGGGGGGGGGGGATCATTTGTGAAAAGTTATAAATTCGGATATTTTTGTATTGATAAGACTTGGATTCATGAAGGTGAACAAATAAATAATCGCCTGATTGGGAAATCGATCGTAAGCGGGGAATCAGTTCAGTAAAATTTATTAATTAGAAACTGGTTATAAAAAATCATGAGTAACAAATTCGTTTCGGGAAAAAGCCGTGAAGTTAATAGTTATTGGTCGTGAAATAGTCATGGATTGAAAAGGAGAAGCCTATTTAAATTCTTTTGCCCTTTTTTGTGTGTATGCGTGGTTTTCAATAGAAAACCGTGGATTAAAATGACCTCCAAATCTTATTGATTCCAAATATTTTCTCTTCTAAAATAGTCGCAAAACTTGGTTATTATCATTCAAATGTCATCCTTAATTGAACAAGCATGTTTCATAACAAAATAAAAAATTAATCTATTAGTTAACACCTTGAAATTGATTAATTTAGTCAAATTAGAATCCTTTTTAATTGTATATTAATACTTCTTATAACTTGTGTGTTTTATCCCCGTTTTAATTTTATTCAAATTATTGAATTTGTATTCGGATCCTTTTTAGGACATTCTTGATGGTAGTCGAAAGATTTTAAGTCATTAAAGCCGGACTTGTTAATTATGCTCCGAAACTTGGCCAATTTTCAAAACTGCTCATCAAAATCTCTAGGGTCTCGCTTTCCTGATTTCGCAAAAATTCCTGCCTTATCTTTGAGAACAACTTTCTCGTTGTTTGAGGCAAGATTTGTTTTGTTGCAGAAGAGGGTTTCGGGAGCATCTTGAGTTCTTTAAAGTTTTCGAAGAACTTAAGATATTGCCTTCTTTGTTTCAGTCTTGTCCCTAAGCAAACTTCTTTCTTTTTTTGCATTTAGTGCTGACTTCATTTTTTGTAAAAATGTAAACAACTTATCAAGTAGTTTCTAAAATTCGTTCAAAACTAAGATAAAAGTTTAGTGGTTGTTTACAGCTCATGCGTATGCATCTTTTATCTTTTTCAAAAGTTTGAAAATGGTCATTTTAAGAGCGTTTCACTTTTTTTTTTTTTTTTTCATTTTCATGTGAATTATTTTTCTCGTCATTTTAATGTTTACGATTAAATGATGGACAGAAATTATTCTTAGTTTATCTAAAATATTTCAGAACCTAAAAGCTACAAAACTTTAGGTAGTGTAAAATAATAATAATAATAATTTTTAGTTGCACTAGATATACTAGAAACATTTAGTAGACTACATTCTTTGGACGATTAGTCTTAAATGTTCTCACAGAGAAATAGCAATAAGTTTTTGGAAATTGATCTGAAATGTTTTCTAATCGTTATACGTGCGTTCTTATTTCTTGCTAGAAGGCCCTTTAGTAGAAATAGCTCGTCGTAGACTCTTGAGTAGGCTCCACATTATTTCTGAGTGTTTTTCTTTCTTTTTTTTTTTTTTTTTTTGGTTTCGAAAATACAGTTGAGTCCCGACTTACGCGTGGGATGCGTTCCAAGATCCCTCGCGTAAGTCGAAATTTCGCGCTGTGGAAAAAGGTATGCGTAAAAACTTTTTAAAAACATATCCAATCATTTAACACATTTGTAAACACCACTTTAAACTGTTTTAAACGATTCCTTAACTATACATTACCAGTTCTTACATCAAGAACGGAATTTTTTATTTGTATTTAAAAAAAAGCTGTTTTATTCGACTAAAAATACTGTTACGACGATGCAAAATCAATGATCAATGGGAAAGAAGGACATAAAATAAACTAGTATGGCACGCACAGTGTACTAATAAAATAATGCACTATATTGTACTGTATTGTAGATCCAGTAATGATATTTGTAACTTAAAAAATGAAGAAGATGCTGATTTAGGCTGCGTGATCAAACCGTTATTCGAATATATATTATAAATACAGTTGCATCGCTCATTCTTTTATAACGTTTTCGTCTATGGAAACATCTCTCTTCCATGTTTTTTTAATTTACAATACAGGGGCAGCTTCTATTTTCATCATTTTTGCATTTGCATAGACACAACTCGGCGAACTTTTTCCTTTCCTTTTTTTCCTTCCCGCGGTTTCCTTTTCTTGACTTTTAATTGTGAGTAGGAAGAGTCACTCATACCCAATTGTCGTGTTACCTTACTTTAGATAAAACAGCGGTGTTAGGTGTCATTTCATCAACTTTCGCATTTAGAATGAAAAAAAATAAATGGAAAATGAGGAGTAGTTATTTGTATGCACTAACAAAGCAATGTTTAGACTAGTCAGTAAAGGAATGAAGGTTCATTTGCGAAAAAAAATATTTTTAGTAGTCAATAACAAAGTCGATACTTATGCACCACGAATCCGTTCCGAAAAGTTTCGTGTTGCTGGCGAGAAATTAGCGTTAAGTCAAAAAAATTTTACTGCGGAAAAAAATCGCGTTGTATCCATTTCGCGTAAGTCGAATCGCGTTGTAGCGGGAGTCGACTGTAAAACCATTTCGCTTTGTGAACAAATCTGTCAATTTTAAAGTAGAAAAATGCAGTTCTGGAATGTACATTTTCAGAATGTATCACCATTGCTGCGGTCACTCATCTGGTGTGCTAATTCTACATTAGCTACCAGTTTGTTTGACTCTCTTGGCTCCCTTAAAGCTGGTCGCCACCAGCTAATGTGATTCCTATTCCGGGCTGATGAGTGCTAAAAAGCACGAAACTGCAGTCCTCGGATGGAATAACTGAGCTGGTGGTGTATTTTAAGTAATCTAATGCTGGTTTACCTTGTAGACTATTTTTCGATTTTCTAATTTGCATCATAGACCGCTGTAAATAAAATCTGTTACTGACCTAGAAAGTAAAGAAAATATGTAATTAAAGTTTTTTTTTAAAATTGGTTATGGAATTGACGTACGATTTGCTGTCAAAAGTCACACTGCCGGAGTTTTCCCTCATAACCAAAAAAATAAAAATCCCTGTACATCTTGTCTTTTCTGATAACTTCAAGGATTATTTTCACCAAATTTGACAAAAAAGGGGAAAAAAAAAGCAACGCGTTTGATTTGAAACTGCGTAATAAATTCAAAAACATACGAAATGCAAAATACTGAAACAGAGACCTTCCTTTTGCTCAATTTGTTAACTGAAAGCTTTACAGAAGTTCCCATTATGTTATGTTTAAATTACAGGTTGAGTAATTTTTATTGAAGCAAATGGTTTGCATAATTAGCTTTCACTTGTATAGTGTTTCAAAACAAATAAGATTACGTTAGCAATTTGATGCCATTGCAGATAGTACCAGAGCGGAAGTTAACGCGAAATATGAAAAACTTGGCTGTGAAAATCTGTTTTATCGCTAATCGTCTCATTGAGAGCTTTAACAAAAAAAAAAAAAAAAAATTATGAACGGTTACGGAATGCGCAAAACGAACGATCAGCTATTTATTGCGCATAAGTTTTAGGTATAAATGTCTAAAATTTTAAGGATAATGAAACGAAGTATTCCTAGATATGAAACGGAACTTGAAAAGTTTTCTAAAGCACTATTTAAATAAATAAATTCTAAAACTTGACAGATTTCTTTCAGCTATTTTGACAACTGTACACAGATTTTTAATTCTTGTTTACCCAATTATATTACTTCAAAATATTCAAATATGAAAAAATAATATTTTTTCAACTTCTTCAGCACCGAAAAAGCATGCCTTGCGTCGCAGTATACTTTTGGTTCTGTAGTGGCAGATATTTGGTCTCCTGAGGCTTTGAACTCAAACTATCTTTTTTTCTAATCAAGTACAGCCATTTGCTCAGTTTTGCGTCAGTCAGTACCCGGGTTCAAAGTAAAATTATTCGCTTTTAATTCTGGAAAAGTGCTGCACTCTATCACAAAAATAATCAATAAACAGAAAACGAATTGTTGTACATGTTGCTCATTTTTCTCTGGTTATAAGACAGAAAAAGAGGCAATTACACACCAAATAACAGATGAAAACAGTATTTTTTCAAATGAGCAGTATAACTAACTCGGGCTAAAAATGTTCAATTGCAAACACTAATCTGTAGGGTGTGTGACCGTCTCTTATGGTGATATGGATTCATTTTCAAAAATTTAGAATGAAAAAATGAGCACTAAACAAATGTAACATCCGACCCGAAAGGAGTTTTTATATCTATTGCATTACACAGCCTGAAATGTAATTATTTTACTGCAGAACTGCTTTTACATTTCCCTGCAAGGTACATTTGCATTTATTATTATTTTAGCAATCGCACTTGAATCTACAAAAAAAAAAAAAAAAACCCATTGACTAGACTGCGAATAGCACACTCAACACAAACACATGAAAAGAAACAAAACTGCATCACAATGTAAAGTTTAAGATCAAGTAAAAAGTGCTAACGACAATCAATTTGGAGTTCTTGAAGTTTATCTAGGGGACTTTTGAGTATCTAATTGGGCATATAAAAATTTTGTTGCTGTTATCTTTCTCATTCTAATTTTTCATTTTTGTTGCTAATTTTTAAATGCAGTGTATAAGAAAACCGTGACGCACTCACATGTTACTGCTAAAGGTATTAATAAAAATACAGTGAAATCCCGTAAGAGTGAACTTCAAGGGACCGTACATTTTGTTCGTTGTAACGAGAATTTCGTTGTTTTGGAATTCAAGCAATGAAATGGTAGCTAAACCTGGACTGAAAACTTACTTCGTTAGATTGGTATTTGTTGTAACAGGATTTCATTGTATAAGGGTCATTTCCTTGCGAAATGAGCAAATCAGCTGTGGCTGACATGTCACAGATTTCAATGAAAATTTTTATTTAGGTAAACCATGCATATCTATGAGGAAATGCAAAGCATGGAAGTTTAAAAACTGTTTGTTGCTTTGTTATTGACATTAGAAGTTGATGCTTACGCTAAGCCTAAATTTTCGGAGTTCATTGCTGCCAGTTTGTGACTCAATAACTCCATAAGTTATAAACGCACACTTAAAAAATATTTCCGCATTCTATAAACAAATCTCTATTGGGGAAAAAGCAAAGTAAAATTTATTCGGATCTTTTTTTGAATCTGAGATATTAACAAATATTGAAATTTTGCCAATTTACTTCAGATTTCAAATCACTCTTCTAGCTCTTTTAATGAAAATATAAGAGTAAAAATGATTCAGATTGAAAAACTATCTATAACTAACTATCTGCTCTAATTTAGTTACTGTTTATGAATTTCTTGATGACGAAATCGTACTTTAAAAAATCGAAAATTCTTTTTTTCCTCTATTTCAGATGGTTTTTTTTTTTTTTTTTGAAGATGAAGGAATGCTCTAAATTTACTCAAGTTTTTTTATGTAATATATTGAAGTGTCTTTTAGATGCTATTAAATTTTAATCATTGGTATCAGCGTATATTTGTTACTAGAGTAACTTGAACTTAGGCAAAATTTCATTAGTTAGTTCTTTTTATTGCAAGTTTAGCAAAACTAACCATTTCTTTCGTGTTTCATTTTCTCAAAAGCATGTTTATGAAGTATTTGCTAAAATGTAAATTTTTTTTTTAATCGAAATAAATGTTAGAAATACTTGCTTTTGCATCATTGAGTCGTTTATCTAGTGTTATGAATTCTCGCAATTTCACATAAGAGTCAATCCATACAGTTTCCATACAGTATAAACTACTCATTCATGTTCAAATAGTTCTAAGTTATAAAATTAAAATAATTATTTTGAAAATTACTATATGTTTTTTCAGTATAATGTATTATATAGGGCACAATATACGTAATTTAAGAAGGTGCAATGAAGTTTTCACACTTTTAATTTCTGTTTTAGTGTGTGAATTGACTAGCAAAATTGCACAATTTCAAAGACCTGTATCTTTTTTACTAACCAAATACAAAAAACAATATGCATAACATGTATAGTACTTGAATGGAATATTCAATTGGCCACGAAATTTTATTTTTAATTCCATCCCCTTTTGGTTTACAGGGATCTAAAAATGTCATTTTTCCGATTTTTGAGGGGCTGTAATCTATAAAGGGTGCACAAACACACAGCAACAGTTACATATTCTTTTTAGCATGGCTCCACTAATTAGTTTTTGCCGTATTTCATTTTGTGTTTCCGTCCCCTACGCGAGTTATCTCCCTTTGAAATGAGTAAAATTTTTACACTTGACCCTGAACTTTAACCTGTTGCCGTTATTTTAATTATTAACTTACAGCCACGTAACTCAGCATGTAAGACTATCAATTTATGCACTTTAACATCAAAACGTTAAAGTAATTGTCATAAATGTAATTCAAATAGATTTTGGCCAAAATGCAAAGATCTAAAAGTACCATTTTTGACTACGACAAATCACTTTTGATGACCTCTAAAAAATCAAGGATCCAGTTGAGAGAAAAAATAAAAGTGGTTTTAAACATTTTTCATATCCAGCTTTTAGGGATATAAATTTCAAAAAAATTAAAAATGGTCGAGCGCACAAATCCATTGAACCTGTATGGATTGACCCATAAAACACAAAGAAAATGCTATTTTTCTGAATTTTATTTTGCGTTTGGAAATCAAAAACCAATTTCGAGTTTCTTCAAGCAAATAGTAGAAACACAGCTCTATATTCTTGTAAAATTTTGAAGTTGTCCGAATTTTCCCTCATTTGAATTTTTGTGTCTATGTGAAGGGGAAAATCATTTTACAAAATGGCACTATGTTTAAAACTGATTTTGAAGACAAAGGAGTTAAAATACAACTTCAAAAGTAAATTATTTCTTTTATGATACTTGGCACATTATTGGGTATTAATTTCATCAAAGCTAATGCATTCCTTAAAGATTGAGATTAAAAAATAAAATGTTTAATTATGAGAAAATTGAAACATTTTCAGTTTTTGAAACTCGTTAAAAGTTAACTATAATAACTTTGAAAATTTTACTGACATCAGATTAATTACCCTACTCCATAGATGGCAACAACATGTAACTTTTATATTTCCATTAAATAGTTAATAAGATAAAAGACTTCAAAAATGCAACATTTAGCATTTATGAGAATGCTGTTCAATTTGACCAATCTTCAATCGCATGTAACTATTCAAATAAAAAATTTTAAGCAAAAATATTTTAGATATTTTTATATAGGCAGAAAAGGAACCTGTGTACCAAATTTCATAAAAATCTGTTACCATGCGGCCACCACTTTTTTTGCGAATTTTGCTCATTTCGTATGGAATGACCCATAAGCAAGAAATAGGAACTTCTTATTAAAATCAGACACCTTCATCTTCAAATGAATAAAACAAATATTCCTCATGAGCATTTCGTTTTTGCAATGTAAATAGAATTTCTAACATTATAATTGCCCCATTGCTGACGTAATCTCGGCAAGTTCACGTAAACTTTCTTTTGCCATATAAGGCGAATCTTTTCGACCAATAAGTAACCTTCGCGGGAATTCGAAAGCCTTGTAGTAAGCAGAACTACGGATGTGCGAAGGGGATGTGACGTCTGGGGATCTGAAGGGAAATTCGGAACTCACATCCTCTCTCTCACTCGCAGTTGGCCCGCGATTCGCACGTGACGCGTGCACGACGAACCTCGTGACCCCCGAAGCTCCGTGATCTTTGTTTTCGGATTCGTGTTCTGTTGAACTTGAAAACGGAACCAGTTGCGAAAAGTGTTTTATGTAGTTTTAATCGATTCCGCTTGAGATAAAATTAAGGTGAGTTGCATTTTCTTCTCCACCTCCTTCCTCCTTTTTTATAATATTATTTCTTTAATTTGGGCCACAACCTCTGTGGAGATATAAGCACTCCGCAACGAAAGGGAAAGAACTCAATTTTGATGAAACATACTACTAATTTAAAATCTAAACTTATGCTCATTCTTGACCCCTAATTCACACTAAGTTAGCTTTCATCACTGGTGCGTTTTAGAGTAAACACTCTAATCAAAGTGACACATCATTAAAATTCCGTAATTTTAAAGAAACATTTTGAAGCATAGTGTTTGTTTAGACAACAAAAACCAACCGTCACTTATGTTGCGCGGGTGCGACGCATCACCTTCAAAAAAAAGTGAAACTTATTCTTCCTTTTTCATTCGTCATCACTCCTTTATTTGTTTCATTAAATTTTGATCATTTTCTAAGAACTATGCATCGCCATCGCCTGCTTTTAGGAACCAAACTCACCTTTTCGATTTCTCTCCCCCCCCCCCTTCATTGTGCTTAAAAAAAAGCTTTCTCGGCGTTCGTTCACGAACTAAATATCACATAACCATTTAGCATCGTGCTTTTCATGTTTAATATTTAATAGCTCAACATTAATCCTTCTAAAACAGAAAGTTCGCAGCAAATCAAAGTATTTATTTAAGTCTTTTGATAAAGAATCGTCAGAATAATATACTTCCCTTGCTTTAATTGCGACAGAATTTCATCTACCCATTCTTTCAAAAAACAAGAATCATCTGTTTCTTATTGCTTAAACCGTCTCTTCACTTTAAATGGTTTCTTTTGGATTTTACATAGTTCATAGGAAGAATATTTTTAGTTCATTATAGTAATGGTTTTGTTATTAATGAATTAATCGAAGCATAGTGTGTTATTTACTCCTTTTAGAACATTTTTCATCAACAGCTTTCGTAACCAAGTGTCACCAGCCAAATACAGTGAAAACATAATAAAAATAATCATGTACCGCCTTTGTCATCTTACTTAGAGTAGTACTAAATATTATTACCGCATCGTTAGAAAGTTGAATCTATTATAAAGGAGAAGTGTTATTTTTGATAAACAAAATTTGAATTAAAAAAAAAAGACTCTAGAATTAGCAGAACATGGACGGAATGAGAGTTATAAATTTTATTGTTGGTATATTTGGAATGGAAATTTAAGTGTATTTGGCCTAAATGTGATAAAGTGATACGGTTCAAGATTATTTACTTCAGCTTTTCTGAAGTTCTCTCTTCAATCGTCTGTATCGTGTTATCATTTTTTATCAGAAAAAAAGAAACTAATAAAACTGAAGATAATGTTTGTTGATAAATTGCATCGCGGTACAAGAAGTCGCAAGCGCTGTTTTACCAATTGACTGTTCTGTAACAGGAAAGTTTTTCCAAATCATGCTGTATAGCAGTTCCTACCACACCAGCAGGATTCGCCGATTTGTATCAGTTGAATAACATGATATATATCTGATAGTTGGTTTTGAAAGTATCAGGATAGGTTTTTTTTTTTATATTTATTTTTGCATCTGCGATATTTTTAGTATTTTTATTAATAGTATTATTTTATTAAAATTAAAAATAATATGCAGCATCAAATTAAGCGACTAACTTATTTTTAAGTATCAATATAATGTAAGAATATAGTAGTTTTTTTAATGTTATATCAATAAAGATATTGGTAATGAATTTTAAAATAAATAATACCAAGCGAAAAATTAAAAGTTGATCAGGAAAAATGACAAAATACCTTATATCCGTGTTGTGACTAATGTATTATTTTTACAATTAAACTGAGTGAAATACCTAATGCTTATTAAGTCAATAAAAATGTTAGTAACCGAAAAATTTTGTTTTTGAATAGCTAAATTGTCACATATTTCAAATGATTGTAAATATGATTCATACTTATTACAATTTAAGTATGAATTATGAGTTTTTATGCGAAATATATTTAGTAGGTATAGATCAGCGGTGCCCAGCTTTTTTTACATGAAGACCGCACCTCAAATTAAGATGATCTCGCGGGCCAAATCGCACTTAAAATTTAAATAGATTTTTTAAAAAAATTTAAAAATTCCTAAATAACATCAAAAAAAGCGGAAAAGTAAGGAAAATTACAGACCAAGAATCGTTGTCATCAATGCTAATTTTATTTTTTAAAACGAAAATTGGAGCGAGTATTTAGTTTCTGCTGATTGAAAGTATTGGATATATGTATGAAAATATCGGATATTTTGGAAGATATCCTGGTATTTTCGAACCCCTACCGGAATTACAAATTTCCATCTCTTTCCCGAACGCAGATGAGACAGTCTCCTACCATTTCTACTTTTTTTTTTATTTTTTTTTTATTTTGCCATATTCACCCTTTTTCTTCTTCAGGGGTGTTTGTGATCCGAAATTTCTGAAATATCCGAAAATTTTAGATTGCCGTTTCTGAAAATTTTGAACCTCATAACAAATTCTAAAACTAAAAAATTATTCAAAAAAAAAAAAAAAAAGCCTTTTTAAAATTGATTTTTGTATGCACATTTGAAGAGTTTTTACCCGGGGGGGGGGGGGTCCGAACTTTCTCATAGTTTCCGAAAATTTCAGTCTTCAGAAAATTTTACTTGAGTTCACTTGCACACCTGTTCTTGATTTTCAATTGTAGTAAAATGCATGTAATGATTACAAATGAGGCGGAATTTCTGTTCCTGCAGTATATCGACATCCTGCATTAATTACTAAATGACATTCAACAACATAAATCTCAACCTCGTCTATTTAAGAGAAATAGCGCTTATGGTCAAGGCGAACTGGTACCAATTCAGACGGAACCAACTTCGCAATTGTCTGCCGATAGTAGTGCGCCATATATATACTACTTCTTCTAGCCAATTATTATCTGTGGCACATAATCGAAAACCCATCAGCTCTTCGGTTAGTTTTAAAACTTATCGCTCCAATCGATTTCATAATAGAGAGTGGCTTTGTTCAAGAAAGAAGTTTCGATTTCATTCATTTCTGAATAAGGCTTGAAAAAGTTTCTAATAATTACCCTTTGTTGTTTAAAGAAAAGCTGAGTCTTTTTAAAGCAATGTAAACGGTATTTGGAAAAACTACGGTATAACAAACAGGAAGTATATGGTCACAGTTAAATTGACAGAGATTACAATATCTGATTCTCTGTTTGTTTTTTTATTTCAAGAAACTTCATTAAATTCCTTGGTGTCCGGAAATTGTATATTTCAGGGGTATTTTACTGTAAATGCCTGGTGTAAGTAGATGCATACATAAAAAGGGAAAGGTTATATTTTAATGGTCTTACTTTACCACTTTTTCAAAGGGGGTCAATCATTGAAGGTAAATTTGAACCATGCCATTTAGCGCCACTTCATATTTTTTCAGTATATATATGAAAAAAAAAAGTGCTGCAGTTTCACAGTAAGGTCTGGAGTAAGTTTAACCAAATAATAATAATAATAATAAGTAACAGTAATAATAATAAATCAATATTGTACACAGATAGTTGTGTCTTTCAATAATACTGCAGTCACTGTAAGGAAGCTATTTTTTAAACTGCTGAAACTGCTCTAATATTCAAGGCAGTATTATAAATGATAGATACCTTGTGATGTTCCTAAGTACAAAGAGTTCATGCATTTATAAACTTTATTTTACTGCATTAAAGTTGCAATACTCTCATTAAAAAAATTTTTGCATCTGATTTCTGACGTGGCTAAAAGTTTCCCTGAACGGCAAGATAGCTTTTACCGTTCTAATAGTTCAATTTTAAATGGATTGAGCGATTTGAGTGTTATTTCTTCATTTTGAATATTTAAAATAGTTTAAGCTTGTTTCTTTCGATGTTTAGAAACAAATTTAATAAAACTATCAAAATATAAGTAGGTAGTTAAAAGCATAGAAATTGTGGCTCAAAGCTACCCTGAATACTGTTGTCACTTGGTCCATTGTTATCAAAACTTAAGTCCTCCTAGCTCTGAAGACGAAAACAGGGGCGCCTCCAATTACTTTTTTGGGAAGGAAAAATGATTAATTTACCGAATTATAACACAAGCATTCACATTTGCACCACACACCAGTATTTAAGCCAAATGTTAGACTTAGTTAAGCGAATAAGGATATAGTTTGAGAGCTCACAGTGACGTTCCATCGAGACACTCCTGGACCCAGAGCTTTAACTTACAAAAGAGCTCACGGGAGTTGAGCTCCCGCACTTCTTTTCAGTTTTATGCAAATTTTAACATTTTAGGCTAAATGCAGGTTATTTGTGCATAAAAATAAGTTGTGGGGAACTACAGGTAGGGCTACTGCACTTCCTATGGTAGTCGTTAAGTCCTGCCTAGACGTATATAATGAAAGAATTATAATTCATTGAATGAAAATTGCTGGAAAATATTTTGCATGTAATAGCAGGTGAGTTGCATTTCTTAGCTCTCTCGGTTAATAGTTATCTGTACCTCCCACCAGGCCCGACGAGAGGCCTTAAGGGGGGGGGGGGGTTCTACACCTGCGCAAAAAAAGGAAAAAAAAAGGTGAAAAAAAGTCCGAATAAGAGAAAACGTAAAGATAAAGAAAAATGAACTCTTTTTTTTTTGGTATTTACTATTGTTGCACTTAAAATAAAGGTTATTTCCTAGTAAGCAGTTGTGATTTCTCCTTCCCCCCGCCCTCTTTTTTTTTTTTTTTTTTCTTTTTTCCCCTCATTTTCTTTTTTTTTTTGGGGGGGGGGGAGGGGCCGCCTTGTCTCTCTGTGACTCTGCCTCCCACACCATATCGCCCTCTCATTATTCTGCTTTTTGCATTTTCTATTTTGCTTTACATCTACATTTTATGTGGATTTGTCAAGTACTTTTTTTAGTGTGGTTTTTAAGTTTTTGTTTATTATTGAATGCATTTATATTTTAAGTTCTTTGGATTAAAATTTGTTATTTGCAGTGTATTTGGTTATTCCCATGTTCCATTTTAACAATTTTGATGTGTCTTTTCCTCGCTGTTTTTGCTTAAAATGTAATCATTTGTATTTTTATGTATTTTGTTGTATTCAAAAATCAAAAATGTTGTAACCAACGCTGTATAATTTTGGTTTAAAAATATATTTTCCCCGCTGTTCCTTCTCCTCTGACCTGTTCTTCCCTGTATAGTAGACTTCACTCCCCTCATCAAACCGATAAGGTCTAGATATCATTCGGGGGGGGGGGGGGGTGGAGGAGTTCACTTTCTCTGTTTACCATTTCGAAAATTCTGCAATCAGAGCATATTTTTTATGCAAGATGGTAAATATACCGACACTTTGGGTTCTAAGAAGGATTAAAATCCAGCTGCAACCACTCGCAGATTTTACTTTGTAACTCCACTGTCAAACTCATTTCCCTTTTAGTAGCAGTAATCTGGTACTTTTAGATAAGTGGAGAACCAGATACACCTCTCTGCCTCGAGGCACTTAACATTATCAAACAGTGTGGTGTGTGGAAAGTCACCCTGTCGTAAATTTACCAATAATCCTAGAGAAATAAACGTCCTTTTTTTTTTCTTCAAAAACGCTTAGTTATCGGCGTCGAACTCTGAACCCGGCGATTTTCTTTCCTAATCAGTCGGAGTGCTGTTGCATCTCCCGATAATGCGGAAGGTAAAAAAATAATTGGTGTCACACGGCGAGTAGTATACCTGAGAGTGTTGAGGCGACATTTTCACCTGAGCTGCCGCCGAGTCGGTAGGCATAATCATTTTGTACATTAATTAGTTTTGCTGAAGGCCCTGCTAAAGCAGAACTAGAAGAAGATGAATTCTAATCCTAGATTGAATGTCACCCGTACGAAATCAGCCCCTCCTAGTAAGTAATCAAGTTTTCTTACCTATTTCGCGATATGTAGAGCCTGATTAACACACGGTCCTGTGCAGCAAAATGGAGTAAATTTCTTTCTTTTTGCCCATTTTTTGAAACTAGTACTTTGAAAATGTGCAGATTTTCTTGTGAGAGGGGCACCAAATTGTACCAGGACCTGGGCATCACTTTGGCTTGATCGGCCCTGATGCTATGAAATTGGAGCCATCGTATAACCTCAGTATGTCAGAGCTCAATGAGTAAACATTACCTTTTGTAAATGCAGCAAAACAGATCTGGTAACTTCTTAAAACTTGCCATCGCCTCCCCAGATATTTTACCATAACTTTTTTTTTTTTTTCAGAAACGTACTTCGAATAATGTGGACGCCACAAACTGGGCAATCGTTTCAAAATTTCTGCAATTACAGTGAAATCCCATAACAACGTACACCAATACAACGAAATAACCGTTTCAACGAAATAAATTTTCAGTTCCGATTAAATTTCCATTACGTTGCTTGAATTCTGTATAAAACGCCGGGCGTCTTGTGAATGAAGGAGAGTCGGTTAGTTTGCCTTCTAACTGTGGAGTCTCGTTTTCATCGTTCCGCTGGAAGTGTGTACTAGCCTTTGCACTGTGTTTTTGCGTATTTTGATGTAAATAAGTGTGCCATTGTTGAGTTACGGTGTTAATTGCTATGGTTAATTTAGCAGTTGCTAACAGATATTTCTTGTACATAGTTGTAAATAAATTTCCTGTGTTTTCTCAAGAACTGTGTCGTCATTTAAAGAAAGTTTGAAGTTGCATCGAACTCGTAACAATATATTTACATTCATACTTCCTTGTTCATGCACGTTCATTCTTTACTTTATTCCGCCGTCCTTATATATATTCAATCCTTATTTCATCGTTCACCTTTGGAGTTATATTGAAATGCATCGTTTCCCGCCATCAATTATTCTCCTCGTGTTCTTTTCTGATCTCTGATATTCTAATATAAATATCGGTTCGAGTGAGATGGAAGGGAAGAGGAAGAAAATGTTTGCGGAAGTTCTTTTTCAACTCAGCGGCTGACAAATTATGATAGTAATATACAACTGGGAAAGGAAACCGCTTGTTGACTTTCGGCATGAATTTCGACTTTGGCGTGTCACGAAACAATGCTTGTAGGGTTTTTTTTACCTCATTGTCAAAAGTGCTATATCATCACTTTCATGCGTTCATGACTTAGATATTGCCGAGTAAGGATTCGTAGGCGCAAAATACATGTATGTGCCATGGAAATGCTTTTATTATTGAGCAATATTTTTCGCATTGAGAGCAAAAATACTCGTGTTTAGGTTTGTGTCTGATTTGAGAAGTTATTTTATGGTTACGGCTTGATCCACTGCGTTACGCTTAATCAACGTTTTTTGGCTGCTATAGGACCCTTGTGACAATGTCCATGTTCAAAGGAACCATAAAATTCGTGTATTTGTATTTTTTTCACCTTTTATTTCATATGAGTGATCAAGAAAATTGCTTATTGATATCACTTCATCCAAACTAGGTGCCTCGATTTTTGGTGTTATGGTCTTTGTAATTGGTAGAAACAAGTCACATGATTCTTTTTAATTTCGTTGAATAGCTCATGAAAAAAAAAGTCACATCACCTTGGTTTTGTATTAAAGTTAATTTGATTTTTTTTAATTTTTTTTAAATCTTTTATTGACACAAAAAGTTGTAAAATTCTATTAAAAATTCAAGTTTCAAGGATCTTGAAAAATTAACCATCTTCCTATTAGTCCTATGCGTAGCAAATTACGACTAAGTCGTGTCTAACTCGAATTCAACTCATGTAACTTTCGCCTGTAATATCTTTTCATCATAAGACCACCCAAAAATATATTAAACAGTCGTAGGCGAAAAAAAAAGCGCACAATGGGCACATTTGAGTTTTAAGAAAATATTTCAATCCGTTTTGCACCTATTTAAATAAAAGTTTTTTTTTTTTTTTTTTTTTTTTTTTTTTTTTTTTTTTTTGTGCTGTCAAAGCTTAAATTGAAAAACAAATATAATTTATTTCTGTTTAAAAAAAAGAAGGGAAAAAAATATCAACCAATCAATTCCTATGCAAATGTAATTTGTAGCATTTATTAAACGTACCATTCGCTAAAAACTGGAATTCAGCACTTTTTTTCTTTTTTTTTTTCAAACGTGAATTTTTGGTTGTCGCTCCGACTACTGAAACTTTTTTTATTTGTTTATTTTTTATTTATTTATTTTTTATTTTTGTAGGAAGATACTTCTAATGCGTAACTGCAACTTGACAAAAGGTCGTTTGGAAGTTTTTTTACCTGTAAAAAAAAACCTTAGTAAACACCGTAATTAATTTTATACTTTCTTTTGTGCTCAAAAGACTTTCACTTATTAAAGAATTCAATAAAAAATCTAACTACTTTTTATAAATCTGCTTCAAGTACTGAATTTTGTTTCATAACAGTACTTCCTCACTGCTTTAAAAAATAAATAAAGTCGAAAACTTCTCTCCCTTTCCTGCTCCTCCTAAATGAACAAACATTCTAGGAATTCCACCTGTTCGAAAGCATCAAAGTTCCGACATCCATCCTCACTCCTCAGCCTCTCTCATTAACCAATCCCCCAACTTTCCATTTACTGCCATCACCACAAGTGTTACGTCAAGAATGTAGAAATTCTTCCTTTTCCTCCCCTTCGGCATGGTTCGTTTCGACTGGAAGTTTTACGGAGGTTAAAAAGAATTTATTTTGACTTTTTTTGTTTTTTAAATAAACGAGCTGATGTGTGCATCACATGACTTCCTTTTACTCCAATTTAATGTCATTTCCCCATTATTCGCTATTTTAATGTGATTCAATATTTATTCTCTAAATATCACCAACAATGGCCAAATTGAAACCAAAAAAAAAAAAAAAACTCCGCCAAATTTGTCGCCAAGTTGGCGACCAAAAGACTGGCGATATATCGCCAAGTGTCCGACAAATTATAACGCCACTTGAGTTTACATCGAAATTAACAATGATTTCCCCCCAAAAAGGTGCAAAGGACCCCCTTAGGAACATCCGAAAGCAACCAAAAGGGGAGGTGCACAACTAGACCCCACTACGAGTCTATGTACCAAATTTCAACTTTCTAGGACATACCATTTTTGAGTTATGCGAGATACATACGCACATACATACAGACGTCACGAGAAAAGTCGTTGTAATTACCTCGGTGATGGTCAAAATGGATATTTCGCGTGTCTATACATTCTTAGGCACTTTTCCGCATGTGGTCGAATCGAAAAAAAAACTCAACATTCATTTGGGGGTGAGCAAAATGGAAATTAAGGGCGATTTTTGAGTGAAATTTTTTTCGCGAATACAATACTTCCTTTTTTGTAAAAGGAAGTAAAAACGAAATAAACATTGAAAGCATTCATCAAAAAACGCTCAATAAATTACGGTAAATTAATTTTGTTAACATAATGTTTTAAATGCAATTTTTCATTATTCAAGCTAAAGGTGAATTATCGGTCGCATCTCGCCACATAATGATTAAATGTCAACGTGTGATGGTTAGAAAAATATAGCCATCGGTCGTCGCTTCAATCGCTATTCTGCGCTATCTTTCATCAATTTTTATGCCTCTCATATGCTTTCCAGCCCAGTTTATTATTTACTTCACCCCCCCCCCCCCTCATTGATGTGTGCCTTTCAAAAAAAATTTTTTTTTTTTTTTTGAAACATTTTATTGATAGTAAATGAAATATATTATAGGCTGAATGTAATGATAATAAACTATTAAATTATTATATTAAAAAGGTATGCAACTGGCTGTTAGCCATCAACTAAAAAAAATAGAGCTATCTGTCCCTAACCCTTGACCAAATATGCTATTTTTTACCTTTAATTCGAGCTTCATACAATACCATGAAAATGATGTACAATGTACTGATTTTACCACTTGGCTTATTTTCTAGAGCAAATATTTAAACGTTGCGGCTCCATACCCCCCCCCCTCCTCCCTGTGGATTTGACGCTGAGTTTAAATGTTGTTAACATCGCAAGAAGACAATCTGTAATCAAGACGTCAATGGAAATCAAAACTCAAATTTGCGAGGGACTGAGCACTATATCTGTGGGTATCAGATATTTTCAAAGCCTCTACAAGCGTATTTTCACGCTTTGTATTTTAAATAAAAATTTTGTATCGTGAAAAGTTTTTTGATAGACTGAAAGTTTTAAAACATTGCGTTTGAATATTTCGTTATTTTTACTTCCTTTTACAAAAAAAGGAAGTATTGTATTCGCGAAAAAAAAATTTCACTCAAAAATCGGCCTTAATTTTCATTTTGCTTACCCCCAAATGAATATTAATTTTTCTTTTCAACCCGACCAAACGTGGATACATGCCTAAGAACGTATAGACGCCTGAAATATCCATTTTGACGTTTCCCAAATTAATTATGAGTTTTCTCGTGAGGTTTGTATGTGTGTATGTATGTCGCATAACTCAAGAACGGTATGTCCTAGAAAGCTGAAATTTGGTACGTAGACTCCTAGTGGAGTCTAGTTTTGCACCTCCTCTTTTGGTTGCTTTCGGGTGTTTCTAAAGGGGTCTATTGCCCCTTTTTGGGTGGAAATCATTTTTAATTTCGATGCAAATTCAAGTGGTGTTATAATTTGGCGGGCACTTGGCGATATATCGCCAGTCTTTTGGTCGCCAATTTGGCGGGGTTTTTTTAAATCTGGTTTCAATGTGGCCATAGTTGGTGATATTTAGAGTGTTAACTCTTGAATCACATTAAAATTGCAATAATGAGGAAATAACATTAAATTGGTGTAAAAAGGAAAAGGAAGTCATGTGATGCACACACCAGCTCGTTTAAAGACAAAATGCCAAACTAAATGCAATGAATAAAAATCGTACACGTCTCTTCTTTCCCTTCCCTCTTTCATTTTATTCTTAGAAAGTTTTTTTTTTAAATGGAATTGATGACTTACTATGGTCTTCACTGTTTTGTATATTTCGCTCCAACGAAATAAACTTCTCTACGGCTGGGCTCGTCATTTGGGTGATCAGGGGGGATTAATTCCCCTTTGGTTCCAGGACCGTGTCATTTTCGTATGAATTTTGTTTTTTTTTCCTTACATCGATATTCTACAACATGTATTGAGTATGTACATCCGCCCCCCGCCTCTCCCCTGGAAAACTTTTAAATAACGCACCTGAATTTCACTCTATATATAAAAAAATGTCAAAGTTTTTTTTTTTTTTTGCTCCTTTAAAGCCATAGCTTTGATGCCGATGCCAGATGGCGAACATCTAAACTTGTATTTGATCAATATTTGAGTAAGAGGAGTTGAGCGTCCTTGCTCTAATTAAATTCCTTTCCTTTTCCAGGTATGATTCCGGAGCCAGATTACTGCGAGTCGACGGAGGGCGAAGGAGGTCAAGGCCGGGGCACGAATGGCGTTCGATTCTCTGAGGATGGCCTCGTCATTCCCAAGAAACCCCAAAACCCCTGCCTCGAATCCTCAGAGAGGCAGAACCTTCACAGAGAGCTTCTATTTAACCAGAAGATGTGAGTGACGCATGGAATTCACCAAGATTTGAATTGTTGAATTATATTTAGTATTCACTTAAACGAGAGGGCAGCTCAAAGCTGGAAATATTTTTAGAACGACCTTTCACTCCATCCCCCCTTAAAAATTTCCATATTGAACTCTTATAAAAAAAATTTAACGATACCAAAAACCTACACCACCAAAAAAAATATAGATAAAATCACTACCGCAATAGTTTCCAATTGAATCATGATCGTAAAATTAGCGTCTATTAGAAAAAATCTCCTTTCAGGGGAAAAGTGTTCAAAGGACATAGTATTTGGCTTACTCTAAGTATCTGCAGGTCACAAAAATCTCAAAGGTCACGAATTATTAGTCACGAAAATCCTTTACAAACTGTTTAATTTTTGCTCTGAAGATGCCCCCCGCATCCCCCCTTCCCGCTAAATCTCAACAATACTTATGCAGAATTGGACTTTTTTTTTTATAATCTGAATTTAATGTTTAATGCAGTGACGTAGCTATCATGTGTGGACCCCCAGGCCAGTAATTTGTGTGACCCCCCCCCCTCCCCCCCACACACACACCAATGCAAAAAAAAAAGTTTTAATATTCTAAGTTAGCATAAAATTCATACAATTATCATTCTAAGTACAGTAAAACCTGTGAAGTTGACCACCTGTCTAAGTTGACCGCTACTTTCAGCATAACTTTGCATCTCATTTTGACCATTTTTATGATTGAAGAACCATATATGCTCGCATTTAAGTCAACCCGCTTTTAAGTCAAATTTCTACTTTCTGAAAGAAAATCGGAAACGTTTTGCTATGGTTTTTGAATATCAAAGTTTAAAATAATTAAATTAAATGTAATGAACCTTCTCGCCATGGAAAAAGCGTGCTTTTCATACTTTTGTACAAAAGGGGTTTTTTTCTGCAATCGCGATTTTTATAAAGGGTTTGTTTTCGCTGTTACAGTTTTTGTTAATTGTTTCTTTTATTTTGAATTAGAATCAAGAATGTTTTGCGCTGTAGGGGGGGGGAGGGCATGTTGCACTCATTTCTTTTAAAAGAGCTTTAATTTCACCATACCCAACTATCGGGAAAATTCGCGTGAACAGCTATTCCCACACTTTTTGAGTTATCAATCTTTTACTGTAGTTATTTAGTTGTTATTTCACAGTCAGACCATGTAAAATTAAAGCAGAATGTGTGAGTACTTACTTCTTTAGCGTTTGTTTAAAAGGGTTGGACTAAAATTGGGAAAATATTCGCGTTTTCGAGTGTTTTTTTTTTTTTTTTCAAAGAATTGTTGGGCGAAAATGTTTGGAAATTTTTCCCAGCGGATAAGTCGATCCCCTCCAACTTTTGACCTGATTTTTTGCACTAAATTTCTGGATTTATACGCGAGTATAAACGGCATGTATCTAGGGCTAACAGTTATGAAAATAGAGGTCTTGAGATTGAATGGGGATACGCTGTATATATAAGCAGCATAGAGAAATTATTTTATTAACCCTGTTCAGAGAGTTTTTTGCAAAAATTGCTTTCCGGGTAATTCCATATCAAATCAACCAATGGTCAAAACGTCTTGTTTTTAGATTTTGCTCATTTTTTGTTCCAATGGAGTATTACCACAACAGAGAAAATATACAAAGTTTTGGATTTTTTCACTCATTTGTTCATAGCCAAGAATTAAAATTTATTAACTGAAAATATATTAGTCTACTTATCGATGGTAAATGGTCCGTAATCGAAAGTGTTGAAATAATTCAGTAAAGCAAAGGTCTCCAATCAACATTTTTTCAATCCTATGTTCATGGGTTGATACAGTAAAAGGGCTTGACCATCATGAGTCATGCTTCAGCACCTACATCCCTGCTACTCATCCCCTAAGTAGCCACTCCCACTCATCAGCTGCCTTCTGTAACGAACCCTTAGGCTTTCTCTTGGTGTAATATGAAACCCGTCTGCTTTCTCCCACTACATAGGCATTGAAATCTTCAGTACTTTGTATGTTCTTGGACAGTGCACATTCTAAATTTTACTGCTTGCTTTCTTTAAGAAATGTTTTTCCAAGTTTTATTGTTATTTTAATGTTAAATTTATGCATATTTTTGTTGTTAAGAGCCAACTTTCAGTTGAAAATGGATAAACAATGGAGCATATTTTGCTGCAATCCATTTAAAAAGGGACGACATTGGGTGAAAAAAGATATAAGAACTGCAAGCTTGTGGATGACAACACTAACATATGGTATTGAAGAAGGAATGAAAATTTGTACTGCTTGTCGCATACAATTAAGTAAGCAAAAACATTCTTCAGTTCCTGAAACTGATGATGTTATGAGTGAGTTCAGCAAAGATCCAAAACCAGGCTCTAGTACAGAGGATCCCGGGTTCATAAGCCCTCATAATGGGGATGTACAGTTTGAAGAAATTGTGGGCTATATTGTTTGTGTCTATGACAGCAAATGGTGGATAGGATATGTAATTTCAAAAGATCAGGTAGAAGAAGAAATCCAGGTTTCTTTCCTTCATCCTAGAGGACCATCATCATCATTCATTTATCCAAGAAAAGCAGACATTTTGACCATTCCTAAAAATTTTGTTCTGTGCAAATTACATCCTGTCACTGCTACAAGCAGAACATACCAAGTTTTGAAAGGGGAGATGGTAAAAGCAACTGAAATCTTATATAAGAAGAAAGTATATCTATACTAGGACTTACAAATTGAGTTCTATAGTGTAGCAAAGTGAGTTACACACATCTCAAATTGCTTCTTAATGGGCTTAAAAAAATATTAAATTATATATTGTAGCAATTCAATTATAATTAAATGAAACTTAAATTTGCTTTTAAAATAGGGCTGAAAAAGCTTCAGTTACTTTTAAATTGAAGTTTTCAAATTTAAATAAAATTTAGATTTTTTATTCAATAATAAATATTTTTTCACCGAAAAAATTGTTTGAACTTGTTAATATGCTTGCAATACTGCCAAGTACTTGTTTTTCTATGCAATAGTACGGGTTTAAACTTTAACTACTTTTCATTAGAACAAATGTTTTTTTTTTACAAATAAAATTAAAGCAACTGTTTGAAAGAATTTTTTTTTTTCTCCATGATACCACAAAAATGCCATCATGAAATTTTGAATTTATGTTGCTTAAAGAAGACTAAGTACCCTGTTTTTTTTTCAAGGAAATTAAAAATTTTGATTTTTAATTTTTACAAAATAATTTCTTTTTATATAAATGATTTTTTTGTAACTAGGTTTTGTTATATATTTTTTAAAACCTCCTAAAATACTGAACAAAACAGCACAAGTTTTAACCTTTTAAGTCAATTAGTTCTTTGATAATAGCCTTTTAAATATTACTAAACGATGTAAAAATTTATGATGCTTCCAGAATTAAAAAAATTTATAAGTTTGGAAAGAATTGTTGAAAAAATTTGAAACTTCAGATTTGTCATCATGGAGGTGTGTATCATAGACAGATAAAAAATCATTACATTCTAAAACATTGACCTTAAAAATTTATTTTTTATTGGTTGATTTGACGTGGAATGAATGACCCATTAAAGCACTGTTGAAAGAGGAAAATTTTTTTTTCTGCATGATACCAAAAGAATGCCATCTTGAAATTTTGAATAAATGTTGCTAACAAAAGCCTAAGTAACATATATTTTTTTCAAGAAAATTAAAAATTTCGATTTTGAATTTTTACAAATTAAAAAAAACTTTTTTATTAAAAAATTATAAACTTTTTTTAGCAACTAGGCTTTGTTATATATTTTTGAAAACCTCATAAAAGACTGAACAAAACAACACCAATTGTAAAATTCTAAGTCAAATAGTACTATAATAATAGCCCTCTTAAAATTTTAATCAATGCAAAATTTCGAATTCCTCCAAAATTTAAAAAATGCATAATTTTGCAAAGAATTGTTGAAAAAATTTGAAACTTCAGTTTTTTCATCCTGGAGGCAAGTATAATAAACAGACCAAAAATCATAACAATCCAAAACATTGACCTTCAAAATTTAGTTTTTATTGGTTGATTTGATATGGAATGACCCTTCCCCTTACAAAAAAAAAAAAGTTGAAAAATGAATCATTATATTTTATCAGTTGCTCAAAATAGAAAAAAAAGTCAAGAAATCCCTTTATTCCAATGTCCTTGTTTTAATTGCATAAATTTATTAATTGTAATTGCTTAAAAATGTATTAACGTGTTGAAATATTTGTGAACATTTCAGTGGAAAGAGTGTCATAGGGCAAAAAACAGAGCTTCATAAGGCATTTGACAAATTTCGTGAAGATCAGAAGAAAAAAGAACTAGAGGAGGAAAAAATACAGAAAAAAACTGCCTTTGAGAAGAAATTGGAAGAGCAAGCTAATAAACTAAAGCAGGTAATATATTTTTATACTCTAAATATTATTAGTTTATTTCTTCTTTTTAAACTAACTTGCATTGAGAAGACACTTTTTATTAATCTTAGTTATTTGCGCTTGGGTCGTCTAACATCAACATTTTGGTGTAGTAGCCAAATCCATATCTGCTAATAAAGAAGTACAATGTCTGTCAGTTTGTTTGCTGTCTACCGAAGAACAAAACTGAAAATTTCTGCAGCTATTGTTTTTTGAATACTGAATTTTGCACCTCACAACCAATTTTTAAAATTGGTTTGATTTTACTGTTATTTGGTTTCAGTTTTCAGTAAAAATTTCTATATATTATGGGGATTAAAAAATTCCCTTCACATCTTATCATTCTGTACCAATAAAGAGCCTCTTTTTTTTTTTTTTTTTGCAAGATGACAGTGGTTCGAGGTTTTTAAGTTAGCTAGAAACGTCCGTCTATTGCTCGCTTCGCTCGCTAAGCTCCTTGTTAAGCTTTTACATACACTTCTCATTTTTAGCTATGGTTTAAGCGTATTGGGTTATTGATTTTTTGAAAATATTGCACACACTAGTGTCTCTTTTCTTTTTTTTTTACCTATTTTGTGGATTAGCCGTGAAATTCGCACATGCACAGTCATTGCGCTACCCTATTCCATGGATAGCCTGGAGTATGCTTTAGTTATGTAATAAATAAATGAATAAGTAAGCAAAATTAACTGTTTCACTTTTCCCTGTGTGCACTTGACAAATTGTATTTAGCATTGTTGTAATGTTGAGATCAAAATGTCCCCAGTATTTAAAAAAAATACTTCACCGGACATCATGGCCTGTATTATTGTTCTTGATCTTATGAGCTATTTATTTTTGGACTTTAAGAATACAGTTAAAATACTGCTAGATAGGTGGTGGTGGTGTAAACTAAAAATATTTTGTCATTTTACTGTTCCTCATTATTTCACTTTACCCCACATTTCCCTACTGCTAAAAACCTTCAATGTGTACTGTACATGTGTCTGCCTGATAGCTATCAACTGAACATACCACAGAACCAAGCACTATCAAACTTGGATATCAACTGAGGATGTGCAATGTGTTTTTAAGAGCCAACTTTTGAAAATTCGATTTGTTTGTTCAAGTTTAATCATCTCTTTCACATAAAGTATGTAATTTGAAAGATATATTATTTTTGACCTGAAAAGATTCACAAGCGAGCTATTGTAGACTCTTTGAGATTCTTCCTCAGATACCCTAAAAATAAAATTTATTTCAACGTTTTATTTGTTAAAGGATTTCGCATTGTTTCTTTACATTTGGCTTGTACATTAGGGATTAACAATCACCTTGAATTTATCTGTACCGCTTTTAAGAATAGTACTCAATTATTTTACTTTTAAACACAGTTGTTTTGCAATGTAACAGTTTATTAATTGCTGAACATTTAAAACATTCTGAACTTTCACCATTTATCTCTTGAGTTAAAAAAAAAATTCTAGAATATTTTTCATTGTTAAAAAAATCTATCTGCTTAACACTCGTTTCAATGGTTGATTAGTAGTGTGACAAAAAGGCCATTCTGCTCATAAAAGTTAATCCCTATTCACTCTTATGTGTTTTCAAAGTCATTTCTTCTTATTGCAGTTACAGCTTTCAGGCTGGCAGTATTCAATTGCTAAAAATGTAAACCTTAGTTGGCCTAATATAAAATTCTACTATGTATATTATTGGTGAACCAATCACCTGGTCGTTATTGGCAAGGAGTTATTAACAAAAAAGTAGCTTGTGAAAAAATAATGCATGCTCTAAGAAGGTGTAAAAATTGCACATTTCCTGTCCAAAGCTTACTTAAAAATTCTGGATATATTTAACCTGAATTTTTTTTCTTTTTTACATGTTTTACAAATTGCATTTCTCTATTTTTCTCCATTTTTTGTACCTGCTCTTGTAAAACAAAATATGTTAAGTTTTAGGACTGCTTTTAATATTATTGAAAAATGGTAGTACAGTGAAACCTGTAAAGTTGACCGCTTTTCTCAAGTGTAGAATTGGTCCTATGTCATTTTAATCAACCTCTATAAGTTGACCATCTGTTAAAGTCGACCGCTAAAAAAGTGCACCGAATATTTTATTCTTGTAATGCAATATAGTTATTAAGTTCTCTCCAGAAACTTTTTTTTTTTTTTGAAAGGGGGGCAGTTTAGAGCTACCATAGCACAAAAGAATAGTTAACGTTTTAGGAAAAAAATATAGTACTCATATGTATTTATAGTAATGGCCAGTTTGCTGCTATGTGCTGAAAACTGCTTAATTCCAAAAGCAAAAGCTGTAAAATATGCACAGTAACATTATCAAAGCTGTCAGAAGGAAAAAATTATTTCATAAAGCTAATTAATTATTTATTGTAATACTTTTAATTCATTTTATAGTGTTATGAAAACATATTTATAAATTGTCTTAGTTGTATAACTACACCAACAAATGGATGCTGCTTAGAAATCTACTCCTCACTGGGAGAGTGTTTTGTATTGCTCCTCATTTGTTTGTTAGATGAGTAATGCATATTATATATAAAAAAATTGCATTAATAGTGCACTACAAATGAATCAGTTGTCTAGTCCAGCTTTAAAACTATCCTCTTGCTTACTTTTATTGAATAGTTTTTGGTGCTTTGTTCAAGTTATATCATAGAAAAAATTATCTTATATCCTCCAAAAGAAAAAAAAAGTATATTTATGTATATATTTATATATTTATTTTTTCTATTTTATATTTTTTTTACTATTTTTAATTTGATTCATTCTTTTATTTTTCCATTTACTCTTTTATTGAATGGAGAGTTACAAACCTAAGTTCTATTATATATGCGAAAGTTTGTCTGTATGGACGTTTGTTACTATTTCACGCAAAAACTACTGAATGGATTTTGATGAAACTTTACTATAGTATAGCTTATGCATCAGAATAACACATGATAGTTTTCGTCCCATTATGGGGGGCAAAACCCCCTTAGGGGGGCAATAAAACACAATTTTCGTATAAATTCTCTAATATGGGGATGAAAAAATACTTGCACATATTAACATTATATGTCCATCGAAAGCTCTGATTTTTCTGCTGAAGATGGCACCTGTTTGAAATTTCTTAGTAGAATAAAAAACGAGTTATGAGCTTTTTAGTTCCATGTTCGAAGGCTTTCCTTAACTCAATACAATATTTAGTGTATCATCTCAACTCCCTGTCGATAACGACTATTGTTGACTATCTTTGCTTTTCATGACTGTTCAAGGCTTTTCTCAAGTCAAACTTGAAGTAAGATTTTTGCACAAGATTGACAAATAATACATGGATTTGGCTGATTTTTTTTCCATTTTAATGCAACTTTGAGGCAATTAATGGTTTTTTTTTATTTATTTGTATTGACTGGGTATTTAATCGATCAGCTGGAATCTAGCCAAACTTTTTTTGTGGCATTTTTTTCAACTGTCGCTGTTTTTGAAGCTAAAGACTACGCAAGACTGTTTCTTGGTTTTCACCATGTAACCAAATATCGCCATTTCTTTAATATTTCTTTCTTTAAATTTGTTAACACGTAAAATAATTCGCCAACTAATTCGCAAATTCATGAACAGCACAAAAGCTTCCATTACTTTGTCTTTGCACACAATTCCAAACGATTGCCAAATTTTTACTGTTTATTGGAAACATTTCAGGTAGCATCATTGTTGACCCTATTTTGGGACGATTTCTACAGTAAGAAGTTACACATTATACAATAATTTAGATTGCCGGTGTAGCGCTGGATATTATGTATTTGATGGAGATGGGGATTATAAGGGAACTGTTTCGCTTTATTTAAGAATAGTTGACCTCCCTCGAATTGGTTTTTTTGGGAATTACCCAAACTGACTTCTTTTCAACTCCTGAACGTTTTCGTGATTTATTTTTTGTGATTTTTGGGTTTCTTCTCAGTTTTGCCAACATTTCATTTACTCCCTTTCCCCCTAATTTTCAGTTTTAATCACACCTTTCGATACATTTAAGGGGGCAGGCAATTTGAAGTGTCAGCGAAACTAGAGACAAACAATGTTTTGGTAACTATTTGACCTCTGCCTGTAATGACCGTTAACTTGAATCAATTGAAAAAAAAACTACATCAACGTGCTCCGGGACCTGATAATATTTATCCAAAAATTTTAGTTGAATGTGCGGAGGAATTAGCAGATGTAATCGTAAATATTTTCAATGCTTCTTATAACTCGGGGACAGTGTCAGAGCACTGGAAGCTGGCTAACATTACACCGCTCTTCAAGAAAGGGTCTAAAGGGAGTGCGGGAAATTATAGACCTGTGAGTCTAACTTCGGTGGTTTGCAAAATTTTTGAAACATTGATAAAAATTAAGATAGTAAATTTTCTAGAGACTAATAATCTATTGACTAGTTTTCAGTACGGTTTCAGGAAAGGTAAATCTTGTGCAACTAATTTATTACATTTCTATGACAAAGTTACCATGGCTTTGGACAATAAGAAGCCTGTAGATGTTGTTTACATTGATTTTCAAAAAGCTTTCGATAAGGTACCGCATGTTGCTCTACTTAGCAAATTAGCTGATGTAGGAATAGGGGGGAAAACTTTCATTTGGGTAAAAAACTGGCTGACCGGAAGGAAACAAAGGGTAGTTGTAAGGGGAAATTATTCTAACTGGAGTGAGGTTTTAAGCGGGGTTCCTCAAGGATCAGTGTTAGGGCCTGTTTCTTTCATTGTTTTTTGAACGATATTCACAAAAATATTTCTGGGAACATGAATTGTTTTGCTGATGATGTCAAAGTTATGGGGACTGTAGAAAATGAAGAACAAGCAAATCAGCTGCAAGAGGATCTAGATCATATTACGGAGTGGGCTGATAAATGGGGTATGGCTGTTAATGTTGGGAAATGTCAAGTGCTACATTTAGGACATGGAAATAAGTGTACAAGTTATTATTTGCAAGGTTCAGTCATTAGTCAGGCAGACAAAGTTACTGATCTGGGGGTCTTAATAAGTCAGGATTTAAAGTTTAGCCGACAGTGCAGCATTGCTAGTAACAAGGTGAATAAGATGCTTGGGTTTATCAATAGATCTATTTCAAATAAATCTAAAGAAGTTCTTCTGCCCTTATATAGAAGTTTTGTAAGACCTCATTTGGAGTATGCTGTTCAGTTTTGGTCTCCTTATCTTAAGAGAGACATTAATGTATTGGAAAAGGTTCAAAGGCGAGCGCTACAAGGCTGATAAATGGACTTTCTCACTTAGACTATGATTCCAGGCTTAGAAGGCTAAAAATGTACAGTCTTGAGCAAAGAAGAGACCGAGGGGACATGATTCAGATGTTTAAATTTATTAAAATGAAAGATGTTACGGGGCTGAAGTTTAGCACTGAAAACAGGGCAAGGGGTCATTATTTTAAGCTATTTAAATCTCAGGCTAACATGGATGTTAGGAAAAACTATTATTTTAGCAGGGTAGTGGAACCTTGGAACAGCTTACCGGAAGAGGTGGTAATGAGCAAGGGAGTAGATAGTTTTAAGAAGGCCATTGATCTTCCACTGGGGATTGTAAATTGACTAGGACCAGTCTAGCTGGGCACAGAGCCTATTGCTGGTCGTCACTTTTGTATTTGTATTTGTGAGCGAAGCCGCGGGCAAAAGCTAGTATCCTATATGAAAAGAAGTTAACGTGTTTCTTATTCGTTTCATTTTTAGCAGGAAGAGTTGGAGACAAAGAAACTGGAAACACCAGATCAACCAGAATTCTTACGTGTTCATGCAAGAGTATGTGCACAAGCAGTAGATTCCAAGTCATAGCAGGACATCACTCTTCATGTTAATTATTGTAAATAGTTGTCTATTGATAATTATGAACATTTAGATACAGTCATAGACTGATCATGGCTTTAATTTCATTTCAAGATGTATATGGGTATGTATTTAAATCCATTTTTCTCTCACGGAATCCACTTTTAATATCTTATGATGATAAATGGTAAAACATTCAGTTGCATATTACCCATTAAAATATTGTGAATAAAGTAGAGGAGTACTTTTTTAATAAATACTTCTCCACTTAAATCACATATCTTAGAACAGAAATATTTTTTCAGTTCATTTTTCTCTATGCGATTTTTTACGCTAAAAAGTTATTGGTTGAAGTTAAAAAGAAATGTAAAATTATGAAGCAGTTTCAGGGTTTAGTGGTTTCTTGCGTGACAAAATACAAGAGCTTAAGTTTGCTTAAAGTATTTATTTATGTTTCATCCTTATGAGAAAATGGATTTAAATAGTAATTATTGTAAAATGAATGTATAGCTTTGATCAGTAGGAAAACAAAATTCCATCCGAATGTTTGTTGGTACCAAAAATGCAACTTTGTTTTGTCCAAAATACTGGCCTTACTTCAACTTGTGTCACAACCTAGATTTCTTTCCTTTTTTAATTTTAAATATGTTCCACTTCAGTTATTGTGTTAAAATTGATCATGAAATTTCGCCATTCTCCATTAATGATCATTTGTTTAAGCAATTGTTTGATGTATATCCTCAAGCTTATTGAAAAAGCTCATTATGAGCTTTAAAAAGTTTTTTAGAATTTGAAGGTAATAAAACTTTTGAAATAAATATGCCTAACTAATGCCTTAAATATACTGAAATACTGAGCTGTAGTATATTTCAAAAGAAAGTCATGTATTAGTTAATCTGAAGTCTAGAAGACTTGATTTTTCTTTTTATTGCTTTCCTGCCCAAACTCCTCATGTTTGTTTGTTAAATGGTTTTCATGTTTGAACTTTATTTGAAAAGACGTTATGCTGTTGAACATGTGTTCTAAGCCATTCCATTCAAATCAATGTTATTTTTTAGTTTACGCCACATTTATCCGTGCAGTTAATGTAATGTTTATAATGGATGTAAAATAAGTGTCAAGCATTAGATATTTTTAAACTGTAGGACTGTACTAATTTTCTTGCCTTAAACTTCACAGTTAAATGCTAGAATAGGGTATGAGATGCAATTTTGGCGAAATATCGAGCCTAAAACAGGATTATTCAATACATTACTGTTTGGTTTCAGCTCAGGGCCGTATTTTATAATCTCTGAAATTTTTCAAAATCATTCAAAAAAAAAAAAAAAATACTTTTTATCTATTTTTTTTGGGGGGGGGGGCTGAAAACATCATTTGTTATTATAAATTTATTTTTTCCAATTTGAATCGAAAAATTTAAATTTTTATCATGGAAAAATAATACAAACTCAGTACTGTATCTGCAGTATTTATTTTATTTCTTGCAGTTATTGTGAGCATCATGTCTTACAAAACAATACAGCGTTTTCCTTCAGATGTTGAAAACCTCATGCTATCAAAAACATCAAAGTTCTTTAAATTTAAAAGGAGAACTCTATTCATATTCAACATTTTTTTTTTTATTGTCAAAAAATGACTTATTCTATGATTTTGCTATTACTTTGAATGCGCATATAGGGTGCCCCCCCCCCCCAAAAAATGAAAGTTTTGTTTCACACCCTCTCATATTTTTCCTTTTAGGTCAAAATAATTGTAAAAAAGTTTCATATAACTTAAACAACGGCAACACCATGCCGACTTGTGCTTGAAAGTAATCCAGTCCTATGTACTAGGCCGAATAAAAAAAAAAAAATTTTAAGGCTAGAAATTTAATTTTGATAAAATGTTACCCTTGTAGCCCCACATGTACCACAAAAATATTTATCCAACTTAACAAATATTTAGGTGTCCAGCAAGGGGCCTAAAATTTGATTTGTTTTTCAAAAAAAAAAAAATTTCGATTGGGACACCCTAGCAAGTGTTATGAGAAGAAGTATTATGCATCTTTTCTTTTAAGTAAGTAATTCTTCAAAAAAGAGATCAATTATTAAATAGGGATACAAGGAAGTTATTTGTGTACACATTTATTTTTCTTTGTTAAATAGATACTTCAACTTCATTTGCTTTAAATAACTTACTTTAATAAAACACAATAGAATATATGAATGAAATCAAATTTAATTGATCATTTAGATTTCACGTGAAATGTGTTTGCTGAAACTCGCCCCGAAACAAAAGTCTGGTTGGGGCCCTGCTTGGGGTTACTATTATAAAAGATATAAGATATACATATTTCTGTGAAGTCGCCTTACCATTAACCAATTTCTCTTGTGATGCTTTCTCAACAGACAATCAGTATGCTTGCATTTACATTGCTGTCGTGAATCATGGGCATTTTTTTACATAACAAGAACTTAAATCAACCTCATGGTATACATTTTTGAAATACATTTATAAATGTTGCCTGCCTCTCATTGTCTTTATGAAACTACATTTTGAAAGAAAAAAAAAGATATTTTTCAAATAACATAAGTAGCATTGAACAATGCTTGTACTCCAATTGTTCCTAATCAAGACTTGTACTTAGTGAAATCCTGTAAAATAATATATGTTCAGTATTATTAGAAGTTTTTCTCTGTAAGTGTTATATTCATGACATACAGTGAAAGCAATTTCCCACTATGCCAAGAAAGTGTATTATGATGGAGGTTTAGATTTTCTTAGATAATTTTTCCCTCTCAAAATAATGATATACATTTAGAGAATCTCTTGTGCCTAAGAATTTTTGACAGTAAATAAAAACTTGCCCTTTTCTGTTGAAATACCTGAAATGCTTATTTTAAGGTTGTAAATTGATTAAATAATAAATGAGGAATTTTCGGGTATCTCAGGGAGGGTTATAAGAGGAAGAAACAATTTATGGTTTTTAAAAAAGATAAATGAACAAATATTTTAAGTAAAACTTCTTTTTATTGGGGTGGTTTTTTTTTCGTATGTTTAAGTGGGACTTGATTTTTAAATAAGTTCATAAAAAAGTGAAAAAAGTTTGAAAAGTAAGTGAAGTGTTATATTCTACCATCTTTAACATATCATTGAGTGAAAATTGTCCTCGATTCGAATTAATTCTTTGATTCCCTTTCTCTTATTTTCTCTACTATATGAGTTAGTTACATCAAAATTCGTAGTTCTTAATTGCAATAGTATTGTTTTCTAATTTTAGTTCATATTTTCTTTCCTCAAATGATGGTGCCTTTGATAGTTTCCTAAAATAGTGACGGATTTGATTTTTCATTTTCAAAATGGGGGAGGGGGAAGTTTGTTTTGTTTCTTAACAAATCTACTCCAACTGTTTCCACAAATACAAACATTTAACTTCAAATATGTTTAATTAGGAAGAAAAGGCACAGTATATTGATTTCTTTTGAAATGTTCATAATTGTGATAATATCACATTTCCATCCATTGAATTCATTAGTTCTAACATTTTTTAAAAAACTTTTCCAGCATGATATTAGTTTTATGTGAAAATTTTTAGATGAACAGCCAATGGACATTTACTAAAAACTAACAGTGCTGTTTTGTATAAAATTACTTTCATTTTCACCAAAATCAAATGTGATGCAGCATTTAAAATACTCATTTGCACTGTTCATTCAATGCTGCTAATTGTGTAAGATGTGAACTTATAATTATACCACTGGATGTATATTAGATTTTATTCCTCTCATTCTTTGTAATGTTTGATATTATTGTAATAAAATATTTTATTTAAATGTTTTCATTTTAGTGAACAATGAAAGCAATTCTTTGTCATTTGTATTTAGTAATTTTGTTTTAACAAAATGTATATTTAAAATGTCTAGTTTGCTGAGGATGAATATTATATTTATGGTACAATATTTTCATGTAAATGTATTTTCATGGAAAAATTATTGTTGTGTAAAATGTAGTGAGAGAATTGCAAATTTAGAAAAATAAAATTCTCTTAAAATTTAAGTTGAAAATTTATTTCAAATGCATTGGCATTTTTTTATACAGACAGTTTTATTTGGTAGAATGTTACTGTTAAATAACAAAATTTGAATGTCAACATTCATTGGGAAATTAGCGAACTTATAATTAAAAAATATTGGATGATTTATTTGTTCTGAGATAGTTGAGATTCACTGGCGAATGTCGACATTTACTTGATTTTGATCTTACCCAGTAACGTCTGTATCCCTTGCCACTGAACCAAATTGTTTTTATTTAAATCTGCTGTTTTAAGATTTTTACTTCACTGCAAAAAGGTTTAAACCTGAGTTTCGTCTTCAACGTTTTCCTTGGTGAAAAACAGAGTTCTTCCTTTGAATAATTGGTCATATTCATATGAAATTTACAACATATTTCGTTTCAGCAAGTTCACAAACATTTTCTTACCTAAAGTAATGTTGAGATTCAACCTAACTAAAAAATACAAGTGTTAAATTTATGCAATTTTTTTTAGAACAAAAAGGGGAAAAAAATCCATTTCAAATGTAATTTTAATCTTTCATATTTTCACTCATTCTTTTGTCTTCAAATTGTTGCGAAGTAATGTTTTCTTTGTTAGAGATGACCTACTTTTCTTCTGAATAACATATTATTATCGTCAAATGTAAGTGTAATCAGGTGTACAAAATTAAGTTATTACTTTGAAATTTAAGTAATTTAATCACAAATGAAGTTTAGAAAGTTATCTATTTACATGAGAATAGAAAGGTGCTCATCTCTATGTATAGCTTTAATATACTTATCCTTTCTCATGGGTTCCGATCCAAAGAGCCAAGGGCGCCCATATAGGGGGCTCGAGCCCCCCCCCCCCCTTAGAAATTAGAACTTCCTTGGTTTTTAGTACTTTTTTTCTTTTGCAAAAATGAAAAAATATTTCTCCTCCAGCCATTAATGAATAAGTAATTAAAAATGTCCAATTTTAATGACTGTAATCTGTCCTGAAATTGGTTTTCATGGGAAAATATGCTAAACCATGGTTAAAATATCTGAACCCCCCCCCCTTACAATTTTGCATATGGGCGCCCATGCAAAGAGTGACATCTGTTGAAGAAATGGCATTTTTTCATGGCACCATATTTACACCAACTTCACCTGAGAAAGATGGCCACCATCACACGTAAACGCAACAGCGTGCACGCCTAAAAGTGTAATTCAAAAAGTAGCCTAAGACCCCGCTTTCCGGATATCATTGTGAAATTGTTTTTAACTGAGTGTAAGAACATGAAAAGAAAACGATTTCACATACTTCCTAAAAATTTGCAATCCACAATTGCACAAGAATTCGAACTGCTCCCACACTACTTAAAAGTTTTCAACTGCGCTTTACTATCTTATACTAGTACATATCGTCGCCTCAGAGCAACAGTAATATACAGTGGCTCCCAAAAGTCCAATATTTTTTCACATCATTCCTATGTCATTCTAAATAAAACCCTGCAGTTTCTTCAAAATATTCACGGATCTTCTTTTTGAAATGGGTCAAAAAACGAAGAGACTGAGAAATAATACGCCACAAAAGTCTTCGTACGCTCAAATATTTTCGAATAAATTCATGATTAAAATTTATCATATGTCATTTTTTTTATTATTTTTGAATTGTATTGACCCTTAAAAGTCATTTGGCTTCAATTTTTTGTTTATTTATTCCTTAATATTGTGCTTATTACTTAAAAATGGCTGGTATTCGTAAAAAACCACAAACACCATTCGAAATTTGAATTTTTTCCCCACAGTAGCGGTTAAATTGGTTTGAAATGTCTCTAAATTAGTTAATTTATTCCATTTTATTGTAAACTGCTTGATAAAATGCTTTAAAGAAAATAATCGAACTTAAAACAAGGTAAGAAAAGGTCAACCGGCGAAGTTGACAAAGCGTGATCGAAGATTTACAGGTAAAAAATTTTATGAAAAATACACATTTGATTTCTGTAAAAGTTTCTACAGAGTTTAATGAAAATTTTTACACTTAATTTTCACCTAAAATTGTTTGCCATGTTCTCTCATTAGCTGGATTAAATGGGACCTCATCCGCAGAAATTTTCTTGGCTGTGAGAAAGCTTTCGCTTTTTGTAGCAAAATCAATGATAAATGAGCTCAAAACGTTTATGAATTATGTCTTACTTACAGATAGAAATGAATTTAATATTTTTGGTTAAATTGTATAATTGTAAATAGGAGAAAAAATTAGGAACTTAATTTAAGAACTTAGTTGGAGCATTTAATCAGGACAGTGAAGGTATTCTTGTGTGAGGGTGCATATCAGCACCCAGGGGCGGCAAATAGGGGGGTCAAAAGGGGGCGGTCGCACCCCCAAATTTTTTGAGCAGAATGATGGAAAATGGGCGATTTCAATTTATTTAAGTCGGAAATCAATATTCATTAAAGGAAATCTCGCTGGTTCTCAGCAACTATTTGATGAAACTCGACACACTCTCAGACTAGAAAAAGTGTTTTTCGTTATTTGGTTGATTGACTTAGAAATTCATGAAGCTGAGTTAGGAATTCATGAAGTATTTTTGACTTTTTCAGAACATAGAAAACTGGTAGAGAACCATGGTTAATTTTAACTAAAAAAGACACTGCCTCATATAGGCTAAATATTTCACACTTGTGTGCCCAGTATGTCCTCCGATGGTATGTCCAATAGGAGAGGCTCGTGAAAAGTGGTGTGTCAGCATGGTTTTCACAAGAAAATTCCTTGATATTTTACATTCACGTTTACGCTCAGTTTTTAAGTGTATATTTATTTAATGAGTGTTCATCGCTTTCTTCTGCTAGAAACACGTTTCAGCTGCTCAGTACATTATAATGCTTTCATAGAAACTTCTTAAAAATTCATGTGATTATTGAATAAAAAAAGACATATCAACCAAATACCTCTTATGGGGCTCTATAATTATGCAATCGCGGAGTGACACAAGATAATCTTCAAGAGTTAAAACGGTAAAAACATTTCTCTATAACTTTAAAGCAGTGATTTGACGACTGGAAGAATTATTGCAAAACGATTCTTTCAATGGTGAAAAAGCTCATGCCCTTTAGCATGTATGGCTTCGTTTGAATTGTTATCCAATTTGTTTGCATCGGAAAAAGGTTTTTGAAAAATGCTTTACTCTATCAAAATCTATATTTTCAATCCGCTACTCGACTATTCAAACCACAGTTCAATCTACAATTAATCTGTGCACCCTACTACCACAGTTCAATCTACAATTGAAACTGAAAATAGATTTTTTATGAATGTATATTTCAATCAATCGTGAAATATTTCAAAAAAAATTCTTCCTCCAAGCCAATTTTAAAGAGGCGCGAAAAAAAAAAAGGATTGGATTTTGAAAACGAAAAATAAAATGTTTCAACTGTTTTTAATAAACAGTTTAATTTAAGTAAAATTTTTAGCATGAGGCAAGAAAAGTTACAAGCAATATACCGACAGAATAGTTTTCACATCCAGAGACTGCAACTTTGTCCTTGTTATGGACTCATAAGTCTGGAATAGTGAATAACAGAGCTGGAGGCAAATGATGTCTCATTGAAGCTGAGAGCGCCGACATGACTAGATTATTCAATGATGAAAAGTTTAAGCCCCTCACAGTTTTTGAAGTAGCCAGGGTGATTTTGAAGAGCAAGATATAAAAAGTGTTTTCATACATAACTTTGTGTTACTTCATTTATTTTTTAACTATTACAATCAGCTTAGCTAGTGGAGAAAGTTTTTTTTTTAATGTCTCAGGAGGTTAGAGAAATATTTTCGAAGCACAAAGGGGGGGGGGGGGACTTTTTCATTTAGCTGAACTGGCAAAACAGCACGACATTGGGCACTGATAGATTAGTAACACGATTCCCCTGCTCTTCCGAATTCCAAAAATCATGCATTATAACTTTTCCGAAAGGTATAAAAACTTTAGTAGCGAGATGTTTTGTATGAAAACTTTTTAGTCAATGAATCAAAATTTTAATTGTTTCTAAACACTAATTTTATTCATACTAAACCGATTCTACGACAACTTCTTGTTAACTAATGTGTTTGGTTTCGCTTTGGGGTTATACATATTTAAGAAACTCGACCCCCCAAATGAAATGGTGAAATGCCGCCCCTGTCAGCACCAGGACTTGATAGTTTGGAATTTTTTGATGAAATAATGAATCATGCTGTTCATTTAAATATTTCAAAAACCAATTTTAAACTCAGCCGAAAATTTGGTTATCGGAAACAACTTTTTTTTAATCAAGATAACCACAAGAAGCACACGGTTTTCAACGTTTGCATCTAGTGCCTCGAAAATTGTCCCAAAGTTTAGAAAATACAATTTCAATATCCAGATTTAAACTTAATGTAACATATTTAGAGATATCTGGAGGCTTGATTACGAAAAGACGGCTTTGAAACCAAAATAGAGCTAGAAGCAGTGAGACTCGGAGTGTGGTTGAACACTTACTCAGAAATTATGCAAAAAAAGGAAAGAAAAAAGAATGAAATCTATTCCCAGACGTTTAAAAGGTGTTGTTGATACTGCATGATATTCTACTAAATAATAACTTAATAAAAAAGTTGGATTATTCAAGAATATATAGACATTTTTTAAAGTGTACTAAGACTTGTAAAGATGAAACTTCGGCCACTTTTTGGTTTTTAATTTTTTTAAAATTAAGTTTTAGTATTTTTTAAATAAAATTTATTTAGTTTTGTAGAAAATTGATCATAGATCTAATAATTAAATACTTATTCCGAAATATTAATTCTAACCAATGGATAGAGTCCTATTTCATTGAAAGTCGTAGGTGTACAAACGCTTTTGGGAGCCACTGTATTTAATCCAAGAAATAACACTAAGGTATGCAATGAAGAGGGAAATTCAGGCATTTAAAATTTGCAATATTGCAACTATATCTCCGAATCTTCAAATTTACCTGATGAAGAAATATTTTGGGAGGTCATAGTGATCTCCCGGAACCTCCTATCGAGCCCCTCTTGGTTGATGGACATCACTGCTTCGAAGCATTTTAAAGTAGTCACGGAAAGTTTTGAAAAAAAAAAAATGTCTTGTGAATGGTTAAAAATGGGGGCTTTTTTCTGCTTCAGTTTCAAATTTCTTTCTTTTAAAAATATTTTTAATTATTGATGAGCTCATTTGTTCATGCAAAAACAAGCCATGTTACACGGAATTTTCCAAAATCTGCGATAATTAATCTGGCATTTAAAATTTTTTCCCTTTCCTCTCAAAATGTTACAATTTTTTTCGAACTGCTGATGACAAATAGACAAATTATCTCTCGCTGGTTGTAGTGCTTCTGTTTCGACGCAGCTATAATATTGGAAGCACCGAACTTACAGTATAACTTGTGCCAGCTTCTCCCCATGAAAAGGGATCTTTTTAAAATTAATCTTGAGAAAGAGAGGTTTTTCCAAATTTTTTCAAGACCGTTCTGTTCGTCCCGGACGTTAGATTTTGTATCCATCATAATTAAAAAAAAAAAAAAAGCTTGGAACTTTGAGTCTAAGAGAGTCATTCCACCCGCATTTTTTGTTTTTTTAAACCGAAAGTGTTGCAAGTGCTGCCATCTGTTGAGTTATTTGAAATAACAAAATGATGGTACTGATTGAAATGGATTAAATTTTTAAGTACAAGGACAAAACTGAATAGACTTTCTTCAGTGTGGCAAATAATGCACTTTCATATTAGGAGTACTGTGATTTAATCACGTACTTTCAAACGAAAGTAATTTTTTACAATAAAAACGTGTTTTATAAATCTATCTCTGGAGGTACAGGGCACTGCCAGGGACGTAACTAGAGGGGGGCAGACGGGGCTCGTGCCCCGGGCGCCAGATTTTAGGGGCGCTAAACTGACTAAGTAAGTGCTCAAATTTATTTTTGTAAAAGAAAAAAAAGGAAACATTTTTTAAAAGTCCAAAAAAGATCCCCTCAGTGCGGGCGCAAGCTGAAAGCTTGCATGGTTTAATGTGGATAAACGATCAAGTGTGGTAAAGATAGACGGAAAGAGAGTGAGAAGGGTGCAGTAAATAGCATGAATGTATTTTCTTAAGAGTTACTAGTACTTATTATGTCTTATTTAAAGAATCTCCCTCTCGGAGGAGGAATATAAGACATTTACCTAAAATCAGAAATTTTAGACTTAGTTCCTATATATTTTTGCCACCCACACAATATTTTACATATAATCATCTACTTCAAATTCAATTAATGTGTTAGAAATTAACTATTTATTCACCTCTGAAACTTCAATTTTGCTTTGGTACTTTTGATGAATATTTATATTTACAGTAGAATCTCGTTGATCTGGCTCCCGTTTATCTAGATCTCTGGCTTATCCGAATCAAATTTGTAGAGCTAAAAAATATATTCACTTGAATGATAATTCTAAATTGTGATAGTAAGAAAGGAACTGTAAATGTGAGAATTATTCGCTCTTTACTTTCATTAAATACACAACTGCTATATACGAGTATAGGTGGTCGAATAAATTATAGTTGTCAAATAAACAACGTGACGTATTTGGAGTTTCAGTCTGACACCACTGCAGCTGAACTAGAAACGATACAGTATTTGCGAGTAACAATCTATGTAATTTTGTTACAAAGCATCGTTTTTTGCTGTTAATAAAAGATAAATCTGCTTATTTGCGAATTAATTACTGCTTATTATCCTTATTTTCGTTTATTCAAATTGCCTTTGGTCCAAGTTAGTCCAGATAAATAAGGTTATACTGTAAATAGAAATAACCTGAAAAGAAGCGCACTGAAAACATGTAATGTTAATATGTTCAAGATTTGTGTTTTTTGAAAGAAGGTTAATAGAAAGAGTTCTGATATCACGCACATTAGGTTTCTGTTTTTCCAAACTAAGCAAATTTATCAAGAAATATATATTAATTGCCAAGTGAAGGGTTAAAAAGGATGTTGTTCAAACTTCAAAACTAGTTCTTAACTGTTTTCTCGATGCAAAGATTCATAGAAGCATAGTGGTCAAAATCATAAAAAACAATAAATAAAGAAGGGAAAAACACTAAACAAAAAAAAAAGTTTGATTTCAGTCGCTTTTGACGTCCCTCTTCATCACTGTCACACGTATTCATCATACAGAAAACATACTTCCTAAAAATTCATAATTGCTACAGACACCGACTTCATCCCGTGGCTAATGTTCCATTTATCATAAAAGAGACACGACTATCGAACTTTGGAAATAGTATGTCAAAAAAAAGTAATAATAGTATTTATGCATCTATTTCTCGTTGAATAAGTCTAAATATTTTTTCTTCCAAAATTTTCCAAGTTCCAAAAAAAAAAAACCCTCTCTAAAAAAATCCCCCCCCCCCAATTTTGATGCTTCCCTGTGGGCACTCCTGATTCTGAGAGTTATTTTGATACACTGGGGGATTATTTGTTCCGACAGGCAGCATTAGAGTGGAGCTACTTTTTCTAGCAGGATACTTCCTCATTACTTTACATGTTTCTCAAACTTCGAAATCATGGATTAATGTTAATTTCATGGAAACATTTGACTACAGCCCCCCAGATAGGACAGTGGTGGATCCAGCCGATTGTTTTGGGAGGGGCCATCCGAAATTTTTGAACAAACTTCCCAGGGCCGAATTTAGCTTCATGCCACCCCCAGGCAAATTTGAAATCTGCTGCCTCTCCCCCTCCCCCCTAAAAGAAGCAAAATATCCTTGACTCAAAAAAACTTAAAAAAGTATTCCCCAGATTCAAACTCGCAAACTTATGAAGAAATGATGGTGTTTCACATTCTGAGGCGCCCCGATGAAATCATCACAGTGTTCTCCCTAAAAAATTTTTATGCGGCAAATTTTGCTGACAATTCGGCAAATACAATGATTGAAAAACATTTGACTTTCATAAGATGTATGAAAGTAATCATTATTAAATTACAAGAAAAAACTCTCTCCGTGCAAAATGAAAGAATGCTAATATTTTACTTTCAAGAATTACAATTTAATTCAAAAAATGTGTTTTATAATAGCAAATTTGCCGCCCCTGAAAAGTTTGTCGCCGTAGGCAGCTGCCTACTCTGCCTATTGGGAAATTGAGCCCTGATAACTACCAGAAATTTTATTAAAATGAAGTTTTAAAAACTCAATTTTCGGGATATCGATGCATTAGGTACGGGGGGAGATTTAGGAATCTCCCTCAAAAATAAATTTCCCTCAAGATTTAAATTTCCAAGTAATTTTTGAAAATTAGGAAACTAAAAACGCATTTTGTCCATTTTTGATGATGTACGGAGAAAGGTCAGGTTTCGGGCACTGGCCCCAAAATACTTTTTGAAAATAAAGCTTAGAAACCAAAATATTCTGTCATTATACATTGAGAAGTCAGAAGAGGAAGTGTGCTCTTCTAGCTCTTCAGCTGTCCAGCCTAAAAATGCACCTTTAGGTAATGTTTGCATACATTAAATTAAGTGTGAAGGTGCTTAGAATTCTTCCTTCCTGGAAATATTTTGCCTTCGAGGCTCTAAAAATTCGATTTTTAACCACACTTATACATATTTTAGAAAGGGATGTAAGATTCGTGAGCTCCTACAAAAAACCTCCTTCCTCATCACGATATAAACTAGGGAGTGAGGGGGGTCCTATCAAAACTCGTTTATAATTGAAGTCCCAAAAAAAAATCATTTAAGTTGCTTTTAAGCAAGTTAAGTGACAAGGACTGGATAAGCTAGTTTCCGTTGACATTTTTTCCAAATAAAAGACTTAAAATGCAATTTTTTGCTACTATCAAATCGTTTGTGAAAGGGCGTGGGAAAAGGGGGTTCTCCTCCTAGTTTCGAAATTAAAGCCATAAAAAATAAAATTTAGGCTCTCTTTGGTTTTGTGAACAATAGGTATACTCTGAGAACCGCAGCATTTAGAAATCGTCCAAGTGTCCGTAGTTGGAATCAAGAAATGATGTAAAAGATGGAGGAAATTTTTGGAAGTAAAAGTTTTGTTTTGAGGTCAGGGATATAATTTATCTCGAAATTAAGACCTATACTTTTTTTTCAGTAAAATACATGTGTTAAATTTTGTAATCTTCTCATAATATTTTTTTCTTTTTTTCCCTTAAAAAAATTCCTACAGTCACAAGACTTTGGGAGGGGCCATGGCCCCTATGGCCCCCCTCGAGATCCTCCCCTGAGATAGGATTCAATGGAAAAATTCTGAGGTATTGTGGCACACGAAGCATGCGAAAAAAATGACATTCAATATCGAAACAAGCAAGAACTCATTTCCAAGAGGGGGGGAGGGATAAGGCAGGGGGGCTGCCCACCATCCTAAGAGCAAGGGCGCACGCGCACCCCCCCCCCCACCCCCCCACCCCCTAAATATTGCAAAGAATTCCAAGAGCCAGAATCCCACCGAAATGAGAAAAATACCCCTCACCTCCTCTCTAAAAACTTTAATAGCGCAGTCTGCGCCATGACACCCCTCCCTAGGTCGGCACCCCTGGATGAGGTACATCTCTCGGCACGGGTCCGAACCTGAAAGGGCCCCATATTTTTAAAATGAGGGGTACAATATGTGTAGGTATGTAAGGGTAAACAATATGGAGGGGGCCTATAAAAGTCACTTGTGACGGGACCCGAAATTTCTGTGTGTGTGTGTTTGTGTGTGTGTACACGCCCCTGCTCATTTCTTCCACTCAAAAAGTCTCGATAAAAATTTCCAAGAACGTTTTTGAAATTTTAAGAAGTCAGGATGATAAAAGTGTTGTAGAGAACTGGAGAGAATTTATTAATTATACTAGCCGCTTGCGGCGACCAGGTGGTTCGCCTTTTTCCGCCATTCGCCTTTTTATGCAAACAGCTGTCTATGATGGCTGTTTGGCTTACTTGTCATTCACCCTTTTACGCTAAGATTACCGTCTTCGGCGACTGTTTAATAAATTCTGCAACGTTTTTTATCAATCTATATCTATAATTCAAAACAAAATATTTTCTGCATCTATCTCCAGTTGCGTTTTGTGCTCTACACCGTTTTATGCTAAGATTGCCGCCTTCGGCGGTTTCTATCTACCTATACGGTCGATCTCTATTTATTTTACCTAACCGCCTATTCCCCAACAAACAAACAAACAAACAAACAAAATGATCACACAAAAAAAAAACGTGCATTTTATTTATTTAATTAAACAGCACACACATACACAGACACACACAAAAAAAAAGCTCAATCTTTTGTTCTCCGTAGAGTGCAAAAAGTAGCGTTTCCAAAAAAAAAACTCACTGCTCTTAGCGAATTAAATGTGTGAAAATATGTTACGTAAAATAGATACAGCAAAATGTCCGGCGAGGGAGGAGGGGGGATCGAAAAAAGACAGAACCCCTAAACTAAAAAAAAGTAAAGAAAAAAAGTGAGCGCTACCGTTAAAATATAGAAGTAAGCAATAGTAAAAAAGAAAAATAATAATAATTGTAGCGATTAAGATTCGATTCTTCAATACCGAATCGAAATCCAGGTTGTGACGTTACAGCAGAAAGGCAGAATTTTTTTTCGACCGATCTGCGGGCATTTAAAAACGAGCGGGGTGTTCTACATTTAAAAAATTGTTTTAAAAAAACCTATTGCGTTTTTTTGAAAACTTTTTTTTCTGAAGAGGGTGAAATGTTCTCACTATTACATATTTAAATTTTAGAAAACAGGCTTTTGTACATTTTGCAGGATGAGTTTCGAAAAAAACTAAACATAGAAAAAAATGCAAAATAAAGGTGTTTTCAAAAATTCATAAAAAGTACAAGACTTGCTCTATCTTAGAATTTTTTTTTTTTTTTTTTTTTTGTTCTTCATATTTAAAATTAAATTTCCTACACTATAGTACGAAAAATGCTAGTGTGGCGCAATTGGTTCAGGATCAGGGGCGGATCCAGAAATTTTTGTGAGGGGGGTCAAGTTTCAATGGGCAGACCTCCATCGTAAAAATGTATCACTTAAGCAGATGTGACCATCCCTCCAAGGGTTTTGGAGCACCCCTCATATGCTGCGGAGCACTTCTTCCTCAAATGAGACAAAAATCATTTCAAATTGCTATCCCTCTCCTTCTTCCAAAAGCTTTCAATGCCGTAACTGGCACTATGGATCATATTCCCTCAAATTTTCATAAAAAGTCACATTTCATTGAAAATTGCAACACCATGAAGGAAGCATCATGGTTGAATGAAATTTAATACACAGTTGAGTGGTAATGGTAGAAATAAATGATTACATTTTCAAACCAAACAATAAAAAGAGATAGAAATTAGTATTTTGTGTGGCCACCACGCGCCGCAGTAAAAGCTGCTACACGACCCGGCACGGAGTGAAACAAAGTTTGAATATCTGCCTGCGGAAGAGTATTCCATATTGTTAGTATGTGCAACCAAAGTTCGTCCGTCGAAGCAACAGGACGAGCGGGACGCCGCCCAAAGAAATCCCACACATGTTCAATCGGTGACATATCCGGGGAATATGCAGGCCAAGGAAGAAGCTGTACCTGCTGGGAATCAAGGTAGGATTTGACAGTCCTGGCGACATGTGGACGGGCATTATCCTGCTGGAATACAACCCCTGGCAATCCTAGCAGGAAAGGAATAGCTTGGGGCTGTAAAACATCGTTTATGTATCGGGTACTGTTCAAATTGCCCACAATTCGTAGCAATTGTGATCGTCCTTAATATGCTATGGCACCCCAGACTATAACTCTGGGTGTTCGTCCACTGTGGCGTTCGATAATGCACTCCGGAATGTGTCGTTCACCGGCATAGCGCTTGACCTGAATTCGGTCATCATGGTTTTAGAAATTGAAGCGGGATTCGTCAGAAAAGACGACCTGCTGCCAATCAGCACGCCAGTTCCTATGCACATTGGCCCATTGTAGCCGCAGGCGGCGATGGTTTTGTGTGAGAGGAATCCTGTATAAAGGAATCCTTGCGCGCAGCCCACGCTGCAGCAGACGTCTCCGAATTGATGAAGCACACAATGAAACACCTGTAGCTGTTGACCATTGTGCTGCCAATTGTCTAGAAGAAGCTGTGTGGTCCGTCAGTGCCGTACGCACCAGGTGTCTGTCATCGCGAACTGACGTCACATTTCGGGATCCGCTCCCGAATTTCCGAACTGTCCGATCCTCTTCCGTTCACTGCTTCCAAACACGCATGACTGTGCTGCTGCTACGCTGCACACGAGCGCCTACTGCACGATAAGACAATCCAGCTTCACGAAGGCTGACGATTCTGCCCCGTTCAAACTCCGAAATTTGCTCAAATTTCGCTTCTTTCGTCGAAGAGGCATAGTAAAGATTCAGTTAACGTTTACTCTAGCTTATAACCACCGATAATCATGCTTCGCTACAGCCGTCTATGGTTGCGTTCGACGAATCTCACCGGTCTACCGGTAAGCAACCGGTTACAAACCGCAGCGTTCTATCACCTATCGGTTATCTCACCGGTTACCACTTTCAGCTGTTGATTGGTTGATTGGAGCACGTGATCATTAGCTGTCACGTGATTAACTAACCGGTCGAGCTCGTCGAACGCAATCTATTTATATTCGCTTCGATCCACCGTTCAGAGGGCGCTGCTCAGCATGCGCATGCGCTACCGGTCTGCAATTCTAATTATTTGCATATCATGCCCTACTTTACATTTCCTGCAATTTTCTGCTCACTCGCTTAAGTCCTTCGTGATGTTGCAATTTTCACAAACAGGAGTGTACACATGTGGAAGATGGAAGAGTGCTCTGAAAAAACCTTTTACTCATTAGAGATGATTATTCTTTTGAAAATGAGCAAAAAATTTAAAATATTAGTAGCCCTGTAAACGAACCCAGTCAATGATGTGCTGAGAAGAAATACTTTGCAGAACCAAGTAAAAAAATAATGATTAGCATTGATTACATGTACTATTTTTTCGAATCTAAAAAAAATTGAACTTTAAAAATGACCATGATAATATTATTGTCATAGGGGGGTCAACTGGCCCTTTGACCCTCCCCTGAATCCGCCCCTGTTCAGAATCTGTGAGGTAAAAAGTGCAAAAAAACACATAAAACAATAAATAACTTTTTTTCTAATTAAAATATCAAAAATCGAAGCCCGAGGTGCACATTTTCGGCAAAAATTGCACCTGTGTGCCAAATCTCATTTTTCCAGGCCTTACCGATTTCCTGAGAAGCTCGCCACACACACGTACACAAACAGCTGAGTCACTTCCTATGCTGGACTGATAAGCACGAAACTGCAGTCCTCGGCTGGAATTGACTGAGCTGGCGGTATATTTCATGTATTTCTGACACATTTTATTTTATTACATGTATAGAAGATAGATTAGCTTATTTCAATGTGAAACATTCGTTGTCTTTATAATTTTGTCCAGTTTTTAAAAAGACATTTTATATTAATCATGGCAAAACATTCAAAATGTGTTCAAGGCATTCCACAATGATTTTAGAATTACAAAGAAAATTTTTTAAAGTTTTGCTAAATTACTTCAAAAAAAAAAATTTTTTTTCTGTGCAATTTTTAGTTGTCCTTTTCTTTTTAGTTCTGACCACCACTGTAAAAGCGTTGTTATTATTATTAATTGATCGTTTATTTTTTTTTTAATTTTAGAAGTTACATTATGCATGTGTGTTCGCGATTTCTGTTATAATGGGGTAGTTTCCAAAAATTTAAAAGTATTTTTTTTTCTGAAAGAGCATGTTTAAAAACGTAGTATCTGACCAATTTTTAAATAATTTGTTTAAGTTCAATATTTTTAAAAAATTACTTTAAACGAGGCGCTTTCATTATTTACATTTCTTGCGAATGACATCACAAATGATGAATGCCATTCGGTGTTGCCTTTCATAGAGCAAAATATTTAATTCGCATCTTTACTCAAGTGTATTGGCAACGATATGGTTGATAGCAAGCGTAGAGCGCAGTTTTAATTCGCATCTTGATTATCATAACCTGGAAACGCGGTACAAAATGCGCCAAAGAGCATCATTTGTGGCGTCATCAAGACCACGCCTTGTTTGCAAAATCGGACATTTAAAAAAATTAATTAAAAAATAACTGTTGGGAAAATGAAAGTATTTTCTGGGCCCATATCATTATTTTTGCTTATTCTATCAATTTCAGTGACTAAAAGTAGTACTTTTGACTGAAGGAAACAACCCCATCAGTGGCGTAACTACGCTTTCTACCGCCCGGGGCGGTTCCTCAATTTGCCGCCCTTTTGATGGGATATAGTTAATGCAGTAAAGAGTCAAAAGTATTTGAATAAGATTTTAATAAAGAAGAGAAAAAAAAAAAATTTTTTTTCCTTCATTTTTCTTGCAGAAGGAAAAAAAAAGGGGGAATTCAGAACCCCACCGAAAAGCTGCAAAAGTTAAGTCAAAAGTCGGGATTTAAAGCAATTTTTGGAAACGCTTATATAAAAGAAACTTCAAGCTACCTCCAGATTTTTTTTTTTTTTTTCAAAATTAAAACTAGTTTTATGCTTTTTTTTTTTGGTGACGTTAGGGAATTGGTACTTTTTGAGGAAATTTGCCGAAATTGAAGTCTTAAAAAAGCAATTTTATGCTATCTTTGGATACGTAAATATATTGGCAAGGGTTCAGCGGCGCTATCTGAAAAGCTTTTCAACTAAACTGAAAAACACGTAAATGCAGGCTGTATATAGTGGTTAAAGGGCCTCCGTTAACTTCAACAAAGACTGGATTTTCCTCCCGAAATATTTTCGAACTTGAAATCAATTTTAGTCTATCTTTGATGACGTTAAAGTGAATAGGGAACTCTCAGTTCGGGAGCTCGGTAGAAATTTTCCGATACCAAAGTTTCAAAAACGCAATTGTAGGCTATCTTTGACTGGGGGGCCGTGGTAGCCCGATCGGTAGAGTGTCGGATTCGGGGCCGGAGGGTCCTGAGTTCGAACCTCGATGGTCGAAGACCCACCGTCGTCATTAAAGGGGACTGGGCGACGTTAAATATGCTCGTGGTCTCAATGTTCTCCAAGTGAAACGATACCTCTGGGAGTGCTAGCACCAGGTAGCTATTAGCTCCTGGACTAGTTCTAAATTCTCATTAACTGTTCGATCCGGTAATGGTGCTGCCATCTATCGGTATGTAAAATAATGGAGGCAAGGCACTTAGTATGCAGTCCTCGACATAAATACAGTTGTAGTCAGTTGTAACTCTGAATAGGAATAGGAATCTTTGACTGGCATAAGTTTCCAACTATTTCCAAAAGTGTTAGGAAGTCAGATTGCTTTCCCGTCTTCCTATGAAACTTTTTGAAAATGACGTCTGAAAAAGGTGAATTTAGCCGTTGTTTGATGGACAACGTCACGAGAGAGAGTTCGGAGAGGGGTTTCCCACCCGAAATCTTTTTCGAAACTGTTGCTCATGCTCTTCATCACTGAGAAAAGAAGGCTTTGCGGACTTCCCTCAGAAATTTCTAAAAAAACGAAATTTGGAGCAAACTGTGATGCCTTTAAGTGATTTCGTGCACATTCGGGGTCACTACCTTAGAATTTTTCTGAAATGTAAGTTTCAAAAACCCAACATTAAGCTGTTTTTGGAGACATTGGATGTGGTGAAGATTTTAAAGTTCAAAGTTGATGTCCTGAATACACACATTAGACCATCTTTAATCACGTTACAGGAAGGGTCAGGGTTTGAACGCCCTCGGGAATTTGTTGGTATTGAAAATTTTTAAAAACTTATTATAAGACTAAAAGATGAGATGTAAAGGGATGGGGGGGGGGGGGGGGGGGGCTTGGAAATGTTTCGACTCAAGGATAAAACTACATTTTTGGGCTGTTTGGTGACGTCAAGGGATAAGAAGGTGCGGTTGCTCTTCATGAAAAATGTGACACCGCACTCAGTCTGTAGCTTCAGACGAAGGAAGAGAAAAAACAAACAATATAAGGCTGAGATCAAGCCAGTGCCAAGCCTGATTGGCACCGTCGTACAAATTTCTTTTTAGCGCCTTTATGCAGTGGCGCTTGGCGAAAATATAGTTAATACATGGAGTGAGGTTTGGTAGACAAATATGACGTAGAAAAAAGTACGTTTGGCATTTAATTTATTTAAAAAACAATATATAAAACTGTGTATTTAATTTTAGATAACAGTGTACGTTTTTACTTCATATCTCGAAGTTATTTCGAGTTCAGTAGCTCCTCTGATATACTAATGCGTAAAAAAAATTTTTTAATATCAAAGCTATGCCGCTCTCTCTACTCTCAATCTCTAATTAATGAATAATTAATCAAACTTTTATATCTGTTGAAACATGAAAACAAGGGTATTTATTATTTTTCTAAATTGAAGTATTGAGGATATCCCTCTTTAAAATTTGAAACTGAAATCCCTTCCAATAAAAATAATAATTTTAAAATATGGAAGACATTGAACATGATGTCTAAAACAAATACATTGTACAAAGCTCTTTTTTTAGACACACAAATAATTAATGAAAAGGGGGGGGGGGAGGGGCGAGGAAATTGAGTAACTATGGGCAAGTCGTTACTTTTTGGAACTAAAAAGTTTCGCAAAATTGTTGTCTACAATGTACAAATATTACGCACAAGTAAAATACTGCAAATGGGCTTACAGTATTTTTTATGTATAAAAACATGAAATAGTCGAATTGCGAAGAACAATAACAAAAAATTGCAGAAAGACATTATTGCACAAATTAGAATACAACATCTTCACCTCAAGATCCAAAATGGGGAATAGAAAATTTCTTGCGCCTCATATGCTCAGCCTTTTGAACTATAGAGATACCGAAACAGAATTAACGGCTCCACATTAGGTAGAAAAATGCTAATGTATGTATATTAAATAGCATCAAGGGGTGTTAATAGCATGTTTAGACACAACAAGGCAATATTTTTTACTTTTTAGAAAGGCAGCGAGAGGATTGTTTGTTTTAATGAGCAGCGTAGTTTCACCACCATCATTAGATATAATCAGGATCTGATGAGCGCATGGTCCCACAGGTCCATGGACCTGGCACCACAATTTTAGGGCACCGAAACGAGGTAAATTTCTTTATTTCTTCTCTTTTTTCAAAACTTCCACATCAAAAATGTGCAGATTTTCTTACGAGAGGGGCACCAAATTTTTCCAGCGCCTGGGCATTACTTTGGCTTAATGGGGCTCTGGATATAATGAAAAGTTCAATTTTATTTTTTTGGTTCGAGAGATTCTCCCCATTTGGAGCATTTTTGATTGGTAAAGCTCGGCGCCTTTTTGACTGTGGCGCCGTCGTACGTCGCACGGCCTCGCGCATAGGGACGGCACGGCCCTGGCTGAGATGTCCACAAGAACAGCACATAGGTTTTGTATTTGAGTAATTTTATTATCATAGTCGTACCACAACCTTAGAATTCAAAAACCTTTTTTTTGATTCTTGAAAAAATCAAAAGCATGATTTACTTATTTGGAAAATGCGTTACATTTTTTTGCATCAAAAGTGTAAAATTGCCGCCCCCCAAAAAGTGCCGCCCGGGGCGGAACGCCCCCGGGCGGCACGGAACGCCCCCTCCGCCCCTCCCTAGCTACGTCACTGAACCCCATTATAATTTTTATTTTACAGTTTTTTTAGTTATTCTGTTTTATTGTATTTTTTCGCAACGTAAGGATTGTAGCTTTTTCATGAATAGCTGAAGTTAAATTTTAAATATTAATTTTTTGGGTTAGAAAACGGCTTCATTTTTACTCTTTTCGCAGAGCTGTTCCTCGCGCAGCATATCTTTCTTTCTTTTTCTCTGATGATTTCGTTTTTGTTTCTTCGCAGAAAGCGGTTTTATTTGATTTTTGTTTTTGTGCAATAATAATTCAACAATTAACTTTAGAATTTGTTTACTTCAAAAATTTAAGTGCACATCAATGTGTCATTTCAAGTAGAATTTTATGTATACAGATTAAAAATTTGTACGACAGAGAACAAATTAGAAATTGAAAAAACTTTTTAACGTGTCATTGCTTGATCGTAACGCTTGAATCTATATTTAATTAGGGCAATCTCAGATCAACTGCACCCATCTAAATGCTTCGCACCACAAATTCACCACACCAGATATCAAAAGCAAATCGTTTGACAAAATTTGGGGGGTGGGACGAACTAGAATGCAAGGGGGAAAAAAAGAAAGAACTCAGATGTACGCACATAACTACTAATTGACATCAGCAGACGATATTATTTATTTCTTAGTATTAGTGTCAATTTGTTTTGAAAAAAAAAATTCGTATAGTAGATTTGATTTTTTCCTGCTGTTTTGGAAGAAAAACACATGTGTTATGTAAATAACATTTTGTTGCACTGACTTTCATAGTTTCATTAATCTCCCGCACCAGCAGATGAAACAAAAAGCCAAAAAAAGGCTCTTGTTTGGAATGTAGGAAGTCAGCGAATGCGAGTTTGGACAACAATACGCTAATGCTCAGGGGATTAGTGCATATTAAAATTGTTCGCAATAGATTCGTTGCTCGAGTTTTCAACGTGCATCACATCTGCAATAAGAAAATGGTTTCCCTGTTTTCACGGCCGACGAGGAGAGGCCATGTTAACCTTGTCAAATACTTCCCCTCCTATTCCTCCGGATGCAGGGGCGCCGCGATAGAAAGTCACTGTGACAGTGAAATCCCCCAAAAAATCCTTACTCAGCCAATTCGGCAGAAAAGAGATAATATTGTAACATTGAGATTCTTTTCCTTTTTTTAAATTCTTTTTTTAATGATGATTTCATAAATGTTTTTCCTCTTCTTTTTCTTTTCTTTTTGTATGATGTGTTTGCATTGAGCTTAGACTTGCTTTATTTTTACCAAACACTGGTATCAAGGGCGCCTATATATGGGGGGCAAGGGGGCTCAACCCCCCTTGGAATTTAGAACTTCCATGCTTTTAATACTCTTTTCTTTGCAAAAATGTAAAAAAAATTCTTCTTCAGCCGTTAATGAAAATTTTAATAACTCGAATCTGCACCGAAATAGTTTCCATGAGGAAACTGTCCTGCAAAACCATGGGCAAAATATCTGCGCCCCCTTGCAATTTTGCATATGGACCTTGATATTCCCTGACTGGAATTATCGTAAACAAATGTGTATCTACCTTTAGCATAAGCGCTGCTCCCGACATGACTTTAACTAATTAGTGCTTCGAAGTTTCCAACATGGGATCGTTTCCGAAATTTTAAAAGTATTTTTTTTTCTGAAGGAACGTTCTTAAAAGCATTGAATTTGACCATTTTTTAAATAATTTGACAAAGTTTAATAGTTTTTAACAATTATTTTAGTTTGCGCAGATTGAAATTCCTTTTTTACGATTCTGCACAAGTGATGAAATGCCATTCACTGATGCCATTAGCTCACAGCGCAAACTATCATAACCTGGTAACGCAATTGACAGCAAAGGTTGCGTTCGACGAAACTCACCGGTCGACCGGTAAGTAACTGGTTACTAACCGAATCGTTCTATGAGCAACCGGTTACCACAGCGGTCACCATTCTAAGCAGTTGATTGGTTGATTGGAGCACGTGATCATAAGCTGTCACGTGATTAACTAACCGGTCGCTCTCGGTCGAGCTCGTCGAATGCAACCAAAGCGTAAACATTTAGGGAGCCAATGGAGAAGTGCGCCATCGTACATCACTTATGACGTCATAAAGATCACGCCCTGTTTCCAAAATCGGGTGACTAATGAAAATAAAATTAAAAAAAAAAAAAAAAAAAAGAACTAAAGCATGTTTTTTTTTCGAATAATGTGTATTGTTCAAAGAGTTTGAATGAAAGTTATAAGTGTTTCAAGTACCACAAGAATAAAAAATAGAAAATAAGAACAATAACAATAACAATAATAATAATAATAATTTCTACTAATATTTTGGATCTATTATCTAAATTAAACCCTTCTTGATTCGTTTAAGGACTCGTGAAGTATTTTCAGTAGCCATTCAGGTCCTCAATTGAACTTTTTTCCTTATAAAAGAAAGGTTGCAGAAAGAAAGGTACCGAACAACATAATGACGTACCAAACATAATGAAACACTAAAATTGCATTTTTAAATAAAATTTGAAGATAGTTATGGATTGTTTGTTGATTGAGTTGTTTAAAATTCACGCATAGGAGTGTTTGCAAGCTCTCCCTCGATTTTTTTTTGTTAGGAACGCATTTTTAGAAGGGGGAAGGAACGGGGTTTGAAACTTTCCATCGGAAATTTTTCAAAATTATAGCCTTGAAATGCGATTACTGGTAATCTTCGATAGCGTTAAGGGAAGGGATGGGTTTAGGAGCTATCTCTCAGCTTTTCAATATTGAAGCTCCAAAAACGTAATGTTAGGGGGCTTTTATTGATATTAGGGGAAGGAATCGAGATCGGGTGCTCTCCTCCGGAATTTTTTCGGAATGGAAGTTCTAAAAATGTAATTGAAGGCCCTCATTAACGGCATTTTCAAAAAAAAAAAAAAAGTTTTTGATACCGGCGATTTTTTTAGAAAATGAAGCTCCAAAAATTTCAAAAGTTTGACGATCTCCGATGACATTGGAGAGAGAGTGTTGAGGGACTCTCCCCTGGAATACTTTTGGAATTATAGTCGTAAAAATACAGTTGTGGGTGTTTTTTTGTGATGTGTTGGGGGGGGGGGGAAGGGAGGGAGAGAGAGAGAGAATAAGAGAGTTTGGTGACATTTTCCCGGAAATTTTTCGAATTTACAAATTTTTTTTTTTTTTTTGGGGGGGGGGGGGCGATCGCTCCAATCGACCTCCCTGTGGATCCGCAACTGGGCTCTATGGAGGATAGTTTCTGTCTATGTGCCGTAACTTCTACGTCCTGTGCAATATAACTTCTGAGTGCGTCAAGTTTAAGCCGCGCCTAAAAAGTTAAGTCAAAGTTAAATTTAGGACTTAACTTCGAAATTTCCGCAAGAGCAAAAAAAGCTGGTTGCCCTAAAAATCTACGTTTCATCCCATGTCTCCCCAAAATAGCATAAAATAAGGTTTACTTTAACTTCAGAAAAATTTCTAAGGCGTCTGGGGGGTAACTCCCAGCTATTTAGAAATTTTCCAGTGAGACCGGCGAACCCCTCTTTTCTTAAAGATAGCCGGGCTTAAAATGGACTTCAGCTTCAAGAGAGATTTTGCGAGGGAAACTCCCTCCGCAACCTCATTCGTCTAATGTTATCTAACAAATAGTGTTTCTATCTTAGGCACTATACCTAAAATCACGTTTTTTGACGTCACTTTCAAAAAAAAAAAAAAAAAATCATTTAAGCGCCGTCTGATTTTTCATCTCTTTTTGTGATATTCGGGCGTCCACTAACGGATTAATGTGATCTCTATAAACGCCACCTTCAACAATTGAGTTTTTAAAACTTCGATATCGAAAAATTTCCAATGAGCGCCTCCCAAACCTTCCCCATTCTCTTAACAAGGGCTGCAGAGTCGGAAGAAAAATGGCCTACTCCGACCCCAGGATTTTGAAAAGTCCGTCTCCGACTCCGTTTTTTTTTTTTTTTTAAATTTATTTTTTAAATCATCCCCTCCTCTCATGGGAAGGGGAAGAAAACTCTAAACAGAGATTGAAATATTAACTCTTTTTTTCTGAAATTTTCGTTTTGTATTTTATTGTAAACCTACGATGCATACAGCATAAGAAATTGAATTTGAAAATCAAAGTATCCATTAGTGGCGATTTTTAAAAAAATTGAAAAGGATTAATTTTCTCCTCTTTAATGTTTAACAAATTTGATCAAATCCTGTGCTTTCAATTTTTGGAAACACAGAGAAGAGTAAGAGAAAGAGTTTTGAGAGAAAATAAAACTTTGTTGCTATGTCAAAGAACTTTTCTTGAGAAGGGGCGCCCCTCCCCTAATTTAATTTTTAAACTAACACAAGAATAAAAAAAAAAGAAAAAGAAAAAATCAAATAAACTTTATAGTGCGAAACAAATGAAAATATTCATCATGAACTTTTTTTTTTTTTTGAGCAATCACGATTGCTTATTGCTTTCATTTGACTGTTTTTTTGGCGTCCTGTCATTTTATTTTCCCACCGCTACCCTCCGCACCACCCCCGTCGACCGGCTCCTCACAATGCTGCTCCTATAGCGAAAGCCGTCTCCAGGTTGCATCCATGTCCTACACACACGCGCATACATACACAACTACACACACACATCATACACCTACACACATATACACCTACACACATACACACACACACACACACAGATACACCTACACACATACACACACACACACACACACACAGATACACCTACACACATACACACACGCATACATGCAGACACCTACACATACACACACACAAAAACACACACGCATACACACAACTACCCACACATTCATGCCTGCACACAGACACAAACACGTATGCCTACACACACATACTCCCCAAACACACATTCATACACACAACTACCCACACACTAATGCCAGCACACAGACACAAACACACATGCCTACACACACATACACATACCCCCTACACACAAACATGAAACACACAACCCCCCCCCCCCCACACACGCCTACATACACACACTCGTGATTGCGAAAAACATAATTTGAATTCAAGATGTCAAAATTCAATTTTTTTTTGTTGTAATTTTTGGGGGGCCCCCAAGCCAGTGGGTCCCAAAGCGCGTGCTTCTCGAACTTATACTTAAATCAGTTCCTGCCCTCACCTACGGCCTCTCGCATTGCGGGTTCAGCAGATACACAGATCTGGCCCTGACTTTACAGTTTCAATAAACAGAATCTTTTATTTTACCCCAAAAAGTATAATTGAAAAAAAATAAAAATAAAAATTTTTTAAATTTCAAATAAGATTTTTGTTTCTCAACTACTTTTTCAATAAAAACATAAAAGAATTAATGAATTAAAAAAAAAATATATCCAACTTATTTTAATTCCTTGTGCAAGTGAGGGAAAATAGAAAGAAAGATCAAAAGAAGACAAAAATCATGAATGGAAATACTATAAGAACAGAACAAAAACTAAAACCAGATGTCACTTCACTCCTAACTTTGTATATCATCCCTTTCGGAAGTTTTAAAACGATGGACCACCTGTCCGGTAAATACACGCATGCGTAATAGCTGACTTTGCAAAAGTATGGCGGCCGTGCTGTAGAAAATTTGAAAGTTTTGTGAAAGTTGTTTATGTTTTTCTACGATTGATTAAGCCCGGCACTTTCCCATTCTTTCTGAAGTGATTGCTTTGATGAGTTGTGTAAAATCATTGTTGGGATTTAAATTTTTATGATTCGTTTGAATGTTGTGCCATGTTTTTTTGCTGCTGAACTTAGTTTATACAGGTAAGAAAGTCGTTAACCTTTGTTACGTTTAATTATTTTACCGCATGTTATTTAATGCTGGTGATCGGAAATTTACATAGAGTGAAATTCTTTTGTTCTTTATTTCGGGAACATTAATCTGAAACATATTGTTGAAAACAATTTATGTTATTTTACTGAATGATTCCGATTAAATAAAGGTAGCTCCGGTCTTAGGAAAATGAAATTTTATTAAAAACATTTTAAATATTGTATATATTTTTGAATTTAGGTTCAGATATTTGTTTTTAAAAACATATTCTTCATGTTATTGCGTGTAAGGCTGGATGTTATTATCCTTATTAGGAAAAAGCTCAAGGGGAATTCATAATGAATGATGAATAACATGTTGATAATTTTTTCTACCGCATATTTGTTTTGTTATGCATATACAATTCGAAAAGTACTTAACGTTTTTCCATTTCAGTAAAATTTACTCGTAATTTTTTCATATTGAGTCCAAATATGACGTAAATAAATAAATTTTGACAACATTTTTTGATTTGACATATATGTTCCTTTAATGTTCTTTCTAAAAATCATGTTTTATGCAGTGTTGCCAGATGGTCAAATCCAGATTTCCCCAATTCCCTTCCAACTTTTCCCCAAAAAGCGATGTTTTCTATCAAAATTCCCCAAATTCAAAAATTATTTTTCTACTAATATTTTCATAAAATGAATCGACTTCCTCTGATATTTTTGTCTCTTAAAATTCCCCCCCCCCCCAAATAGCCAAATTTTCTTATAAAATTCCCCAACTTTTTTTTTTCTTCCCATTTTCGCTTTTTTTTGTCTTTATCTTTATCTTTTTTTTATCTTTGCTAATAATAAAGCTGAAAGTCTCTCTATCTGGATCTCTCTCGCTCTCTCTGTCAGGATCTCTGTGACACCATAGCACCTAGACCGTTTGACCGATTTTCATGAAATATGGCAAAGAATTAATTTGTAGCATGGGGGTGTGCACCTTTAAGCACTTTTTCAAAAATTCAATTTTGTTCTTTTTCTATTCCAATTTTTAGAGATTATTTTAGATTATTTTCCCGAGCAAAATTATCATAAAATGGACGACTAAATTACCAAGTTATCATATAGTTGAACTGTGGCATGGGTAAGCCAATTGGCAAGAAATTCATCATGCATTATTTGTAAATATACAGGAGAACCAAAATACCTTTTAATTTTCTACTACGGGCAAAGCCGTCGGGTGCCACTAGTCATAACCTGACCGAGAGATAAGAAATAACCAATTTTTTTTCTCCCCAAGTTTTCCCCAAGAAAAGAAATTTTTTCTCAAAGAATTCTCCCCAAAACCCATTTCCCCAAAATTTCCCCAGAGAGCACCAGATTTCCCCAAAATGGGGAAATTTCCCCCAATCTGGCAACACTGGTTTTATGTGTGATGAAGAAACTTTCTCAACTAGCTTTCATTTTGCATACAATGAGTTTAGAAGAATTTTTAGAACAAGATATTAACACAGTCGAATCTGTTCATGTGGAATTTCACAGAACGGTTGAAACATTCAAGTTACTCCATTAATGTCACACTTTTTTTCATCATTTTTGACTCCCCTTCCCCCCTCTGTCATAGGATTTCACACTTCACTTCCTCTACCCCCTCTACTCTTCACATGTCATACTGTATTACATAAACATTTTGGGTTTAAAAAAGTTTTATTTCAACCAACGCCTTTGATGTCATACTTTTTAAAACCTCCTCTTTACCTCTTGTCACAACTCCCAATTAATTTTGTGTATCCTCCGCAACGGAGCGACTTCATTTGTGGAGGACCCTTTAGGAGGTTTCAAGATAAAAAGTTTTGGGGCCATTTCACAGTATTTAGTCCAAATGTAGAATCCGCAACGAGACAGTTTTTTTGCTTTAATTTACTGTTTGACTAGCACAAAATTGTATTATGAGTTCAAGTCCTACCAACACACATATTCAAAATAAAATTTTGTGCTAGTCAAACATTAATTTTGTCACGTTGCATTGACTCTACATTTGAACAAAATAATGTGAAATAGCCCTTTAATGAAATCAACAGTGACCAGTTGGAACTAAATCAAAGGGTCAGTAAATCCTTCTATATTATTATTGATAAAAAATTTTGTACTAGTTGGTAATTGCAGTTATCCCCCGCTTTGACTTTCGCAGCTTCTCTCAATTTTACGGCTTTTTCAAATGTATTAATTTGCTGATTTTAATGGGCTTATGTTTACACTCTCTTTTCCAAATTGTTTTTAGGAAGGCAAGTTCTTCTGAAGGTAATAGTAGAGCCAATTGAGAAAACTTGGGGAAGGAGGAAATTGATGAAATTGTTGAAAACAATCATGAACCACTATCTGTTTACAACAGTTGAATATTTACTAGGAAGCGTCAAATCACATAATAGGGCAAGGGAATAAATGCATTTGTCATTGGTGTTAAGCAACTTGCTCAATAAGCATTACCTTCAATCAAGGATGGATCCAAACATTTTTCAAGGGAGGGGTGGCTAATTTTTATTACTTACTCGTTACTACATATTCTTGTTTACGTATACAGTAGAATAACTTTATAACGCAATTCTCTATAAACTGCACAACTTTTCAAAAGTAAACAATAGGTTTTGAAGTTTAAAAAATCCCTCTGTTTTGCCTTCAAACATAAACATTGGTAGACAAATTAAATTTTGAAACTGTTTTCCATCTTAATTCAAACTTTTAAATGAAAATTAGTATTCACACTGAAAGAAAATACCAGATGGCTCTTTAAAATGCAGCTGTTATGCAAACCATGAAGCTAGCAGAAGTACAGGAAAATTCACTTTCTTTTGATTGTGAAACATATTTATTTGGAAATGATTAATTGTATAGTTGGTGCTTTAATGCTCATTGCAGATATTTTAATATATAGATATGTTCTTAATATTAGTTTCAAAATTTGTGAAATGACCTATATAATGCCGAAAACTGTATAATGCAAAAGCTCTGGTCCCAAAGTGTGCGTTATAATGATCTTCTACTGTACTGTCAGCCCCGCTGAATCGGGTAATGGTTATACGAATACTCCGCTTATACAAGTAAAACCTCCTGGAACCCAAGATTTCCCCATGGACACAAAGTTAAAGATCCCTGCTTAGTTGAATAATTTCCCCTGATAATCGAATACAGCACATCCTCAATATCTCGGATCTCTCGGGATGGGAAATTTTTTCGAGACATCGAGTTTTCGAGTTATCAAGGTTTTGAAAAAATTACACTAGTAACTCACAATTACACACACATATGGATATGTTATATGCATTTATATCTTTACTATGGGACCACTTCAAATTAAGATCAATAAAATAGTCTTCAATATTGTATGTACTAAATTTGAAATTTTATAATTGTCGAAAGTGCACAGGATGAGATTTTGAAATGAACAACAATTTCAACTTGGTTTTTTCACCTAAAAATTAAAAATTTTTAATTTTATCTTCAACCAGTAACCCCATATTCAAAAAGTTCTCAACAGCCATTTTGTAGGAGTTAAAAAAGCAGAATGATGGTGCATTTTCCGTTTTCGCTTGAAAACTGACGGACAAAAAATCGACCCCCCCCCCCTTTCCTGAAAGTGGAAATGTTTGAGAGAAATACACGAAGATTCTAAACTCTGGGCACAGATTTTAAACACAGCACACCCCTCATACCAACACTCCCCTATTTATTATCTTGCTCCAATCCTCTATTCACAAAATTTCGAAGAAAAAGGATAAAAAACATTAAGCAATTGTCCCTGAAGCTGGTTTTACTACAAAAATTGCCAAAGAAAAACGACAATTGAAACTTGCTTCTGTGCAAAAATTTCGACATATCAAGGGTTTCGAAAAATAAATTTCCAGCTAACTATGGAAAATACGTAGGGTTTTTAGTAGAAAATGCTGGGGATATTTTTTTTTGAGACATCAAGGGTTTTGAGTTCAGGAGGTTCGAGATATGAAGGTTTGACTGTATTTTTAATCAGCTTCAGCTTTAGCAAATATTTTTGTTGAGAAAAATTTTGAATAAATTAGAAATAAATTAAGATCAATCAATTATTGTCGTTGAAGGCAAGAAAAAAAAAACATTCATATTCCATCAAAACGTTTCCACTGTTCTTTGAAATTTCTTTTGCCTTTCATTACAAAAAAAAAAAAGAAAGAAAAAAAGTGCAGTTGATAATTAAATTAAATAACAAAAATAAATATACACATTTTAGATGATGAGAAATTGATAAATAACAAATGTAAGATATAGTAGACGACCAGGGGAAAAGGGAGTCAGAAAAGTGTTCCCAAAAGACCTTTAGCAAGCAATTCCCTAACCCTATTATATAATTTTTCAAAAAATAACGTACTGAGAAAAGGTGCGAAAACAAAGATTTCATAACTCAAGTTATAGGTTTCTTTTTATAATTTTCATATGTGTACTACTTGTAATGTATTGTACTAAATATTGAACTATTTTGTTGTTTATTTAGCTTGTTTAAAAAAGGAGTTAGCAATAACATTAACTATTTCCTTTACATAACTATCGATTTATTATTAGTATTTCATTTTAAGACAAATGTGATCAATTTAGAAAAGTCCCTGCTTAATCAAATACCCTGCTTTATCAATTAATATTTCTTGGAACCGACGATACTCGATTAAGCGGGGCTGACAGTACTTTGTTACAAATGTTATGATCTTCAATTCTGAAACATTTCTGGAGTTGATCCTGAATCCCTCAATTTCCCCCTTGCCTTAATATAATCAAAGGTAGTCTAAAATAGAGTTTTTTGTACTTCAATATAAAAAAATTGTGAGGAGGACATTTATGGGGGGGGGGGGGAATCAAACCCCTATCCTCCTTGAATCATCGAGAATCTTCTAAAATTGAGTTATTTTAAATTTCAAATTTTTTTCCTAGAAACAGTTCCGAATACTATTCTGTCCCACTCCTTGACATTATCGAAGATGAACTACAAAATTGTTTTTGGGCTTTAATTCCCAAATATTTCCAGATGGATAGAGAGAAGGGGGGTAGCCCTTCAAAAATATTGTTACAAATTCTGTAAATAGTAATTATTGTAGTAACGTAACCTGTAAATAGTTTCCCGTAATGAATATACAGCCCCTATACATTCGGCTGAAGTATACGATCCCCTATTTTTCATTGATAAAATTTATGAATGAAAGAAATAAGAAAGTGTAAAACGGTGTAGCATTTTCTGGAATAGTTGAGAGGTCTCTTGCGGTGTGTATAAAAGCCGTTACGCTGGATAAAAAGTTAGTTTTGATTGAGAATTTGTACTGAGAGTGTATTAGCTCTGTTTATTGCGAGGCATTTCGCTGTGTTGTTTTTCGTATTTGGAAGTAAATACGTGTGTAACCTTTGAGTTTACGTTGTTGTGTGATATTTGCTTAATTGCTGATGATTAATTTAGCAGTTGTTGACGTTCTTTCCTGTACATAGTGTAAATAAATTTCCTGTATTTCCCTCAAGAACTGTATCTTTATTTCAAGAAAGTTGGAAATCGCACCGGATCCGTTACAATATGATTGAAGATCATCTAAAACTCTGTTTTTCAAAATTCAATATCGAAACATTGGACCCCATTGAGTCTCCCTTGTATATCTCATCTTGATTTGATTTGAAAAGAAGGAAGAGCTAGGACAGATTACTGAGATTACCGTCATTAATTTTTCATTAATTTCGGAAACAGCCGAATACTATTCTGCCCCACCCCTTGACATTATCGAAGATGAACTACAAAATTGTTTTTGGGCTTTAATTCCCAAATATTTCCAGATGGATAGAGGGAGGGGGGTAGCCCTTCAAAAAATATGATTGAAGATCATCTAAAACTCCATTTTTCAAAATTCAATATCAAAAATTGGACCCCATTGCGTCTTCCTTGTATATCTAATCTTGATTTGATTTGAAAAGAAGGAAGAGCTAAGACAGATTACTGAGATTACCGTCATTAATTTTTCATTAATTTCGGAAACAGTTCCGAATACTATTCTGCCCCACCCCGTGACATTATCGAAGATGAACTACAAAATTGTTTTTGGGCTTTAATTCCCAAATATTTCCAGATGGATAGAGGGAAGGGGGTAGCTCTTCAAAAATATGATTGAAGATCATCTAAAACTCCGTTTTTCAAAATTCAATATCAAAAATTGGACCCCATTGCGTCTTCCTTGTATATCTAATCTTGATTTGATTTGAAAAGAAGGAAGAGCTAAGACAGATTACTGAGATTACCGTCATTAATTTTTCATTAATTTCGGAAACAGTTCCGAATACTATTCTGCCCCACCCCGTGACATTATCGAAGATGAACTACAAAATTGTTTTTGGGCTTTAATTCCCAAATATTTCCAGATGGATAGAGGGAAGGGGGTAGCTCTTCAAAAATATGATTGAAGATCATCTAAAACTCCGTTTTTCAAAATTCAATATCAAAAATTGGACCCCATTGCGTCTTCCTTGTATATCTAATCTTGATTTGATTTGAAAAGAAGGAAGAGCTAAGACAGATTACTGAGATTACCGTCATTAATTTTTCATTAATTTCGGAAACAGTTCCGAATACTATTCTGCCCCACCCCGTGACATTATCGAAGATGAACTACAAAATTGTTTTTGGGCTTTAATTCCCAAATATTTCCAGATGGATAGAGGGAAGGGGGTAGCTCTTCAAAAATATGATTGAAGATCATCTAAAACTCCGTTTTTCAAAATTCAATATCAAAAATTGGACCCCATTGCGTCTTCCTTGTATATCTAATCTTGATTTCATTTGAAAAGAAGGAAGAGCTAAGACAGATTACTGAGATTACCGTCATTAATTTTTCATTAATTTCGGAAACAGTTCCGAATACTATTCTGCCCCACCCCGTGACATTATCGAAGATGAACTACAAAATTGTTTTTGGGCTTTAATTCCCAAATATTTCCAGATGGATAGAGGGAAGGGGGTAGCTCTTCAAAAATATGATTGAAGATCATCTAAAACTCCGTTTTTCAAAATTCAATATCAAAAATTGGACCCCATTGCGTCTTCCTTGTATATCTAATCTTGATTTCATTTGAAAAGAAGGAAGAGCTAAGACAGATTACTGAGATTACCGTCATTAATTTTTCATTAATTTCGGAAACAGTTCCGAATACTATTCTGCCCCACCCCGTGACATTATCGAAGATGAACTACAAAATTGTTTTTGGGCTTTAATTCCCAAATATTTCCAGATGGATAGAGGGAAGGGGGTAGCTCTTCAAAAATATGATTGAAGATCATCTAAAACTCCGTTTTTCAAAATTCAATATCAAAAATTGGACCCCATTGCGTCTTCCTTGTATATCTAATCTTGATTTCATTTGAAAAGAAGGAAGAGCTAAGACAGATTACTGAGATTACCGTCATTAATTTTTCATTAATTTCGGAAACGGTTCCGAATACTATTCTACCCCACCCCGTGACATTATCGAAGATGAACTACAAAATTGTTTTTGGGCTTTAATTCCCAAATATTTCCAGATGGATAGAAGGAAGGGTGGTAGCTCTTCAAAAATATGATTGAATATCATCTAAAATTCCATTTTTCAAAATTCAATATCGAAAAATTGGACCCCCATTGCGCCTCCCTTGTATATCTAATCTTGATTCGATTTGAAAAGAAGGAAGAGCTAGGACAGATTACTGAGATTACTGTCATTAATTTTCACTTCATCATTGAACAAGTTTCACTATTTTCAAAGGTTAGTGATGGTGTGTACTAGGGACCAAGTGCATGCGTTATCACATTCACAGTAAATACAGTAAAAGACTGTTATAATGCCGACCTATATAACGCAATTCTCTATAAACCGCACTATTTTTCAGAAGTAAACAATAGGTTTTGAAGTTTAAAAAATCCCTCTGTTTTGCTTTGCAAGCATAAAAATTGTTAGGCAAATTAAATTTTGAAAGTTTTTCATCTTTTCATCTTTTTTCAAAGCTTTTAAATTGAAAATTAGTACTCATAGTAAACAGAAAATACCAGATGGCTCTCGAAAATGCAACTGTTATGCAAACCATGAAGCTAGCAGAACTGCAGGATTTTGATTGTGAATAGTGATGTGGACCAGGTAAATACCCAGCGGGTAGGTAAATATTTTTTGGATATTTACCCGGGTATTTAACCAAGGCCTGGGTAAAAAAACTGGGTATTTTACAAAAAAAAAAAAAAAGTGAATGGGAAATTTAAAAAAAAAAAAATCTAAATATGAAATAATTGGTAAAACAGATACCTACATATGTATTATGTAGTTCATAATATTTTTTATTGAAAGACTTGATGAAGTTATGAAAGAAACATATTGTGAACCAAAGAATCTTTCTTTTCAATGTTATAATTGAAGCAATTCAATGATGAACTTCAGGATTTCAAAATCAATCTAGGTTAGTCATATCCATAATGAAAAAAAAAAAAAAAAAAAAGAAGGAAACATGAGGGATGTTTGGAAGAATAAACTGAGAAGTTATTAAGACTATGATGTTATTTATTTATTTTATTGCTGTTTAAGTGATAATGTGGCAAGTATAGAAACAATTTTCACATTAATAAGCAAGAAAAAAAAGTCAAAATATTCTGTTGCCTTGCTCATTTGTATTTGCTCTCCAATAAGTCATGATGAAAATGTATTCAAACTATTTTTAATACACACAATTAGTGATGTAGGGTAGGAAGCTAAATATTTTTTGGATATTTATCCGAAGGCAGGGTAAATTCCCTACTAATTTCGCATTTTGCAAAAAAATTTAGGTGGTATAAAAAGGTGATGATTTTCTTTTTAAAACATAAACCGCAAAATGAAACATTAAAAATCTAAAAAATAAATTTATCATTATAATTTTTACTCTCTTCTATATCTAATATATAGAAAAAAGTATTGGATTCGTGCAAATTTTCGAATTTCGAATTTTGACCGATTCGAAAGTTTTGAGGTGTGCCGAGTCCATTTCGACTATTTTTGGAAAATGTCTGTCTGTCTGTGTGTATGTATGTGTGTGTGTATGTATGTGTGTGTGTATGTGTGTGTGTCACGTCTGTGTGTGACCAGTTTTTTGTGGCCGCTCTACAGCAAAAACTACCGCATGAAATCGAACGAAATTTGGTACACATATGTGCCCCTATGTGAACTTGTGCCCATTGGTTTTTGGCGTGAATTCCTCCAAGGGGGGTGGAGCAATGGGACGTTTTTTGAGTTACGCGTGCTTGCTATTCCTCAGGAAGTAATTGGCGGAATCAAACAAAATTTGGTCCATATGTTGCCATTAACAGCAACAGGTGCTGATTCAATTTTGGTGTCAATAACTCAAACGGGGGTTGAGCTATAGAATGTTTTTTGTCGTCAATTGTGACTGCTGTATCTCAAGAAATAATGAACGGAATGAAAGAAAAATTTATCGGCAAGTAGCCCTTAGTGGGTATAAGAGCTGATTTTATTTTGGTGTCAACAGCTAAAAAGGGGGTAGCGCAATCGCCCGTTCTTTTTTTCCATTGTGAGTGCCCTATCTCAAGAAGTAATGCTACGTTGTGGTTGAAATTTGGAATATATGTGAATCCATATGTAAACAGGCTTTGGTTCAATTTTGACGCCAATCGCTCCAAGAGGTGTTGATTTTTTTTTTTTTGCGAATAAAAATAGCTTTATTAATGCAACAATAAGAAAGATAAATCGTAATAGATTGTCGTCTGCGTATTTCTCGTGATTTTAATTGTATGGAAATGATAGGAAATATTATCTCAATGATTTAAAATTTTTAAGTGTTGCCATCTTGCGTTTGTTAACAAATAAAATATTTGTAATTAATTCAAGCAAGGCTTTTAAAATAACTTTCAATTTTCGCTCTTTGCTTTGCTCTTGCAATAATTCAGATATTGGGATGGTCGTCAAGGTTTTGCATGTGTAATTTTGTTTTCGTTGGGAATATTGCTTCCTTGTCAAGCATGGGGAGGGATCCAGAAAAAAAAAAGAAAAATATAGAAGAAAGTTTCGTGATGGCCACAACATACTAGTTTTAATTGAAGGAATGATTTAGAAAAAAATTTCAATGAAAGTCTACCTAGGATGTTGTTTTTAAAACGCGTTTTACTCAAACTTGAAAATGTTCACTTACATCCCTTTGCTTCTCACTGCCTCAATTGATGTTTGCTTTTTTTTGTAACCAGTTAACCTTTTTAGTTTGTGTAGAATGGCTTTTTTTTACCTGAAATTTGTAGAGACGTACCGAGTAGCACTTTAGCCGAGTAGCCGAGTACCGAGTTACCGAGTACTCGGTCCGAGTACCAAGTTACCGAGTACTCGGCCCTTTCACTACTCGGCACCGAGTTACCAAGTACCAATTATGTTTTAAGAAGAACCACCAACACACATGTGATGAATTTTGAACTTATTGGAATAGTAGTATAGACCTCCTTGTCCATAAATAGTTTTTAAAACTAAATTCCTGCTGAAATTTAATTACGCATTATATATACAATTTTGTTTGTGTCAAAAATTTTACAAAAAAAAAATGTTTTTAAAATTAAAAATAAATAAATAAAAGGTATGATTAATCAAGTTGGAATTAAAACAAATTACAGTAAAATCTCTCTAATGCGGACACTAACGGGACAAATTTTTTTGTCCGCAATATAGAGGTTTAATAATGTTATTTGCATTGGAACTGGGGAATTAAAAATTGTCTGCATAAGAGGGGTGTCGGTTAGGAGGAGTTTCACTGCATACCAATCAATTCTAGTTCTAGTCCGCCAAACATAAATAATTTTTAAAAACAGATAAAACAAATGTGCAGGAGCACTGCAGACACGTGTTTCTGCCCCCCCCCCCATTACCAGGAAACGTCTTTCTCAGTGCATAACATGTGAGCTAAAGAACGTAAAGACATTCGGCAAAAAAATCCGACTTTCGTGGGATGCCTTTAAATCTATCAGCTCCCATTTTGTGCATTGAAAAAGGAATTCCTTGTAACGCCAAAACACGTGTCTGCAGTGTTCCTGCACTGTGTTTTTAACGTTGTTTTATTTCCTTTTATTTTTTAAGCAAAGCTATTTTTTACATTTTTTATAACTAATTTTTGTTTGTAGCAAAAATCCATTTTTAATATAAAAACTCCATATTTTCTATGTTTACCTTTTTTGCGTAATTTTTAATAAATAAGTTTTATTAACTTTGGGGACATTAAAATAAAGATTTATTCCATTAAAGCATTAAAAAACTTCGGAACTGATGTGATATACCCCACCCTTGGCGACTTTTTCCTGTTGGCGCCAAGGAAAGCGTCGCCAAGAAAAACGATGTATGACGACATACGTCATACATCGTTCTTAGCGATGCTTTTTTTAGCGCCAACAGGAAAAAAATCAGATAAAAAAAACATGATCAAAGCACTTCAGAACACAATATATATAAAATCAACATAAAAGCACAACAAAAAATATCACGAATATATGCTTCAAGAATGTACAGGGCCGGGGTTTTTTGTAAACATATTAAAATACAATGAAATAAATTATTGTATTAATTACAAGTCAAAATTAATGCATTAATTTTTTTTCATCATTTCTCCGGGATACGAGCCCTCGGTCTCATTGTACTTTCGTAATGAGACCTCGGCTCGCCGGCCCCTGCCTCGGTCTCATTACGAAAGTACTATGAGACCTCGGGCTCGCCAGGACCTCGCTCCGCTCGGTCCGTTATCCCTCCGACTGTTAATATACATTACAGTCGGAGTATGGTCACAATTATGTATATTTATGTATATTATGCATATTCATGTGTATGTACACCCAAGGGTGGCTCCTTCCGTTCAGTGTACAATAATGAGTTTTAAGTGTGAAATATGCACCATTATTGTGCAGATTTATTAATAAAATTCAGCATTTTTAAGAGTACAACCGAAAGAACTTTTAATTGTTAACTTAAAATTCAGTACCTAAAGGAGGCACGTTAATGTCTAAATAATTCGTGGCATCGATAAGGATTAACTTTTAGAACAAAATAACCAAACTATTTTTGTAAAATTAATTAACATACAGTAAAAAATAAAGTTAAAAGCTACAAGAACCCCTCAAGGATTTGTAAAAAACAAAGAATTTCCGAAGTGAGAATTTTTATGTGAATTCTAAAATAAAGAACTTACCTTTTTATGGTATAAATCCTCACACTCAGTCCAAAACAAAACATCATCTGACAATGGCGCGTTATAGATACACACCACGTTGGAGTTAACTTTTAATTAACCTTCAAGTTTGAAGAAACTGGCATTTTCTAATGTTTTTTACTTCAAAACACAACTACTGAATCTAAACTAACACAAAAATAAGCATTCCTGTAAGGTATATTGCACAAAACAACACGTATCTCTCCTGCGTAAAACCAAGAACCCAAGTAAACAAGTTCGGACAAGTTTGCCTTCGCGTTGCCAACCACAGGTTAGTTTCACCAGGGATGCCATGCTTAAAAATTTATCGCCTCATTGGCGAGAAAAATATTTCAATTTTGTGCAAAAAATCGGATGTCGCCAAATGGGGGGGGGGGTATATCACATCTGTACCAAAACTTCATTATTCTCAAAATTTCAATTTGACTTATAAATTTTAATTGTAAATGATTGCAGAATATAATGTTTGCTCTTTTTTTTTTATAAATTTTAGTATTTGTCTTGGACAATATTAAATTTTTTAAAACTACTCGGTATTGGCCGAGTATCTGATCAGAATTTGGCCGAGTACTGAGTACTCGGCAAATTGGCCGAGTAGGCCGAGTACCGAGTAGTTACCGAGTACTCGGTACGTCTCTAGAAATTTGGTTATCAACATTGATTAGGCGTATCTAACACATTAAATGTAAATATCATATTAGATTGCTAAGTTGTGCTTCACACAATAATTCTTTAAATATGTGGTCGAAATACAATTTTTGGGTAAAAATTTATCGTTTTGCATATGGTTTGTATAAATATGCATAGTGGAATACATACAGAAAAGTATTTTAGTTGAATATAAATTTATTGTTTGGCATATAGTTTGTATAAATATACATAGTGGAATACATTCAGAAAAGTATTTTAGTTGAATATAAATTTTTAAAATAAATACCCGTTTTGGGTATTTACCCAGGTATATACCTTGGGTATAACCCAAAAAAATAAATACCCTGGTATTTTACATCACTACCGTATTTTCGGGAATAAGCGCCGCGGCGCATACAAGAAAAAAAGTAAAAAAATTAGTGGTGCGGCGCATATAACGGGTGCGGCGGATACAGTGTTTTTTTTTTTTTTTCAAGTTTTAAAAAAAAAGTTGAAAATGCTGCTAACAGATGGCACCACATCGTTTGCTTTCCTTTCGCGAAATCCTTCGCCCTTGGGCGACAAGTACAGCAAAGAGGGGGGAGGGAAGGTGAGTTAGCGATCACACGTGTTTCACTGAGGAGAGAAATGCTGATCCACGTGCGTGAACAAGCCTTATCACGTCGGAGCGAAGGGACAGGAAATCCTTCGACCTTGCGCGACAAGCAAAGCAATGAGGGGGGAGGGAAGGTGAGTCAACGATTACACGTGTTTCACTGAGGAGAGAAATGCTGATCCACGTGCGCGAGCAAGCCTTATCACGTCGGAGCGAAGGGACAGGAAATCCTTCGACCTTGGCCGACAAGTAAAGCAAAGAGGGGGAAGGGAAGGTGAGTCAGCGATTACACGTGTTTCACTGAGGAGAAATGCTGATCCACGTGCGCGAGCAAGCCTTATCACGTCGGAGCGTAGGGACAGGAAATCCTTCGACCTTGGGCGACAAGTAAAGCAAAGAGGGGGGAGGGAAGGTGAGTCAGTGATTGTACGCATTTCACTCAGGAGAGAAACGCTGATACACGTGGGCAAGCAAGCCTTATCGCGTCGGAGAGAAGGGGTTTGGGAGAGGAGGGAGCAAAAGTACTAGTAAGAGAGAGGGATGGATTTCCAATTTATAAAGGGAATTTACCACCTCCCTCACAAAAATGGGTTGCTTGGTCAAGCAACCTAATGGGAAACTTGTCTCCTAGCTCTAATTTTATTATTCACTCACATCATCGTGTTGCATCTTTTGCTGTCGTTCGTACGTTCTTGGCTTATCTTTTTTTACGGAATTTTTTCAGAGTTGCTTTGAAATTGCTCCTAAGCAATTCAAAAGTTATACTGCAGCCTTTAAATTTAAGGTAGTAAAGGCAGAAGCAATTGTAAATGGTTTTGCTGCTAGAGAGTTTGGCATTGACGAGAGATGCGTTTGCCGTCGGAAATCGGATAAATTAACCATGAAAGTGATAGCCAATCGAAGGATGCCGAAGGCAAAAAGTACAAAATGGGGATTTTTAAAAATATTTCACTATCGTTAATTAAAAATACTAACGAGAAATATAATAAATATTTTTTATTTACATTTAATCCAGATTTCTTTACTACTGATTGCGCTTTTAAATCGTTTAATGCCGAGTGCGAGCTTATGGAAGGTGCGGCGCTTACACCGGGTGCGGCGCATACATTAAAAAACTTTTTTCTTTGAGAATATATTACGATGCGGCGCTTACACCGGGTGCGGCGCTTATTCCCGAAAATACGGTAATTGTGAAACATATTTATTTGTGAATAACTAATTGTAATATTGGTGCTTTAATACTCATTGCAGATAAAACTCGTTCTGAAGTGCTAATAGATATGTTCTGAATATTAGTTTCAAAATTTGTGAAATGATCTTATATAACGCAAAAACCTGTATAACGTAAAACTCTGGTCCCAAGGTGTGCGTTATAACGGTCTTGTACTGTATATTTTTGAACTGTGTTTTATATGTCCTTATTTTCTCATGCTTTGTTTAATGTATTGGGAATACAAATGTAATGATGAATTAAGGGTGTTATTTCATGCCCAGAGGGCTTTCATATAGGACTTTAAAAAATGTTAAAAGAGATATTTGAAGGATGTAAAATTTTCTACGCTTACATAGCATTTTTTATGCTATAGAAATTTAAAGTTGTAGACTAGGCATTCTGACTAGGCTACCACTAGTTGCCAGAGTCACATAAAATGATAGCCACTTTTTATTTTTGGTAGCCATTTTTTTGAAAACTCAAATTCAGCGCAGAAAATAAATAACCTTTTGGACCTTTCTGACCCGTCACTGAAGTGGAGTTGACTGATGTGCTGAACGTCTTAATAGCGTTTTATCTTACACAAGTTAAGATATGATTTTTACAAATAAAGAAACATATGGTTGCCACTTTTGGCAGCTTTTTGGTAGGTTCGAAATGGTTGCCTGCTAATCTAGAGCTTTACTGGAGTTCATTTATCGCAAGACAGTCTGGAACTGATTTACTGTGATGCACATTAATAATGAGTTTATACATACCTTTAGAGCAGGGTTCTCACCAGGGGCGCCGACTTGCAAAAATTATTGGGGGGGCTGGACATCACCGGGGGTTTAGGGTGTTATGTAATCCCTCGGAGGTCCCCCACTCTAAATAAAGGTCAGATTTTTGTGCCTTGAAAATGCCATATTTTCTAGTGTGTATAATTTTAACAAATAAACAGTATGTGACACGGCGTTTTCGAAGTAAAAGAATCTAAAAATTGGTTTACAAATTTTCTGGTTCAACTTTTAAAGCATATCACTTGTTTTAGTAAGAGATTTTTTTGTTCTATTTTATGGGGAGCCGTGCAGTGCCGTAGCTAAGCATTGATATTATAAGGTAGGAAGGGACACTAGACTTGAATGGAAAGGCATTCCCAGAGACGCAGACTTTTTAAAAAATGGGGGGAGGGGGGGGGGTAACCGGGGGAAATTTTCTAAATTTGAGATGAAAAATAGTGAGTTTTAAAGTTTTTTTAAAGCATTTTAAAGTCATATAATCAACATTAGAACCCAAAAAATTCGACAAGCCTGACACATATTTTTTGGCTTTGAAAAAAGGAAAAAATAAATACAAATACGCACAGTATTTTTCGTAAAAAGGTAATTTAATTTATGCATGTTTTTTTAAGACCAGTTTTTTCATTAGTTATACCGGCTAACATATTCAAGTGTAAACGCACTCTCTCAATGTCTAGGTTATTTTTGAAAACTCAATTGATTTTTCAAAATTTGTTTCACCTCTGTTTAATAAAAGCAAGCACTCTTGTTCAACTGCAATGATCTGTGCGAGACAAGTTGATGTAAACCGCCCAATAATGCAAGATTGCACCATTTCACAAACCTCAATGTAAAGTGCCTTTGGGATTTTGAAAGCATGCGGTGAGCTGGCTTCGTTGTTTTCATACTTCGGTATACGTCGATTCCGAGGAAGCGAAGGATCATCATTTTGTGAAGGTTTTTCTTTTAAACACAATTCCCAAAAGTACTCAAAACTATCACGCCCTCCCATTTAATATACAAATCAAATCCTCATATAATTTTTCCAGATCAGCAACACTTAGATGAGCTCGCCGCAGCGCTGCCCACCGGCAACGGATTTGACCCGTAAGTTCGCGCACTGGGACAAATTTTAAGTGTGCTTGCAGCACTATAACACCATCATTATTCACACTACTCCTTTTCAGTTAACCTGCTTACTACCGTAATAATTATTTGTTTTAACTCATTACTGAATGTATTTTACAAGGTAAACTATTTTCAAACAAGGAAAATAAAAGATAAATTTATGAGTTTAGAAAACATAATATAACTAATACTTTTCTTGATTTATTGGGGGGGCTCTGCCCCCTCAAAAATACTTTTGAGGGGGCTCGGGCCCCCTCAGGCCCCATGGAGTCGGCGCCACTGGTTCTCACACTTTTTTGTTCTGCGAAGCCCTTACCGATATTTTCTGTTTTTCGCGGACTCTCTTCTAGTTCCAATATTAATACTTATATTTAAACATTCTAAAACAGAGTGAATCTGATGATGGTCAAATTTTGTCCAAAGTGTTTTAAAATCATCAGATGAAAGTAGAATGTATGAAAATATCACCAGAAGAATAGGAAAATCATCTCAACCGTGACTTTACGATGATTTTAGAATGTTGTCTTAATAATGAATTGTTGAAGAAGGAATGACTTCAAATACATTTTTAATAACTTGCTAAGAGACACAATTTGATTAGATTTACTCCACTAAATCATAGGGTTGCCGCTGGTGACTAAAAAGATGACTTTTGCGACTATTTTTGACCGTGGGCGACTATGGCGAGTTTTTTTTTATTAAAAACGGCCTAAAAGCAACTAATTTTTAAAAAATTGGCGACTTTTTATTATTTTAGGCGACTTTTTTTCATTATTTTTGGGATATTTATTGGAAATAAGAAAAAAACGATGGGTACGATGCGCTCAACACGTACGTCGAGGAAAATACTTCCTCTGTTTTAGATTTCAATCCTTTTGCATTTTCAAACTGGGTGCCACAGGAAGAGGTGAGGGGTGCTGCGAAGTGTCTATGGTAACAATAATATGTAATAAAACTATACTAGGGTGTCGTGAGAAAAATCTAATTCTTCAAAGCGTGCCACAAATCGTTAAGGTTTAGGAACCCTCTGCGTTAGAGGACACCAGTCATTGGTGTTCAGAAGGGGTCAGGGGATCCGTACCTCTTTCTCAAGAAAAAAATGTCTTGGGAAAGCGAAGTTATTTTTAAAAAAATAAAAGCAAATAATGAGGAAGAAAAGATCTCCATACTTTCAAAGAGAGAACTTTGAATTAAAAATGTTTAACAGATGCATATTACTGCTTAGCAAATTAAGTTCCCCTCTCTTTCTTTCACTATCCCATCTCTCTCTTTTTTTCTAGTCAGTCTAAAAAGAAGGGTTTTCAAAATGTTTCTCCCCTTAATTCTCGTCCCCTGCAAGAAATTTAAAATACGTTTTAGTTGTTTGGTTGGAGTAATATTGGAAAACTGATGTCCTGAAAACGCATTTATTTAGGCATTTTTCAGACATCAATTTCAGAACTTTACTGGAGGAGAGTCCTGGAACCACCATCCTTATTACCAAAAATAGTCTGAAATTGTGCCTTTAAGATTTCAATTTTGAAAAATTTTGGAAGGAGATCTTTAACCTCTCCTTACCTCTAAATGTCTCCACTCTTTAAAGATATCCTGAAATTGCGTTTTACCTTTCAGAGGAGGATTCTTGAACTCTTTCTTTGCAAAGATCGCCTAATGGTGGGAAAAAATCCGAATTGCTTTTGAAAAGAACCTTAAAATACAAAATTTCAAATTCTGACTATTAATCAGGTCATTACGCCCAACAGCTCTTACTTCTTTCATCCTCACCCCTGCCCCATTTTTTTTTACTTTTTTCTAGGTGGTCTAAAAGTAAGTCTTCAAAATCTACACCCTTCACAAACCTCCCCCCCCCCCCTACCAAAACCCTAAAAAAGCGTCTCAAATCTCATTCTCAGGGCTTCAATGTCGAAAACTTACTAGGGGACAGTTATTAAACGCATTTTCTTTTAATAGCATCGAAAATCATTCGAGATTGCTTTTCTAGAGGCTCAATTTTGAAATGGCCGAACCCCTAACATTACCAAATATAATCCACAGTTGTGTTTTTTAAGACTACAAGTATGAAAAAATTTCTGACGAGGACCCGATTGCTTGTGCATGAAATCTGAAAATGAAAAAACTACAAATTCTAAAAATTACGGAGTGTTTAAATCCTTCCACCTAGTTTCACTGAATATCTCTTTATAGACTTTTTCTTAGAACTTTAATTTCGAAATAGTTTTGGAGAAAAGCCTGAAAACCGCCCTGCCCTTAACATAATCGAAGTTAGTCTGAAATCATCGAAGTTAGTCTGCATTTTTAAAACTTCAATTTTGAAAAATCGGGCGGAGGGATGATCGATTTAGTTTTTTTTTTTTTTTCCGATCGCGGGCAACTTCAAAGAGTCCCATGCCTTTCATTTCTCTAGCTACAACAAATATAGCCGAAAATGGTATTTTTAAGGTTTTGATTTCTGAAAATTTTCACAGAAGCCCCCAGAATTTTTATTCCCTGTAGCATCAGCAGAAACCGCCTAATACTGCGTTCTTAGGATTACAATTTCAAAAAACTTCCCGGGGAGAACCCCCGGAATCCCCCCCCCCCCATCAAAAGCGAGAATTTTTTAAGAGTGCCCTCTTAAGACTATTTTTTGATTGTGCCACTGGGGGAAGGAATGAAGTCCTTGTCCCACCTCGAAAGAAAATGAGAAGATCAGAGCACTGTTGTCCCCCCCTCTCAACTGAAATAAAAAAAAAAGATGGGACGGGGAAGAGAGCTAATCTTGGTAATATGGGCCCCCTCCAAAATACACTGGCCTCAAAAAGTCAAGGTACAACATGTTTTTCGAAGCTTCCCATAACAAAAATGGCAGTAACAATAAACTGTATAGTTTCCATGATTGATAAATGTGAACTTTAAATTGAAGGTGAAAAAAAGGTTGCTACTACTTTTATTTTATAGAAAAGAGCATATATTTACGAGGGAGAAAAAAATATGCAAATATCAAGCTTTCGGTACTTTTGTGTAAGTTGTGTTGATTTTCAACTGTTGCAAGCAGTTTCGGTGACAGTAGTCAATAGAGTTTAGAAAATGTCTTAGAGACGTCGTTTACCCGATTCGTTAATATGGAAGGCAGTTGGATGGAAATGGGATTGTCGTAGGCTGATGCTGCGACACGTCTCAATGTGTCTCGTAGTGTTGTTCAGCTACTCAGGATCAATACCAATCTGAAGATTCTGTGTCCAGATGACTGTTCCAAGCCGACCACAAGCTACAACATCTGCAGAAGACCGTTTTCTAGTACCTTTGACCCGAAGGACTTTGAGAAGCTTCGCCACTGTGCCGCAGATCGTTGCAAATCACTTTGTAGCATCAGGAAGAAAAATCTCTGCTATTATGGTGCAAAATCGTCTTCACAATGCAGGTCTCTATGCAAGACGACCACTTGTGTGTGTTTCCCTCAACGGACCACAGCAGGCTATCCACAGCAGCTGCCAACGGACCACAGCAGCGAAGGAACTTCTTACACTGGGTAAGAGAACATGTTTCTTGGACCCAGCAGCAATGGGCTTCTGTGCTGTTCAGACGAGAGTGATTCAGGACATGTACTGATCTGGAGGGAACAGCGCAATAGATACCATCAATCCAACACTGTTGGAAGACCACAGTTATAGAGGTGCTGGAATCATGGTTTGGGCACTGATCTTGCTCGGTGGTCACACTGACTTGCATGTGCTCCATGGAGGAACCCTGACTGGTCTGAGATATCGGGATGAGATTCTTGATCCATATGTCCACCCATATATTGGTGCTATTGGTAGACTTCATTTGGATGAATTATATTGCACTACCGCACCATGATTGTTGAGTATCTTGAGGATCACGGTTTGGGACGAATGAAATGGCCAGCTCAATATCCAGACCTAAATCCGATAGAATATCTTTGAGACTATCTGGGCAGACAGGTTGACCTGTTAAATCCTCTTCCAAGGTCGTTACATTAGCTGGAACAATGCTTACTCTGTTTCTGGTCTTCGCTTCCTATTCCGTTGTCCGACAACTTAATAAACAGCATGGAAAATCGATGCCACCAATGAATTCAAGTTCGGGGGGACAAATTCCTTATTAGAACCCATTTTTTTATTGTTTATATAACATTTTACTACATGACATCATGATGTTCTGATTTCTTCAAGAATGGACTTTTCCGCAAAGATTGCTTTTTTTGTTATAAATCATTTTTGCAATACACTTATACAAATTTCTATGACGCATTCAATAAAAAACCCTTCAATGCACATATCCTCCAAATTTTTTGTTTCTACATTCATTCATTTGCAAATTAGAAGCAAAAAACCGGTTGTACCTTTTTTTTTTGAGGACAGTGTAACAACATAAATACGCCACTGTCTGAGCAGATGCTAAATGGAGACTAGCTATTTGAGATTGTTTCGCAAAATACCAATGTGTAAGAGATGTAAAAATAACAAAGGAACTATTAAAAAATGGCATATGAGCACACAAGTCATATAAAAATTATCTAGTGGAACAAATCAAGTTGATAGAACGGACTTTGAAGGAAAGCAAGAAATGTAAAAAGATGATTAAAAAAAAAAATACTGCAGAGAGGAATAAATCAAATCAAAAACAATATCAAATGAACACAACTCAAAAGACAAGACAGAGGTGATTGCACAAATAAGAAATCCAATCAAGAATCTCCAGATTCTGTATTAAAACTAGCAAGCCAATGACTGAAATCAGCTATTGAGAAAAGTGATTTGTCCGAAATTAGCGTAGCAAAAGGGGTGACAAGGCGCAGAAAAGTTACAAGAAGGGGGAAAAACAAAAAGTTAAAACTTATTGTTAACAAAAGAAAAACCAAGTTTTATTGATTATATAACACAAACCCTAAGAAATGTCTTAAGGTTTCCATTTTGTCATCAAAGTTTTAAATTAAATGTTAAAAGTTTTTAACTGTGCAGTAATTCTGTTTATTTTAATCGCACACAAACTAAATTTATAACTCCTTTATGTTTTCAAATCCAAAGTAAAGATGTTTAATTTACCTTGAAATTAAAATAAATTATCTTAAGTTTTCTTTTTACTTTGTGACATTCAAAACATGATGCGTGACATTTGTAAAATCTTCATGATGTTACGTGAAACGTCACTTACATTTTTAAAACTAATTCCATTGAGAAGTGCTAAAAATGAACTAAGTAAATGTTGAAACAAATGTTAAAACTGAGAAATTAGGTTTAGATTTTCTTGTATTTACAAGATTTGTTTCAAAATGTTGTATTGTGTGGTGGTATCACGCGACGAGATTTTGAGTTTGCAAATTTAAAACATATACATTGGTAAAAGTAACTTCACGGATTCAAAACGCAACTCAACTGTTTTATCAGGAGACTATTTAGGCGACTATTTTTTAAATTCAGACTACTCAAGCAACTATTTTCAACTAAAATTTGATGGCAACCCTATAAATGGGGAATTGAAAGAAAAAGAAATGTAATCTTTTAATTCATACTTTGATTGATTAAAAGGGCACAAATTCAAATGGTAAATTCACTATGTGAAATGCTAAAAACAAACAAACAAACAAACAAAAAAAAAAAAAAAAAAAAAAAGATTTTAACTACAGCGTAAATTTGATGCTTTGACAATGCATTTTTACTTTCTTCTATATCTAATATATAGAAGAAAGTATTTGATTCGTGCAAATTTTCGAATTTTGACGGATTCGAACGTTTTGAGGTGTGCTGAGTCCATTTCGACCATTTTTGGAAAATGTCTGTCTGTCTCTCTGTGTGTGTGTATGTATGTATGTGTGTGTATGTATGTGTGTCACGTCTGTGTGTGACCAGTTTTTTGTGGCCGCTCTACAACAAAAACTACCGCATGAAATCGAACGAAATTTAGTACACATATGTGCCCCTATGTGAACTTGTGCCCATTAGTTTTTGGCGCGAATTCCTCCAAGGGGGTTGGAGCAATGGGACGTTTTTCGAGTTACGCGTGCTTGCTATTCCTCAGGAAGTAACTGGCGGAATCAAAAAAAATTTGGTCCATATGTTGGTATTAACAGGAACAGGTGCTGATTCAATTTTGGTGTCAATAACTCAAACGGGGGTTGAGCTATAGAACGTTTTTTGTCGTCAATTGTGACTGCTGTATCTCAAGAAATAATGAACGGAATGAAAGAAAAATTTATCGGCAAGTAGCCCTTAGTGGGTATAAGAACTGATTTTATTTTTGTGTCAACAGCTAAAAGGGGGGTAGCGCAATCACCCGTTCTTTTTTTCCATTTTGAGTGCCCTATCTCAAGAAGTAATGCTACGTTCTGGTTGAAATTTGGAATATATGTGAATCCATATGTAAACAGGCTTTGGTTCTATTTTGACGCCGATCGCTCCAAGAGGTGTTGATTTTTTTTTTTTTTTTTTTTGCGAATAAAAATATTTTTATTAATGCAACAATAAGAAAGATAAATCGTAATAGATTGTCGTCTGCGTATTTCTCGTGATTTTAATTGTATGGAAATGATAGGAAATATTATCCATAGACTAATAATAAGAGTAGACCGAGCTATGGTAACCCTTTTGCTGCTCATAAACCAAACCATGTGACTGGTGAATATCCTAGCAACAGCGGGCGTTAATCGTAGCAGACGATCAATAAATAAAATAAATAGAATTGCGAATCAGCGAAATAAAATAAATAGAATTGATGGAACACGGAAGAATGATCTTTTATGGAGTCCGATTTGTAAATTTGTTATTCTAAGTTGTAAATATTTTGTTAATATAGTGAGTTTTTCGTTTAAATAGTATATTGTGCATTTTCTTTTGTCAATTTCAATAACTCTCTAAGCAATAAAAGATGCAAGCGACCAAGAAGAATCAGCAAACGGTAAGATTTTTACCTACAGTTTCAATTTAAGATACCGATTAGTACATTTTTGCGTTAACGCAAAACGTTTACGCCATTTCGTTCACGCCAACGCTGACAGCTCCAAATGAAATAAAAGTTACCGAAAACTGATCAAAAACTATTACTAATGTCAAAATAATGCATAACTAAAAGAAAAACAGTTCAATCTCTGCATCTGGAAGTTTTTTTAATGAAAACACATTGTCTTAAAATACATGTCGAGTGCCAAACTATAGATAATGCTGCCATCTAGCAACCATGCAGCCAAAGTCTTCGCCAAGCCCTTCCACTAGTCACATGATACATCTATTAATTATTCAAAGATCTATTAATTAATCTATATTAAATCTTTGTGTGCATTGTATATTCAGATTTGGTAATCAATTTTTTTTATACATGAATAAATGTCCACTTTTTAAATTTTTCCTTTTTTGTTTTTCCCATATTTTCAAAATTTTTCTTGACCACAATAATCATCTCTAAAAATCTTAGCAGACAACAGTCATCTGCTTATATAGGTGACAAAATATTCTGTGATCATAGAATACCTAAATTTCAGGGATAACTTGCCTGTGGGTTCTACGCTCAGGAACCCCTATTTGCATCTCATGCACCCTCAGTTTTTTTTTCTTTCATTGACATTGACTCCTTAGAGACATTCTGGACCCCATGATGTCCCTGTGGATCACTTGGAGAATCACAGCTTTAAAGGAAAAATTTCTTTCAATGAAACACTTAAAAATATTGATCCTTTATTTTCTTCAATGTTAGTAATTTCAATGCTAGAACAACAAACATTTAGAGAACCAACAAAATAAAACAATTTCTTCATTAGGTATTAAAAACTGGAACTAGCAAAGCTCCAGTGTCTGCCAAAAGTCGGAGGACGATATGACTTATAAAATGGAAGAATTTTTTTACCTGCAACTTTTGCTATTGTATATTGTTGTTGTCGTGCCTTAGTTCAGTGCTTCTCAACCGGTGTGCCTCGGCACACGGTGTGTCGCGACAAGGTCCTTGGTGTGCCCCGGTATTTTTGGAGTTGTAAAGGAAGAAAGAGGGGAGATGTATTTTACATGCAATGAACCGACAGCCCGGTTCTAGGGACCTAGGTCTAGGCATCTAGGGACCACAGTTTCGTCTTGTTATGAACTCATTAGTCTGGAATAGGGAATAACCGAGTTGTGGAGGCCGATGTCATCTCACCATGTAGTTCTGCCTTAGCTCTGGCATAGGGGCGGTAACTTACTGCATTTGAGATGTATTTTACCTGTGCTAAAGCTTAGATCTAATCTTGCTGTTTTAATTAATTGCCGAATTGCATCGAAGACTGCGTAACAGCGGTGAAACATTTATTTTACCAGCGTGTAAAGAAATCATACGGGGAGCGATAGGTTCCGAAGCAATACATGAGTTGTATTAGAGTGCCAATGGGGTGGTTTCCTTCAGTCAAAAGTACTACTTTTAGTCATTGAAAAGGATGGAATGAGCAAAAAAATTACATGGACCCAGAAAATACTTTCATTTTCCCAACAGTTTTTTTAAAATTATTTTTTTAAAATGTCCGATTTTTCAAACAAGGTGTGGTCTTTATGACGTCACATTTTGGCGCATCTTTCTACTATGGTTCCACGTTATGATAATCAAGCAGCGAATTAAAATTCCGCTCTGTGCTTGCTATCAACCATATCGTTGCCAATACACGTGAGTAAAGATTCGAATTAAATATAATTTTGTTCTGTGCATGGCAACATTGAATGGCATTTCATCATTTGTGATGTCACACGACCGAAGTGTAAACAGTGAAAGCGCAGAGATTTAAGTAATTTTTTAAAAATATTAAACTTAAATAAATTATTTAAAAAATGGTCAGATCCTATGTTTTTAAGCATGCTCTTTCAGAAAAAAAATACTTTTAAAATTTTGGAAACGCGACCCCATTACAGACAATGTTATCATGCAGGCATCGAACTAATGTGATGAGTGAAATTAAAAAAAAAAATTTGGTTCATAAACCACAAATAGCTGATACAATTTTTTTTACAATTGGTGATGAAATGTTCAGCGTTGCAGCTAAATAAATAAAAAGCAACAGGATCCAGTGTTACAACTGCAGGCGCGCTTGCGGTGATGGATGAGTTGAAATGAGGGGGAATGTCGAAGAATCCGTATTGAATGCAAAAATTTGAACTTCAATTTTTAAATCAGTTTGTATTGGCAGAACTTTTGGTCATGATTTAAATTTAAGCAGGACTTCTTGTTTACTGGAAATGTGACTGGGTTCGTGATCCGTTGACACCAGGGTTGCCAGATTTAAGAACAGTAAATACGGGACAGGCTTGTAAGAGAGAAAGGGGGGGGGGGTGATATCTTTGTGGTTGAGGGCAATTGCTGGTTATGGTGTATTTTTAAGAGGTAATAAACAATCATGTTTCGATAACTTTCGAAAGATTCCTCTCAGTATGTTTAATTGTGAGTACACTTTTTGGAGGAACTCGAACCGAAAGAAGAAATCAAGCAACACAACAAAGTTCAGTATACAGATCGACGTTGATAGGAACAGGTGCTAATTGGTTTAGTCACATTTTTCGTTTTACTTTATTTTTTTACCTCAAAATAATGTCTCATAGTATAAAATATTATTATTAGCTAGAATACGGGACTTAAGCCGTCCGGTATGGAAGTTCCCCGGGACGCGAGATAATGTTTCAAAATGCGGGACTGTCCCTTGAAATCCGGGACGTCTTGGCAACCCTGGTTGACACATCAGCAAGGAACTTTCTTAAAAATCAGGAGAAAATTGTATATACCTCAGGTGCGACCGCTTCCCAGAGATAGATAATGTAGACGCACGCCGTGCGCGGATACATCCGCTAACGTGCGGATACATTCGCCACGGAGTTGCACGTCGTCCGATAATCGTAAGAGTTCTTAAATTAAAGATAAAGATTAGATAAATTTGAAACGAATAAGAAGTACTATTCGTCAGTATTTTATAAATTTTGGTCAGTAAAGTCAGTATTTTTGATCCTCCAAACAGTTTTACCCCCTGAAAAACTGTTCTTTATTTTTTTCTTACTTGTGGAAGTTCTTATAAATTTTAAGTTAAAAAAAAATTAGACGAAATTTCTCCTTTTTCACCGCATGGAAAAAAAAAGTGTGATATTTTTAGAAAATTCCCTCAACTCTTACGGAGCTTGGAAATTCCATGATTTTCCTCGGTTTTGCAGATTTTTATAGTTTTTCGCCACCTTGAAGTAGTAGGAGAGAAAAATGATCTTGCATTAGAAAAGGGAGGTTATCTAGGGAAACATTTGATTTAAATTTATCGCGTGGTTTTTCATCATGTTTTAATGTTTTAAAACATTAAAATTTTTAGGACTTTAATTTTCTAAAAAAGTCTGAATTTTTTTCTGGAATGAGAGTGGGACCCCGCTCTGTTGTTAGAGTATTAAAGAAACAACACTAAGTTATTTCTGTGTTTTATTTTTTTGATATGTAAATTACAGCCCGTAATTATATCCCTTAGGATGATTTTCTGTGGTGATAAAATAAAGAATATTTTTGTTAACTTTTGCTTGAATTTTTCCTCTTCAAGAGGAGCAGTAGGCAAGACTTGCCTACTTCACCCCTTTCTTGGTGCACAATTCGTGTTAAAAAAGAGAAGTTAAAAATACTTAATATTAAAATAAATTGAGTTAGTTTTCATGATAACGAGGCCCTTGTGTAAGTAATATTATAAAAAGTAGCGGAACTTTCGCTTTAAAAAAAAGAAAAGAAATTAAAATGTGCTGAATTCAGGGCTCATTTTCCTCCTACTTTTTCCTACTTAAGTAGGAATTGTCCTACTTTTCAGCAAAAATTCCTACTTTTCAGCAAAAAATCTTACTTGTCCTATTTTTTAGCATGATTTTCCTTTAGAATTTATCGTGAAATTCCTTCAAAAGACTTTGAAATTGATGTGCTTTCAAAAAATTTGCATTCGGAAAATGAAAAATTGTTAATTGTAAATTGTGTATATATAATATTGAATTTATTTCAGAAAGTTATACATGCTTACAGTTTCTTCTGAATTCTACTGCTTGTGTTAAGAAAAAACTTTGGTTTTTAAAAAGTATATAATAAAAAAAATCCATCTATATAAGTATGAACTTTTGATAATTATACTTGATTATGTATATTATTCTTTTTTTTTTCTGCTGGCATATAATGTTAGCTATTATATTTGAATTTCAGTTTGAACTATAGTCAAAAAAATTGAATCCTCCCCCACCTTTTTTTTTGTTTCTGTCACGTTTTCGTAAAATTCATGAGTTTTGTAAAATAGATATAATTTTCAGTATGGAAGAATGAAAGTCAGTTAAATCAGAGAAATAAAACTTTCTTTTTATGTCAAAAAGTTTTAAATTAGAAATTTCATGTTATTTCTGACTTAAAATATTTTATTGCATATAAAGTACCGAGTGCAATTAGCTAAAACTTTTTGCTTTCTTTAAATAGATAGGTCTTTAAATATAGTAACATTTAAAGCACAATAAAATGCTGCTAAATGGTTATCATGCACCCGATACCCCTCTTGCCAGAAACCAAAAAACTTCCTCTTTCCTCAATCAACATTGATTTTTGAAGCTGGCGCTTTGCAATAAGATAATAATTCTGCAATGTTTATTATTCAATAATTTTTGAATTTTATTTTGATTGTCCTAAAAATGTTCTGAAATTTTATCTAAATTGTATCATAATTTCTTTAAACGCTCTTGCCATTGACAATTAGCTTGGCTCAGGGGTGCCTCAAGTTTTAATTTTTGAATGGCAAAAATTCTGAATTTGGCGAATGATAAATTTCAAGTATCAACATATAAATATAACTTATAATAAAATAGTAGTTTAAAAAACTTCAAAAAAAAAAAAAGCACGCTTTTGTAGCAAAATGAACATTATCATCTAAAGTTTATTTTTTACTTTTCAGTTCACTTTGCTACAAAAGCGTGATTTTTTTTTTTAAGTTTTTTAAAACTATTATTTTCTTTTTCTTTCTGTTTCTTCTTTCTTTATTTTTTTTAGCTTGACTTGTTTAATAAAAAAATATTCTTTTCAACATTTTTCAAAATCTTTTATATTCATGAAATTTGCGCAAAAAAAGTGCCTGTAGGTCACGGGCTGTAAAGAAACCTAAGTTCTATGCTCCTTCCCGCCTATTATTCCAATAGAGGGCGCTGCAAGCGCTTATTGAATTAAGTAAGTAGATTATGGAAAAATTTAGTGGCAACACTGAGAGAGTGGAAGAGATGGAATAGAATTCGAAACATGAAGCGCAAGCTCCGTGAAAGCGAGTAATTCGCTGTTTAGAATAAATGATTTGGTTTTAATCATCAATGTAAATAATGTACATAGTACATGTAAATAATGTACAATAAAAATGTTAAGTTTTCTTCGAGTCGTGATAATCTGAATCTACCACTGAACCACCGGATTGACATAGAATTGCACTTTTTTCCCACATGGTGCATCGGCCGGGAAGATGAACTAGTGAACTTTTAGTAAGTGAATCTCATTTGGATAGCATTTTTATGCGAAGACTGCAAAAGGTAGGAACTTTTGAATCATTTACATTGTTGAAAATAATTGAAAATGGAACCAAAATCATTTGTACAAAAAAGAACTGTTCTTCGCTCTTCTACTACGGTAATCGTAAAAAATGTTGATAAATACATAGAAGAAGAGCAAAATGAAGAACTAGAAAAATGTTTAGAACTGTTAAATAGCAAGGAGATAGAACTTGATAACTTAGATGAAAAAATACAAATTTTGATAGAAGACGAGAAGAAACTAGATTCTGATATAGAAACTTCTATGAATTATAAAGATAAAATAACTTTGACGAAATGTCGGATAAATCGTTATTTTAAGAAATTAGAGCTCCGAAATGAAAATAAAATGTCCGTTAATAACGTATCAAATAATTCCTCTCTTATCGATGAAATTCGAAACCAAACACAAAGTAACGTACGGTTACCAAAAACTTCCATTCAAAAATTCAACGGTGATTACGGTGATTGGATAAATTTTTGGAATTCTTTCGAAGTAACTATTCACAAGAACACAACACTTTCAAAAGTCGAAAAATTCAACTATTGAAAAGTTATTTGAGCGGAAATGCTGCTAGCGCTATAGAAGGTTTTTCGATTTCGGAAACAAACTATGATTCTGCGATAGACATTCTCAAAAATAGATTTGGTCAAAATGACTTGATAATTAACACGCACATTTCCAATCTCTTGAGTTTGACCCCGGTACAAAGCTCAAATGAAGTTACGAAATTAAGAAAATTGTATGATAAAATTAACGTACAAATAAGAAGCCTTTTTTCACTCAATGTCCAACCCGAGAGTTACGCGAATATGTTAATTCCTGTTTTGATGAAAGTAATTCCTGCTGATATCGCTCTAGAATTTCACCGCAATAGAGAGAATTTAGCCAATATAGATTTGAATGCATTTCTAAACTTTCTTCGTTCGGAGATAGAATCTCGGGAAAAAATCGCTAGTATAAAACTTCCGCCTTCGAATAGCAGTGAACAGATTAAAGCAAGTACTTTGAATAATAAGCAGTTCAGAAAGATCCCTTCCAGATCACAGTACTTTACAGAAAACAGATGTCCTTCAACACATGAGCTAATTGCTAAAACGTCAATAAATCTTGACAAGTGTCTATTTTGCTCAGAAGATCACGAGTCGGAAAAATGCGTAAATCTCAACGTGGATGAAAAAGGGAATGTATTGCGGGGGGATGGCAGGTGTTACTTATGCCTTAGAAAAAATCACAGAATATCTGCTTGCCACTTTAAGGCAACTAAGCGTTGCAAAATTTGCAAATTAGCTCATTCCGAGGCGATTTGTTATAAATCTCATTCAAAGTTAAAATATAATGACACCGACAAAAAAGAAGCAAGTTCATTTTCGAGAAATAATGATAATCAATTTGAAAAAAATAAGGAAATCATTTCTGCCGTATCACATTCTAAATCCGATTCGATGCTTTTGCAAACTTGCTCGGTAAAAATCAAAACAAAACAAGGCACAAGCTATCCGCGTCTTCTTTTGGACGATGGAAGCATGAAATCTTTCATTACACAGAATTAGCTAATAAATTAGATCTTGAAGTAATTAGAAAAGAAAAATTATCGGTTTACACTTTTGGAATTACTGCGCCAATTCAAAAGACTTACGACGTCATTAGATTAGTACTTGAACATAGAAGTTCCCCTAATTCTAGAATAGAAGTTGAATTATTGGTAACCGATCACATATCAGGTTCGGACATTCCTCCACCAAAATCAAAAGAAATTAGACAAAATAAACTGCTACGAAATTTGATATTAGCGGATTCTCTTGACAGTCAACAGCCTGTTGCCATTTTGATCGGAGCAGATTATTACTACAATATAGTAACGGGTCACATTAAACGTTTGAACAAAAATCTTGTCGCTGTAGAAACTACTTTTGGCTGGAGCCTAAAAGGACGAGAAGGAGAAGATCACTTTACTTTATCATTTAATGTGATAGTAGAAGAAGATTTAATCTCGAAACAAATAGAAAAATTTTGGGACTTGGAAAATTCCGGACTCATAAGCGAAAATCAAAATTATAATTCAACCGAAAATGAAATCCCCAAACAGTTCGAATCTGATGTAGTATACGAAAATTGTCGGTATCAAGTTAAATTACCATGGAAAAGTGACACATCAAGATTGGATGATAATAGAGAAATCGCGGAACAAAGGTTCAACCGACTTAGAAATCGATTCAAAAAAAATCCGCAACTATTTTCTGAATACCAAAACATAATACAAGATTACTTGAAACAGAATATAATTGAACCTGTCACAGACGAAACGGATAAAGAAAACATCGTGTTTTATTTGCCTCATAGGGAAGTAATACGTGAAGATAGAACCACAAGCAAATTACGAATTGTTTTTGATGCGTCATCACATGACTCAAACTCCGCATCTTTAAATGACTGTCTCCACGTTGGGCCCAAATTTGTATCCGGAGATATTCGAAATTCTGTTAAGATTTAGATATTATCCAGTAGCATTTACTGTAGATATAAAGCAAGCGTTCTTTCAGATTCTCTTAGATAAAGAAGATCGAGACGTAACCAGGTTTTTCTTCACTGACGCCCCCACCAATGACAATATCCCGCCTCTTGTTTATCTCTTTTCAACAATTCTTTTCGGATTAAATAGTTCATCATTTTTACTATCAGCAACTCTCAAACATCACTTTAAAAAGTATAACCAACTCTACCCTGAAACAGTTAGTATTTTAGAAAATAATGTTTATGTAGATGATGCGATTTTAAGTCGAGACACAGTCAGGGAAGCCTTGACTACTTCTTTGGAAACAATCCAGATATTCAAGGAAGCGAGCATGCAACTGCACAAATGGCATACTAATTCGAGAGAATTACATGAACTTTGGAGAAATCAACAGGATTGGGACAAGAAGCTACCTTTGTTCCTGCTGGCCTATCTTAGTGCTGTCCACGAGACTACCGGATTTACCCCATCTCAGATGCTCTTCGGACGACAGCTTCGGCTACCTTGTGATCTCGTCTTCGGTCGTCCTCCGGATGCGCCTTCATCGCCTGAGGAGTACATCAAGAATCTCATGGCCCGGTTGAAAGACGTTCATAACTTCGCACGAGAGCGAATCAACATCGCGGCGGAGAAGATGAAGACCCGATACGACACAAGGTCTACTGGACATGAATTCAATGAAGGCGACAATTTTTGGTTATGGAATCCCATCCGACGGAACATTTCACCCAAATTGCAGTCGCATTGGGATGGACCCTACAAAGTCCTTAACCGACTGAATGACGGCGTAGTGAGGATCCAAAAATCACCTAATGCAAAACCTAGGGTTGTACATTATGATCGGTTAGCCCCATACTATGGCCATAGTTCATGAGTATTACGTAAACAACCATGGTTGATAACATAAATGTTGTAGATAATTTTTTTTTAATGTTTAGTAATATTTCTTGTTATTATTGTGTTTCCTATGCATTATTGGTTATTATTTAATGTGTGTATTTGTGAACTTGTGATAAAAGTTTGGCACCCTTTCTGGGGATTGTACTGCCCGGGACGTGCAGTCCTTAGGAAGGGGGCAATGTTACAAATTCTGTAAATAGTAATTATTGTAGTAACGTAACCTGTAAATAGTTTCCCCTAATGAATATACAGCCCCTATACATTCGGCTGAAGTATACGACCCACTATTTCTTTTTTTTGTTCATTGATAAAATAAGATAACGGTCTACGCATTTCGAGAAGAATTTCGAATGCTGTGGAAACTTTTCGATGTTTATAAAAGCGTCCCGCGTGATAAAGAGTTGAGTTTCGATTGAGAATTTGTACTGAGAGTGTATTAGCTCTGTTTATTGCGAGGCATTTCGCTGTGTTGTTTTCGTATTTGGAAGTAAATACGTGTGTAACCGTTGAGTTTACGGTGTTGAGTGATACTTGTTTAATTGCTGATGATTAATTTAGCAGTTGTTGACGCTCTTTCCTGTACATAGTGTAAATAAATTTCCTGTATTTTTAATCAAGAACTGTGTCGTCCTTTTAAGAAAGTTGGAAGCCGCACCGGATCCGTTACAGTATTTTTTGATTAAATTTAACATAGAGGATGATATCGATAACACATAAAAAGTCTTGAAAAACATCTCAAAGTATTCATCCATTTTGAAAGAGTACAGCAATGTAAACATACAAAAAATTCAATAAACTGAAGTCTCAATATACAAACTGTTCTTAAAATTAAAATTTAAAATAAAGTCTTTTTTTTCCAAACCGCAACTCTTCAGAAATTTAAAAAAAAAAAATGTATGTATTGAAATGGCATGGATCATAATGGGGTTTACATTTAAATGTAAAAAAGAAGCCTTCTTTGAATGTGTCACCCCTGCACCAATTTCATTTGAAACCCTAAATGGTAACATAAATTTTAGTAGAAAATTGTATTCATTTTACATCGAATGACCCACAAATTCTTGAGTGAAAAAATTCTTGTTGACTTAAAAGACTTTTCTAGAAGTGGTGCAGCAAAAACTGTATATTTGGTTTAATGTTTTAATGTTGCCGCTAGTGTATTGAACAAAGTCTCAAAAAAAAAAAAAAAAAAAAAAAAAAAAAAAAAAAAAAGGCGGGAGGGAGTGGGTTCTGGAGAAATAGAATAGAATTTGGTTCAAGTATTTATTCTTAATCATCAGGGGTGTCCACCTGGAGGAGTCATGGCGCAGATTGTGTCGTTGTTTTTTTTTTGGGGGGGGGGGGGGGGGTTAAGGGGTATTTGTTTTTGGGGGGCTTCCTATGTAGGGTTTTTTTTTTGTGATATTTTGGGTGGTGCGCAATTAATTTTGCGCGAGGCACCCATGTCTTATTTGTTCTTGCTCAGTTATATAACTTTACATATTTGTTCGTATTAACATTCAAGATACTGCCTGTTAACCTGCGATACTGGATAATAATGTTTTTCATATCAAATTCTACCGGTAATACGTAAACTGCTTTGAAACAATAAACTCAAATTTCCTATTACAGTTGACAGACTACAGGGGTCTGTCCAGGATTTTTCACAGGGTCCGTTTTTTGTGAAAAATAAAATAATTTTGTGAAAAGTGAATTAATTTTGTGAAAAATCAAATAATTTCGCAAAAAAAAAAAAAAAAAAAAAAAAATAATAATAATAATAATAATAAATTGTTAAGTCGAAATTTTAGAATTTAGAGCGGGTACAAACTGCATCATTTAAACTTAAAGGTAGAGTGTTTTCCTCTTCTATGTTGAGAATATAATTCTGGGGTGTTTTTCTAGTATTTGGCGGGGCGGGGGGGGGGGGCATCGCTTCCTCAAGTAGCAATATTTTTCTACCATTCTACATTATGTTAAATTATACTAGAAATATTTCTGTGCAACATTTAAAATAAATGTAACAAAAAAAAAAAAAAAAAAAAAATAAATAAATAAAATTTAGACGAGGGGGGGAGGGGTTCAGCATTTAACTTTTTGACCCAAGACTCTTAAAAAAGCACAGAATTTCGTTTAAAACTTATAAATTTCGTGAATTTAACAAAAATAAAAAGAGATTTAATTTGTTTACTTCTTAACAAAACAGACTAAACATCAAAAATTCAAAAAATCGGAATCCCATAGCAGATGCAAAGAGATCGCAATTCTCTAAGTGAAGGAATCAAAGGCATAAAAATGGCTTGTAAAAGAAATATTTTTTATTAATTATTTTTAAATTGCATTTCAGAGTCCTATGATAATCATGTCATTAATATCTGTGGACACAGTTAAAGCAAAAATAAAATTAAACCATTGATTCAGCATTTTAATTTTTGACTCATAAAAGAAAATGGAATTTTGCTTTAAAAACTTGAAATGCGTGTTCTAACAAAAATAGAGGCTTTTCATTTATTTGCATCTTAATAAACGAAGTTAACTTGAAAAAAGAACAAAACATGATTCTTATATCGGATGTTAAAAGATTGTATTTTTCAAAATGTAGACATTTAAGAAAAAAAAAGGCAAGTAAAACAGTTTATTTAACGGAAATCATTCTTTTTAGCATTGAAAAATCAAACCCATATAATTTTCTCCCATAATAACAGTTAAACATCGTACAGCACCATAAAAACACAAATATTGACAAGCTGGTGAGATGATGAGAATATTTTCTAATCAAGTCGTTGTAAAGGTTTAACGCCAGACGCTAAATGGCGATAATTTTGAAGTTGGTAACCCTATCTGAAGCGATCATATTTTTTCCCACCCTTCCCTTTGCAGTTCTAATTTCATTTCGCTGATATATATTATTATTGTTTATTAAATCATCAGCCGCTGCGAGAAAAGTGCTTACCAACGCTTTTTCAGAAAAGTTTACAACAACACCACTGCTAATTAGCAGTGATAAAACAAACAAAATTATTTAAAACTAAACTTATTTTCAGCTGTAAATTTCTTTCCAAGAAACAAATAACAAGCATTATATTTATTTGGTGGCAATAGCAATTTATCGCTTGCAGTAGCATCATAAGAGTACCGATTTTTTTTTCTTTGCAAAACTAGCAGATTTTGTATGAGCTGATCCCTCTAATTTGACTTTAAAAAAGGTTTAAAAAATTATCGGTTTAATACGCGTTATTTTGATTTCAGATTTGCTCTTTCAATAAACAATTTGTGAAAGATTTGTTTTTGTTTATCAGAATTTTGTGAAGGGTCTGTTTTGGTTGATCGGGATTTTGTGAAAGGTCCGTTTTGTTTGATCTGGAATGTGTGAAAGGTCCGTTTTGGTTGATCGGATTTTTGTGAAGGGTCCGTTAACGGACCCAAATATCCTCTGGCCAGACCCCTGGACTATTATATTTCTTCTTCTTCTTCTTCTTTTTTTTTTTTATAAATAAATTACTTGCGTGATTTAGCTAGCATTTTAGAAGTATTTAGTTAAATTTACATATTAGTACAGTCAAGTCCCGACTTACGCGAGGGATGCGTTCCAAGACCACTCGCGCAAGTTGAAATTTCGCTTTGTGGAAAAGGGTATGTGTAAAAACTTTTATTAACATACCCATATAATTAAAGACACTTGTAAACACCACCTCAAACTGTTAAAAACCATTTCATAACTATAGATTACTGTTTCTTACATAAAAAACTGAGTTTTTATTTGTATTTTTTAAAAACATAACGTTTTATTCCACAGAAAATACTACTACGATGCACAAAATCAATGATTAATGGGAAAGAAAGACATAAAATAAGCCACTATCGTACGTACAGTATGTAGTAAGAAAAACAAATGCACTATAGTTATGTACAGTAAATCCAGTAATGATAATTGTAGCTTAAGAAAATTAAGATGTGTGCTGTGTGATCAAACCGTTATTCTTATATATTGTTAAATACACAATACAGTTGCTTCACTAGTTCTTTTATAACGTTTCCATCTATGACAAAACCCCTCTTAATGACTTCTTAAATTCACAATATGAGAGCAGCTTCCATTTTCATAGTTTTTGCATTATGCTTAGATACTATTCGGTAAACTTTTACGGATTTCCTGTTTTTCGCTTTTAATTGTACAAATGGAAGATTCACTCATACCTAATTATCGTGCTGTCTTCGACGCATTTTATAGCATATTCAAGCATATAATTTTTAGCTTTTCTTTAATTGTCAGAAACTTTCTCTTTCTATCTTCACAAACTTTAGATGAAACAGCGCTCTTAGGTGTCATTATATTTTATCTACTTTCACATTTAGAATGAAAAAAATAAACGGAAAATGAGGAGTTATTATTTGTATAAGCAACGGTGTGGGAAATTCCGCTCTCAGTGATGCTAAAGGGATGAAAAAGAAAAATTTAGTAGCCAATAACAAAGCCGATGCTTACACACCACGATTCCTTTACGAAAATTTTCGTGCTGCATCAGGAATTCGCGTTAGTTCTAAAATTCTTTACTGGTGAAAAAATCGCGTTATAGCTATTTCGCGTAAGTCGGATCGCGTTGTAGCAAGAGTCGACTGTATTTAAAAAAGGAAATTTACAATTTAAAATTAATAAAATTTTCAGTTAAAAGAATAATTTTAGAGGAAATGTAATTGAGCTCTAGGATAAGGCATTTAACTAAGGATGTAGCTTTTAAAAATAATAAATTAAAATAGCAAAGCCTTATGTACTAACAGCTCTGAAACGTTGGTAAAAGTGTCCTACTTTTCCTACTTTTTTGCAAAAATATCCTTTTCCTATTTTTTGACCGTCAAAATGCGCTATGACCCCTGTGAATTGATAAACCCTTTTCATATCCGGTTCGACAATACCAGACCTTAGCAGTGATGTTCCCATCAATTTTTCTGAGGGTATACTCCCAGTAATCAGTTACGCATAATATGTGTATGCGATCATATACATTATGTCATAGTAATATGAAAATTTTTGAAGCTTGAGGGTATACGTTATGTGTCTAAAAAAACGTTTGAGAGTATTCGGCGTATATGGAGTATACCTTATGGGAGCACCACTGAACTAAGTCCTCTAAATTCTAAAAAAAGTCTAAAATTTTTTTAATTGTCTAAAAGGTGGCTTGAAGAACTTTTGAAAAAGTTGAGTTTTTTTGAATGTTTGTGGCATTCAAGTTCAGTTTCTCAATAGAACCAACTAAATTGTTTATCTGTTCGAAAAGGACGACAGCCTAAAATATATTGATTTGCATTGGCTCATCTTATCGAATTGGTGCGAGTAACTACCCATGTTCAGGAAGTAATGAATATTCATGCGTAACACACGCCTGAAAAAACCTTAACCGGAAATCTTCGTTCTTTTGACGACGAAGCAACACTGAATGCCCTATTGCTTATTGCCTATAATCAATACAAGGTATTTTATCGACCACTAGAGCCTTCTTCTAAATAGGTTGTTTTCTAAACCCTACAATACCGAATATCTTTTTCCATCATTATTATTATTATTATGAAGCGAAGCTTCGAAATAAAAGATTTGATCTAGCGCCCAGCTGTGAACGGATTCACTTATTTGACTGCAATGTGGTTGCTAATGGATACTTTCAAAATAAAACATCGGCCTGCGGAACACAGCCCCCGCGTGCCGTGCATCACTTAGTCGCCTCTTCTGAAGGTGAATGCTTTGGCTGTTATTTATGTGTCTTCACGGCCGCCTGGATCGACCGGCCAAATCGGTGCGATACGAAGTGAAGCGGAAGTCGAGTATGACGCCGAGGATTTACGAACATGTATGTATACTTTGTTTCCTTTTGTTTTATACACTTCCACTTTTCTGCTGCTCACGAAAGGGTTTTATCGAAGTCCTGACTAAGATATCAGGGAGCCCAAGGTTTAATAATTTTTTGGGGCCCCCGATATTCAAACTTTACAATTTATTCATTGGATAAAACAATTTTTGCGATTTGGGGCCCCTAAATAGTGTGAGCGCTAGACCGCGGCCAGGGCCGTCGACAGGATTTCTGGGCCCCGATGCAATTTTCTTCTGGGCCCCTAATTTTTTACTTTAACCTCTTCTTTCTAGGCTCTGTTTTCACATAAATATCCTAAATATTGTCAGTGGATCTAATAAAAAGGTTTTTTTAATTTTTTTTTTTTTTTTTTTGCTCTCTGAAAGTGTTTTCTCAATTGAAGTCTTCTCTTCATCACGATTCTTCCTAATTGAAACTATAATCTTTTTTAAAAGAGACTCATGTATGCCGGGTCGGATTTAGATTTAACGGGACTTTAAGCTATTTCAGGTATGAGGGACCCTTATTGTAGCTCGGACAACTTTCTGTCAACTGCAGAACAGGCTACTTTTTAGGTCCCTCCCTTTCCACCCACTATGTGTCTCTTCGTACATCCATGTGCCGCGCACGTGTTTAAAAATGTGATTTTCTCACTTGCAGGAATCTCCTTTGAGTTGAAGGTAGAATAATTCCAATTTTAGGTGGTACGGGGTTTCACCCCCGGGAAATTTTTTGAAAATACATTAATAAATTCTGCATTTTGAGGGCTTATACAGGGTAATTGGAAATACAGAAACATCAGGGGAAAAGAGAAAAACCAAAAAAATTTTAAACTTATACTCTTTTGCAAAGTAAGACAATACACAATAAAAATTGCGCTTGGTTCGACAAATCATTGATATTAATCGACAGAGAGGAAGAGCTAGGGAGGAGAAACGATGACGCATTGTCCCTTGCTCACATCGACCAACGATGTAGTTAGTTTTTGATCATCCCTTTAACCCACTGACAAACATGAATTAACTTAAAATTGATCAAAATTAAAAAATACATAAAATGCTTTAAAAGAAATAGCGGAAATATTTAGAAAATAGATTATGAGAAAGTAACACCCTAAACATTCAACCATTCAAACAGTTCATACTTTATGCACTTGATAAGAAATAAAAATGAAGCATTTTTTAAGCAGTTTCAGAAACTGTTTAAATTATTTTGAAGGTCTCTATAACAATTCAAATTATTTAAAGCACATCATTTGTACTTTCCAATCTGTGATATGTTAATACATGACTATAGTTTTACATAAATTGTTCTAAGTTAGTAAGAGAAACACTTATTGTTTTGCAATACTTGCATTTTTTAATAACAAGTAGTGCAGAAAACGAAAAGGAAAAGACATATAATAACAAAAGAACTTCCAAAATACGGAATTCGTATTTAAATAAATAGCAAAATGTGAACATGCGAGTCACAAAAATACATTTGAAGCAAGCAATATGTTACAGAAACGAGATGACCACGCTTTTTACATTTTTGATGCAGAATGTGGCAAGGAGCTGAATTTGACCCACTTATGTATCCCCCCCCCGTCCTCCTCGCATTTAAAGAAGTTTAAAATTTCCAAAATTTTCAAGCACGTGAAAATGAAATCTATTTTTTAAAGTACAACTTTTCCTTTTTAGGATCGAATCATGCAATTTTTCGTGAGTTGGGTGCCCCCAAGGAAGCGGGGACCTAAGCTATAAGCTTGTTTAGCTTATGAGTAAACACAGCACTGATTCTAATTAATACAGTGACATAACAGTACCCCTTTTAGACATGTAAGGACGTTCTATTATATACTTTGATAAGGAATGCTTCTTTCAAAGGGTTCCCCATTGAACGATCGTTTTTAAACTAGAAACAACACTAGAGTTAGTTTGGGTTTGTATCACTGAACTTAAAATTCAAATCAATGCACATTTCAAAATCTTTTCTTGGAACTTCTTCATTTGCTTATGTTTGAGTTCCGAACGCTGACAATACAAGCTCTTTTTTTAGTCTCTAATTTTTTTTTTTTTTTTTTGTCCCTTTCCATTTCCTTTACTCAGCTTTCAAAAAGAAGCAATTTTTTTTTAGACTTGGAATTCACGCCAAAAAAGAAAAAAAAAAAAAAAAGAAATCTAATTTTTTTTTTTTTTTTGGTAGGTGGCTACGATAGGAGGCTATGAAAATAAGGGCAAATAGAATTTCTCACTTCGAATTTGATCACTTTCACTAAGTTCACTTAATTGAGAGCTCGTAATCTTAACTCGAGGAGAAAGAGTTCCTTTAAAAAAGTTTTCAAAAAAAAAAAAAAAAAAGCAGGAAGGAGGGAATTATTTTATTTTCAAAGGCCCGCTTCGCGGGCCCCTCAATCTCTCACGGGCCCCTATGCAATGCATAGGCTTGCCTCTCTTCTCGACGGCCCTGGCCACGGCCTAGTCGGCGTGTTCAGTAATCAGGCCTTGATCGAGGGTAATCAGGCCTTTCTCGGAACAATGACGAAAGTTTTTTACTGACAAATGCAGAGACTGCAGTTCAAAATTTTTTTTAAAAAAAATATAGTTTAAAATATTTTGTTGACTCCAGGTCCGTCAGTTATGGGTTTCATAAGAGGGCACTTGCCCCGCCCCTGACTTTGAGAAACTAATGGATATACCCTTTCCTACAAGGGTGATTTGTTAGTTTCGACATGATATGCACCTGGTTTATAGCCTTCGCCCAGGGCCGTATCCAGAGGGGGGGGCCTGACGGGCCCGGGCCCCCCCCGAAACCCAAAATGTTTTGTACCGTAAAACAGAAGGTTTTTTTTTATTTTTATAATTTCTTAATTTTTTTTTTAATTCCTAATGTCAAAAAAGGAAAATAACAAAGTTTTTTTTATTCTTAATTTTGCTACTATTCAAAATTTATAATATTTTGAAGAAATACAGAAAAAGCAGTTCTAGTGCTCATTAAGCCGCAAGGCACACTTGAAATTTAGACCTTTAATTAGGACTTCCTGCTTTCTTTCCCAATTCAATTCAGGGCAGTCCAGCGTTAAGGCAGGCCCTTTGTCAGTTCGTTGTTTTTCAAGTCTACCAAACTGACTTCTGTGCACTTCCTCCTCCAGGGGCGTGCACAGAAATTTTGGGGCTGTCACAAATGTCTTTTTTGGGCCCCCTCCATATTGTTTACCCGTATTTTCAACCCTAGGTTTAAAAATATTGGGTCCCATTTAAGCTCGGGCCCGGGCCAACAGGTATCCTTTCTCTCCTCTGTGCACGATCCTGCCCTCCTCCCCCTATAACTCTTATAAAACTTACACTGTACTGATTTCGATCCGGGGACTCCCCAAAGGCTGGGCCCCTATATTCCGATTAGGCGAGTATCTTGTTACCAAGATGTGCCAAATTCAGCTCCTTGATACATCCTGAGTAAAAAATGCAAAAATCACGATTCTCGCGTTTTTGTAGCATAATTTTCAAGATCATTTTTGTGACTGATATGTTTCATGTCTTGCATTTATTTAGTGCCGAATTCAGTAACATGGAAGTTCTTTTGTTATTGCTTGTTTTTTTTTCTTACCTCTACTGCATACTGTTAATACCTTAAGTATGAGAAAAAAAAATAACACTTACTCTACTCTCTTTCATTTTCTGCACTACTTGTGATTGAAAAAAAAAGTTTGTTTCGAGAAATATTTCGTTGCATTTATTTTTTAACTTAAAACGGGTGTGTCTTACAAAGTTATAATCATTTTGTAAGAGTTTACAATCAACTTCTGAAAAGTGTAAATAAAGAGCTTCAAATAATTTCAACTGTTCGAGAGTCTGAAAATTATTTAAGTTTTTGAAATTCCCTGAAAAGTTCTTCAATATTGTATCTTATCAAGAAAATAAAGTATGAATTGTCCAAATGGCCAGAATATTACTCATCAGTTCTTATTTTCTGAATGTCTACACCATTTCTTTTAAACTATTTTGTAGAATTTTCATACTGTAGGGCATTAAATGAAAAAAGAAAAAAGGGGGAGTAGGGTTAGTGATCAAAAACAAACTTCACTAAAAGCCGATATGAGCAGATGACTGGGTGCTTCTCTTTTCTCCTCTCTCGTTTTTCCTCTCTGTCCATTAATTTCCTTTATTTGTCGAGCAAGCAATTTTTATTTTGTTTCTCCGGTCTCCGGGGAAAAACTCCCGGCCCCCCTGAAATTATGGATGTTCTACATCCGACTTAAAGGGACACTCTCCTGTTATCCTTACCACTAGTGATGTTCCGGATATCCGTATCCGTATCCGCGGATATCCGAGGGAAAATAAAGATCCGTATCTGTATCCGTATCCGTTACTTTTTTGACGGATCTTAAACGGATCATTTCTATTCTAAAATTTTTTAAATATTTGAATAAAAGACTCTTAAATTCCGTTTAAATTAGGTTTTATTCCCTATTTAAATTATAAAGTATCATTTCAGAAGCCAATCTGTCCCCACTCCCTTGTTGCAAAAGGAAAGTGAAATAAGTTTTAAAAGTGTATATCAGTGTGTCTTTTTGTGGAATCGTAGCTCCTAAACAGATGAACAGATTTCGATAGTTCATTTTTCGTTCAAAAGGTGACTTGATCAAAAGTGTTCTTAGCTTGGCCTCGTTTTTGTAGAACTTTAATTACCGGAAATATTAATTAAAAACCGATTCAACGTTTTTCACAATTATGGTAGTAAAAATTTACCCATTCGTTAAAAATGTTGGCCCTAATTGAAAGAATTAAGTTTTCTGCGTTTGATATTTATTTGAAACTTCTAGCTTATATACAGTAGGAGCTATAATCGTGTTAAGTAAATTTTAAATGCAATCCTAAGCTTTTATACGCGTGATTGGTAGCGATTTTATAGTCGGAAGATAAGGAGAAAAAGCTCAATGATTTTAAATTTTTACCTGCTGTCAGTTCATATTTGTTAAAAAATGTGTGTTCTGACCCGCGAAATTCATCTTAATATAAGGTCGGCTTTCTGGGACATGTTTTGTTCTTTTTATTTTTAATTGAATATTAATTTGTATTATTGATTTGGGGTTTCTGTTATTCTTCATTTTTGTTTTTCTCGGCATCCTTCAAAAAAAGTGAGACTAAATTCTCTATTTACTGTTTGTAAAGGTGTTCCCGGCTCTGTATTTCGTCGGTCGGAGAAGTTCGGTAGAATGGGTCAGTGCTGCATTTATGCTGAAATAAAATGGGAAAAATTATTTCTAGCCTGTCCAGTAGCAGTTTGCACTCTTGTTCCTGTATCCTACATCTACCGATAAAGCTAGAAATAATTTTTCACATTCCATCTAAGCATTAAAGCAGCGCTGACCCATTCCTTCCAACTCTCCCTCAATTTTAACAGAGATTTCTTTAAAGAGTAAGTCATAGTCTTGATTATATTTTTGCCGCAGTTGACATTTTTTGAAGAAACTGCCATTGTTCTGACGGGAATACCTCCCGTAACACTTTATACTTGGAAGGGGGGGGGGGAATTGAGATGCGTATCCGTATCCGCGGATCTTGCCACTAATGATCCGGATCCGTATCCGCGGATCTACTTTTTTAACGATCCGGCACATCACTACATCACTACTTACCACTACAAGGTAAATAAGAAAAATAATAAGAAGTTAAAATAAAATAAGAACAGTCCAAACAGTGGAATCATTAAAAATCGAGACAAAATGTCTTCTATGTTAACATTTTTATGAGTTTGGTGTGTCTATCTCTGTATACTATATGTGTGTGTGTTAGGGCAATGTGCTAATCCGGGCCCCTCCCGAAAAAAATTTCTGGATACGGCCTTGCCTTCGCCCATCGCCTACACCCTTCTCCTCTGGGAAAGAGGTGAAGAAATGGCGGGCCTGATTCAGGAACATACAGATTATCTAATACTGAAGCTGTAAATTAATAATTTTCTAATGCAGTGTTAATGGTTCTTCACAGTATCTTCTGATTTTCTTTATTACAAGGGTCTGCCTGGCCCTGCTCGTGATCGCTTACCAACCCCCGGGAAAAGAAGCTCTATCACTTGGATTGATTTGCGATTCGAACTCGTCTCACTCGTTCATCACATATTACCTACATCATTATAGTGTGGCACTGGTAAGTTGAAGTACGAACTTGACAATGTTTACCCCTTTCTGGGGAGTTCAATGAAAACCGGACGTGTTATTAACGTTGATTTGAGTTGAAACACTTTTGAAAACTTACTACGAAAATACCCAAATCAACTCCGTGCCAATTACCTTTCCTTACAAGCTTACAACCTCAAAAAGAGGTAAACATTGTTAAGGTTATAGCCCAACTTATCACTGGCTGCTGCGACAACATCAGTAGTTTTTTTTCTTTTTTCAAGTTAAAAAAAAGCCGATTTTTTTTCCTACTTATATGAATAACGATTAAAAACACCACTTTTGGAAGGGGAACGAAAACAGCAGTTTTCTTAGAAACCTTTTGGCTATGGCCCTGTTCTTTCTGATTCAGCTTGTGGTTAGAAGTAGACCCTCGTTTTACGCGGGGGGGGGGGGGACGTTTCACGAAAATGCCGCTTAAATTGAGACTTTATTGTAGTGTTAAATTAAGAGTTGGGTTCCATGTTTAAAAAAATATTTTATTCTAGTAAATAGATAAGTATAAAACAGTTTAATAATGTGTACTTTTTCGATACATATGCATAACGTGCATCAAGTAAACATGAATTAACTTAGTGTTTATAAAAAAGAGCTAGTTATGATAGTCTTTTGCCAGTCATTAATCATTATTTTTCTCTGCAGTTCTTTGTTGGACATTAACTCATCCGTGATCTCTCGCGTCACTTCCATGACGGGACCTCCCTACACTAACAAAATCAAAAAGATGCCATTGTTTAGGAATGGCTCAAAACTTAAGCATTTTGGACATCGATGTCGGTACCCCTAGCCTCCCCCACCCATGTGGGGGCTATGATGCTTGGGATTAGTTTTCTTTGTGTCATTAATTTTGGGTTGACTTTAGAGCAAATATACATGAGGTTATAACTATAACAAAATTCCATTGAATAGAAATAATGCAGACATGCACTTGAAAAATCTCAAAGTTGAAGAAATATTTCTTTTTATTTCCATTGCTGACTATAATCGCGATGAGTTGGGAAAGAAAAAGGCAGATGCAATCAAATTTTGATTGCCAAATTTTGCTGTTAGGTTTGAAAATCTTGTATCAATCAAATATTTTGTCTTAAAATACTTCTCACCGCCACTTATTTCTAACACTGGGTCGTAATATGTACAATAGTCATATGTACAGTAGTCATATCATGTGTGTGTGCCGGGACGCCCTGAATTTATCTTTTTGAAAATTCTCAACTTGCCGAATGGAACTCCAAATTTTGCCGAATGATGGAGGAGTGCAAACATTAGGTACTCCTAATGAAAAAGGACATTCGGGGACAAAAAATTGCAATGATGTCTCTTTGCTGAATCGTCAAACAAAATTTGCCGAATGAGGAATTTTTTTGGAGGTCACAGTGGCCTCCCATCGGGGTGTCCCTGTGAGTGTTTGTATGAGAGAGAGGGAGAGCAGGCCCGACGAGAGGCCATGTCAGCCTAGTCAGAAACTAGGGGCCCGGGCCATGAGGGGGGGGGGGTGGAAGGCGACACTGACGCAAAAAGAAAGAAAAGAAGCAATGAAAAAAAAAGAAAGCGGGGGGGGGGATAAATCAGAATAAGAGAAAACGTAAAGATTAAGTAAAATTTACTCTTTTAGTATTTATTGTTGTGGAACTTAAAATAGAGTTAATTGTTTTCTAGTAAGCAGTTTTGATTCCCCCCTCTTTTTTTTTCTTTTCCCCCTTTTCTTTTCTTTTTTTTTGGGGGGGGGCGGGAAGGGCCCAGCGACATAACTGACAAGGGGCCGACTTGGCTCTCTGCGGCCCTGAGAGGGAGAGATGTTTCCAACTAGAATAACGTTCTATTTTCAAAAATTCTTCACAGTAAACCCTTGAGATTCAGGTTCAGATCGCAATCCAATGATCACGAATCTTCGACCTGAGCTTTCGAATCAGTGTTCATTACATGCAATACGCTCTGGATATCGAAAATAGTTTTTTGTGTTTAATATATCATCCATAACCTCTCCGTAGGATTTAAAGAAACATCCGTCGATGCGATTTCGTGATATGGCGATGAGTATTTTACTTCTGTGGCTATTGTTTTATGTTGTGCCATCGTGGGTTCAAATGGTCACTATCTTATGTCACAAGACAATCCTTAAACTTGATTTGTCTGGAGATAAATTATGTCTAGTCTTGGAGGACTGAGAGGATAATTAATGTATTTGTCAATCAAGGAATACCAATTCTTTTCTCTGCAAATGATGTTATGAGATTATTGACATTCGCCCATTCCCCCCCCCCCCCCCCCCCCACATTTCAGGAACGCCACCCGCGATTTTGGAAGTTAGTCGTTTACAGTCAGATCCATGGAGTTCTTTTCCATGGTCAGATCCCGACTTACGCGAGAGATGCGTTCCAAAACTCCTCGCGTAAGTCGAAATTTCGCGTTGTGGAAAGGTGTTCTGTGTATGACTTTGTTTTTATAAACATCCCAATCATTTTAGACATTTTTAAACACCTTTAAACTGTTTTAGGCCATTTTTTAACTATATATTACCGTTTCTTACATAAGCTGAATTTTTACCGTCTTTTTTTTTTTTTTTTTTTTTAAGCTGCATTATTCAACATAAAAGTACAGTATGTAGTATAATTTGGCGACACTTGGAGATATATCGCCAGTCTTTTGGTCACCAACTTGGCAAGAAATTTGCCGATTTTTTTTTAAATCTGATTTCAATTTGGCCACTGTTGGTGATATTTAGAGAGTAAACTATTCAATGACATTAAAATTGCGAGTAATGGGGAAATGACATTAAATTGGAGTAAAAGGAAGTCATGTGATGCACACATCAGCTCATTTTTTTAAAAAAGAAAAGATTCAACCTTGAACAATTTAACCACTGATTAAATAATTGTTTTTTTGAAATGTTTGTAGTTCTCAATTGTTTTAATTATCATTTTTTTTTATTCTTGACTTATTTCAAAGATAATAAATTTAAAAAAGACTCATTTATTAATTTTTTTATTGAAACCATGCTCGAAATTTTGCAGACAGATTATGAAGTTCTAAAAGCTTGTCGCAGAGAGCTACAAAACTTTTTGCTACGGGGAAGCACTGCACTGTAAGAATACTATACAGTTCATGCAATAAGTTACATTTATAACTTAAAAATTGAGGATGATGATTTATGCTGCGCAATCTGATCGTCATTCTAATATATTTTTAAATACAGTAGTTTCGAATTTGCTTTTATAACATTTACATCTATGGTAACATCCCTCTTTCCGGGTCTCTATAATCTACAATACAAGAGCCGATTCCAATTTCATACTGTTTGCATTTTGCTGAAACACTACCCTGCGAGCTTCATACTAAAACTAAGGTCTGGACTTATACGGATTGCCTTCTCTTAATTTTAATTATGCATATGAAAGATCACTCATACCTGATTGTCGTGCTACCTTCGACCTATTTTTTAGTTGTTGAAGTGTATCAAGAATCTTTATATTTTCTTCAATTGTCGCAAACTTTCGCTTTTTGTTTCCATCTTCAAACTTTAAATGAAACAGCGTGCCTAGTTGCACAATATATCATCACCTTTTATATTTAGAATAAATAAATGAAAAATGAGGAGTGGGGTGAAATATACACACTACTAAAGCTTTGTTTATAGTGCGTTGTGTGGAACTTGCGCTGAAAAGATAAAAGTACATTCACAACGTCAATGTTTAGTAGTCAATAACAGAGCCGAAACTTAGCAACTCAATTACTTTCCAAACATTTTCGTGTTGAGTGCGAGAAATCCGCTTTAGCTCTAAAATTCGTTGCTGCTGAAAAACTAGATTACAACCATTTCGCGTAAGTCGGATCGCGTTGTAGCGGGAGCCGACTGTATTTTTGTATCTTCCTATTTTTCCCATTGCTCCGTCCTTAGCCAAACATTTTTCAGATCACTTGTTATAAATTGCTAAATGCACGGGTGTGACATTTTATAGGTTTGCGTTTTTTTTTCCCGCCCCGGTGTCAACCATGCTAGGTACGCCCCTGCATATGTGCACACAGGTGCAGTCGACTCCCGCTACAACGCGATTCAACCTACGCGAAATGGCTGTAACGCGAATTTTCCACAAGTAACGAATTTTTGAGCTGACTCGAGCGAATTCCTCGTTCACAACACAAATTTCTTTAGAAGGAAGTAGCGGCTTCGTTTATTGACAACTAAATATATATTTTGTGAATGTTATTACATCCTATTAGCATCACACTGACCATCGAAAGTTCCCACATCAAACTAGTCTAGGCAACACGTTGTTAGTGCATAAAAAAACCGCTCAGCAGCTTTTTTTTTTACATTCTAAACATTAAAGTTGATGAAATATAATTGCATCTTAGTGAGCTGTTTCATCTAAAGTTTATAAAGATGGGGGGAGGGAAATAAAGTTTCTGAAAATAAAAAGATTAAGATTCTCGATATTTTTGGACAACTACCAAACGTTGACGGTAGCAACGCAATAAGTATGAGTGAATCTTCCATACGTACAGTTAAAAGTCAAAACAAAATGATATTCGTATAAATTCAGAACTTATTTTCAATGTTAAAGTTTGCAGAGTCTGAGTAAAGTATATGAAAATAGAAGTTGCTCTTGCATTGTGGATTAAAGAGATTGGGAAGAGGGACTTGTTGCCATAAATGGAAACGTTATAAAAGAAAGGGTGAAGCAACCGTATTTTAAAATGTATTTAATAAAAAATAACGATCTGATTATGCAGCATAAATCTTCATCATCTTCATTTTTTAACTCATAAATATTATTACTGTATCAACTGTACAGTACTATTATAGTGCAGCATTTTATTATTACTACATACTGTACGTACTGTGTTGTTTATTTTATCAATCATTCTTTTTGTGCATTTTAACTATTTTATGTTGAATAAAACAGCTTTTTTATTTTTTAAATACAGTAAAAGTAGAGTTTTTTATGTAAGAAACTGCAATGTATAGATGAGGAATGCTTTAAAGCAGTTTGAGGATTGCTTACAAATGTCTAAAATATTTGGTATGTTTCTAAAAAATGTTTATGCATACATTTTTCCACAACGCGAAATTTCGACTTACGCGAGGAGTCTTGGAACGCATCCCTCGCGTAAGTCGGGACTCGACTGTAGACGTTTTAATCCCCGCAGCTGTTTTTGGGAAATTCGCAGATTGCTTTCGATAGAGTACTAAGGATTGAAATCCGTTATTACTGAACAGGGTTCGACGTTTTGGCCATGAAACATTTAGAAAAAAAAAGAAAGAATCTAAAAATCTTGAAGAAATAAAATGAATTCGTAGTTTTTTTCTGCAATCATGCTCCATCAACATGTGCAATGTCAAACAACTCGTCCAATGCATCAACAAACGCCTTTTAATTGCAACTCTGCGTTTCACTCTTTCATTTGTTACTTTTCTGTATTCTTTTCTACCTACTGAAATATTTTTCCACCTTTCAGTTGAGTTTTGTTCATCACGAGAGCCTTTGACCAAAATAATTCAACTTATCTTATTATATCTCGAGAACTCTCGCGAATAGTCTTTTTTTGTGTTTTATGAGGATGGAAAAATATACTTATTAAAGATTTAAAAAAAAAAAAAAAAAAAAGCAAAAAAAAAAAAAAAAAAAAAAACCCTCCCTTAGCATTAAAAAAAAGCATTTGGAGGGGGGGGGGGGGGACCCGAAGAAATAAAATGCATTTGCCGTTTTAAAGATCATCAAACTTATTGTCTCGTTAAAGTTTAAGGGTTCAAATACCAATTCGGAAGGTAGAGAATTTAGAGGTGGCTTAGCCGAGAAACAAATTTGGGGGAGAATGTATTTAGATTTAATCTTTTTCTATAGCCATAGAAGAAACATTTCTTGAGTTTCTGGGTTGGAGGATATATTCCCAATCACCCTTCACTGACTCTCATTTTTTGAATTTCAAAACTTGCAATTAGTAATTCTATTTCTTTAGTAATTCAATTTATTCACTCATATTTGCATAAAACCGTCCATTTATGTCGTTTGTTCATTGGAAAGAGCAACCATGAACTTAAAACGTTATCAACATCAAAAAAAAAAAAAAAAAACCGTTCGATGACAGCCTTGAGAAACATTTTACAATTAAATTAAAAGCAACGGCTTTTTTTTTTCTCCTGCCAGTCTAAGCTTCTGTAAGAAATTACCTTCTCCTGCTATCTATTGAGCAATCTTCCAAAGATGAACACACGCAAGCGCATTATGAAAATTTCCTAGTCGAGTCGAACAATACGAATCGTACACTAATTACCAATCCCACCCTGGAGTTTGGCGACGCCAAGTGAAAAGGCGGTTGACTACTATTGTGACGTATTATTTCAAAAATTCATGCAGTCTTCACGCTTGGTTGAGACATAGCCTGTCTGTTCTTCAGCCGTGAAAAATACTAATCTTCTCGATGGACCAAGTCCCGCGGGTGTCTGTCGCATTGCAGTGTTTTTAAGAGAAAACGTCAGAAAGAATTGGAATGTGCTCTAGAGCAGGGTGATTTTTTCTGTAGTTAGCCAAATGACCGTTGTTTTTTTGTGATAGTTTGAAATGTTCTGGCCGCATGTGGAATTCTCAAGTTGTTGTCATCACGTCTGTCGAAGTTTGTTCTAACGAATTATTGAGGTTGATGTTAAAGCCTTATTTTCCTGGATTTTGAAACGTATCCACTCTTTTAAGGCGTTCTTACTTTTTTTTCCCTTGAGCCGAAAATCATAAGTTATTATTGGAAATATTACCAAGTTGTAATTTTTTGTGCATTTGTGGCAATAGAATACAAACAAGTGAATTTTGCTAAAGTTATTTACCAGCACCAGCACTCTTGTGGTATTTTTTCCCCAGATGCTCATACCAGCTGAGTAATAGTTCTGGTCTATTGAAATTATAGTGTGTAGAGAAATCTGATTTAGGGGATCAGAAATTGCTAGTTTTCAGAATCTATGTTCATTGTCTTGAACCAGTAATGTAATTTTATTTTGAAGAAAACTATTTTTACTTTTTTGCAAGAGTCAGCTTAGTTTTTTGAAAAACTTCGTGATTTTTTTATTCCTTCCTGTCATACTAATTTTTATCTTGCGGTTTTTTTTTTGCCCTGCATTGTTTTCCTAAAGACGCAATGCAACCTTGTTGCGATGTGGAGAATTGGGATTTTTCCTTCCCTGATCTCCCTTTTTAATATTCGATTCCATGTGAAGAGTTGATGCTAAATAATTGGTATTAACTGATAATTATGTTTAATGGATTGAACGTGCAAGGAAAATGTTTAATGTTGATATAGTAATTGTCAAGATAAGGCTTTCAAACTGAGTTTGTATCGATAACGGTTTCCAGGCTAGTTTTAGTTTTGTTGTTATGTCGAAAATACGTTGTGAAGTATTTTTCCGGTTAACTGGTAGATTTCAGGAAGTTCCACTGTCCTTTCTTTAGTCTTAAAACGTACATTTCCTTCTGATTTTTGCTAACTGTCCTGTGCTTCTAAAATCTAAGCTAGGAAAAAATACGCATCTGATTTCGTACGAATAGTATTTTCTTTCAATAATTTGTTTTTAAGAATCTTTTATTGATGGCGAAGTCAAAACTTGTTATAGGTTTGTTTGCTTTTCCATTATTCTTTCGAGAGCAAAATATCTTTGTACATTATTTTTGCAATCTTCGACAAAATTAATAATTCTCTTAAATGGGAATAATCGTCAGTTGTCGCGGTAAAACCCAGGAGGAAGCAGCGGAAGAGGACAGGCAATCTAATGCTTCTCCTGATCCTGACAGCATTTTGAGTCCTATCCAGAACACGAACGAATTCATTCGTCCCCTCCAAAATCCTTATCCTCCTCTGCCACCTGTTGACGAGATTGAATATGGACCTGGTACGAGGACCAACGGTCTACCAAGGCCTAAAACGTACGCTGTGGTAGTCAGTAGACTTGCTGGCCACAAATGGTTGAAGTTGAGGCTGGAGTCAAAGGAAATGTCGGAAGATAATCGATCTGAAAATGCTGTAGAAGACATGTGATCTTTCGAAACTGAAGGTATATTTTTATTCCTAATGAATATTCTTTGTATAACTTTGGTTTTAGAAGCCTAAATTCTCAATACGATCTAATTTCTAACGCATTCCACTCTTAAAGTGATGCACGCTTTACGTGAAGCGATTGGAAGAAACCTGATTTCTTCCAATACTTAACTTACAAATATATCACGTGACTTGGTAGCCTTGCTTTAAGAATTGAAAGCGTCACTCTCTCCACCTTTTATTCCTTCTCAATGATTCCACTCACGGAGAGATGGCGAATGACCTTGAAGCGGAAACATCATTTGTAATAGGTTGTTAGTTATTGGATTAGAAAGAACCCCGGCCTTTTGCCACTCAGTGCTTTCTGGCTAATTCTACCTATTACAAATGATGCAAATGATGTTTCCGCTCCAAGGTCATTCGCCATCTCTCCGTGGTCAAGTTTTACCACCTGGTTAACACAATTCCAAATCTTGTGTTTTGCTTGTTGTTTTTAAATGTTTCTCATCGTTGCGCGTACAGTACTTTTGGATATGTAGCCTTTCGAAAACGAATGATTTTTTTTTGTAGGTACCCTGTACTCTGTACTTAGAATGTCAGAGTAAACTAACTAGTACTCTTGATAGAAATCAATATCTTACAAAACGGAGTCTCAAAAAAAAAAAAAAAAAATCGTGGTTTACGGAATGGGAATTCACATTATTTACACTCATTATTACAAAAAAATTTTATTTTCATATAGTAATGCATTTCATAGTGAATTATTTTTCCCCTCAACATTTTGTTCATATTTAATGTGTTTTTTCCCTCTTTTACACGGAAGAGTAAATTAATCACATTTGATAGAATAAAAAATTTTCAAAAAAAATTGATCCTCTAAAAATGTCTACCCTAACTTCTGTGAAAATTTAAAATCATTTTGTAACACAAATGTTACACCAGGAATTGACGAAAAAATAAGAGAGAGAACTCGGCAGAGTATTGATCCTCAATATTACGTCACATGCTAAACATACTCGTAATTCTCGAACTGGTTTCCAAACTTTTAGTCTTTTTTTTAACGTCAATCTCTGATGTAATATTTTGAGTTATACATTTGAAATACTTTTTATGCGCACTTTTTTTGTTGCCAAATCGGAAAGCAGGGGGAAGGGACGTTATTTTTAATCTTAAGCTCTGTGAATGAAATCTGAAACGCGATTGGTGTATAAAATCAATAGCCTTGTCATCATTCTGTGATACTAGTTTCTTATTAGGATGTTTCTGAGTGCACTGTTAATATGCTTCTGTGAAATTTTGACTGTGGATTTTCTGTGAAAACTGACACTTTTTGATTGAGGGTGGGGGAGGGGTTCTTTTTAACAGCATGGGTTAAAATCTGTCGTGATGTGCAGCAGACTTCGGTGTATTAAATAGGTAGAAGCAGTGCTGTAATTAGGGGGGGTGGGGCGCCCCTCCCAAAATATGTATTATATTATTATAGCATAAAATTTATGTTAATGTAAATCATGGTCTTAGTCCATTTGTTAAAAAAGGGTTGGGGTAAAAATGTTTCCTCACTCTTTATTTCTTTTGTTTCTTTGGATTCTAATAAAATGTTCAAAATGAAGTTTTGTGTACCAATGCTAAGCTTCAATTATCCTGTTCAGTTTCAGTTTTCTATTTTACAACTTGTACTAACCACGTGGGGGGGGGGGAGAGAATGACTTAAAATCAGCTGAAGAGTCTGAAAAGGTTGAGATCTCTTGCAGGGCCGACCTGAGGCCATGTCAGCCTGGTCGGAAATTAGGGGCCCGGTTCGGAATCGGGAGTAGCGTAAATTTTATTAGTTTTGTGGGGGAGAGGGGACCCGCCCCGGCTCTTGGGAGCCCTGAACCCAACATTGCGTGCTTTGTTTCATAATAACTGCAAATATGTGTTTGTGAAATAGCGTGACATGTGACATGAGTTAGTTCAGTATGGTGAAGTGTGACACTTTGTAACAAAGAGGGGAAGGGGAGAGGGGGTCAAAATATGGAAAAAAAAAGTGACATTGATGTACAATCATTTCGTCAAACGTCACTCGGTTCGGCATTAAGTTACAGATCATCCAGAACTATATTTGTGAATCCACTATAAAGAAATTAAAGCGAGGTTGAAAAAATTCTGTTTCAAAATGATTTGGAACTACAATTTCGCAAAGACATTTAAATAATTCTAAATTCAGTTAGTCATCTGACCTCCCTCCAGAGGCGTGCACAGAAATTTTGGGGCCCGTTACAAATGACTTTTGCGGACCTCCTCCATATTATTCACTCTTACGTCCTTACATGTATTTCACGCTCATTTTAAAAATTTCGGACTCCCTTCAGGCTTGGGCCCGGGCCAACAAGTGTCACTTTTCCCTCTCCCTGTGCCCCTGTGCACGCCCCTGCCTTCTCCTCCCTCAATTGCAAAAGGAAAAAAGAAATGCTCTAAGTGTTGAAATTGTGTAGATAGAGCGTCGGATCGTCGTTTTCCTTGCAAAAAGTATGAAAATAATCAACACATAAAGCACAGAAAATTATGATACATTTATTTGCAGGATTACCTTATCTATGCAGCTTTCTAAAATTGTTGGCTTTTGTCTGTTATTCATGATCGCTTTGTTTCCACGTCATCCGTGTGGGTGCGTCACAGCGATATCACATTCGAGATTTTATAGACGTAGTCTCGCTGCTTCCCGGCCAAACGGAAGTCCGGAGCTCTCGAAATGAGCTTTCCTGCGCATGTTTCACGAAAAAGTGATGTTTGTTCATCAGAGTAAATGAAGATCGTTAAATTTTGCCACCTACTGGATTGGGAAAGTTGCCGGTGAGCTGCAAATTCGAGAGAGTTGGCGATTAGTTTTATCTGCTACTCGAGGAGATGTCATTGGATATAAAACGCCGAAGCACCGCCAAGGGGCGGAGATTTTCTGGTTCTTGGGCGACATTGTCTTCCTTGTTTAAAGGAGCTTGTCATATGGCGCAAGTAAGTCTTGATACTTTGTGAACGAACGAAAGAAATGTCCTTTAGTTGTCCGTGGAGGAGACAGGGGCGGCCCCGGGCAGACGAGAAGCCATGTCAGCCTAGTCGCAGGGACATGCACAGAAATTTTGGGGCCCGCCACAAATTACTTTTCTGGACCCCCTCCATTTTGTTTACCCTTATATTTAACCGTTAGTTTAAAAAATATTAGGCCCCCTTCAGGTTCTGGCCCGACTAACAGGTGTCCCTTCTCCCTCTCCCCGTGTGCACGCCCCTGCCTAGTCTTACACTTGGGGCCCGGGTCGGAATCGGGGTTGTATAAGTATGACAAGTTTTCTGTGTGAGTGGGGACTCGGTGACCAAACTGACAAGGGGCTTGCTTTGGTTCTCGGCGGCCCTGGGGCCCTGGCCGCCCCGATGGGAAGTCACGGGAGGTCATTGTGATCTTTCAAAAATTTCCTTATTCGGCACATGTTTTCTGACCGTTCGGCAAAACTTGGAGTTCTTTTCGGAAAAACTGTCACAATTCGACGAACTTTGAAGTTCCAAAATTACCACTATTCGGCGGAATTTGGAGTTCCACTGGGCAAATAGAGAATTTCTGCCCTCCCGAAATTTTAGTTTCGGGTGCCCCATGGTGAGCTCTAAATCAGGGAGCACGTCACAGATTGCACCATTGGAGTTTGTTGGGAGGTATTTCAAGTGGGTTTTGTCTTCGTCTCATTTTCTGGGGAAAGGGAGTCGTTTTTACAAGGGAACCATACGAATAGTAAAAAACGAAAAAAAGTTGAAATAGGCAGCAATTGAAAGAGCATATTCAGATATTTTTTCCACGTAAAAATAAATGGCTCTCTTGTCCTCATTATCGAGGTATAAGGTCATAAACTTAGTCAAAATTTTAAGAAAATCGCCAAATTTATAGGCTCGGCGAGGAATTGAAAGTAAAAAGCAATTTTACCTTCTGCATTCGACAGGGGGTTCATCTCGGATTTCGCCTAAAGTCCTTATCGAATACCTGTCACCATAAAAATCAGGGGAGGAAAGGGATAAGAAAATACAATAGGGGGTCGGGAGATAAGATTGACAGCTGATGATCATTGCTGGACCTCAGGAAAAATTCTTGTGCCGAAGGGGAAACTTTTGCAGTACGGATGTTTGGAGGGAATCTTTTCACACGAGGCAGCCGGAGTACATGTTTTTAGCATTAAATTCTACTTTTTTCTCAGCACCCTGAAATATTTACGGATACTATTTTGTAATCAATTGAAAAAAACGGCGACATTTTAGACAATAGGTGGTTAAAATGCACAACTCCCTTTTTTCCTAGGGTGAAAAAATTGTGAAAAAAGAAAAAGAAAAAAAAGACAAAGAAAATCGCTTATAATTTTCCCCCTTACTTTACGGGGGGGGGGGTTGGGAACGTTTTTCCCCGTTTATTTTTTGAAATTGAGCGTTTTAAAAAGTAGGAAAATGAAATTTAATAAACATATTCACCATCAGAAATGTGTGATGTTCATATTTTTGCACGTTCGTTTTTGCGATCGTAATTTTTGTTAAGAGTCAGTTTTTACGATCGCAATTTTTGCAAAAAGTTAGTTTCCGCTGCTACTATTTTTATTAATTGTTGTTTGCATTCTAAATGAATGTCAATAGAATTTTGCTTTTTAATTTCTCTTAGCCTTATTACTGTCATTTTCTGAAAACGAGCGCCGATTTTCATGCAATCGAAATTGCAGCATTCCTATTTCTTGTGCTGTCAGTCTTTTTACTATTGTTTTTGATCTTCAATCTTGAGAAATTATTCTAGCAAATGTTAGTATTTGTTTCTTTAGTGTTCCTTTAAAAAGGTTGCACTGAAATCTGGAAAATGTTTGTAAACGTTTCTGTTTTCAAGAGTTGTTGAGGGAAAATTTGCTCCGTGTAGACAGTGTGTAGGTCTAACCTATACACGGAGTCTGTGTGTGGTCCTGCTTGCATACTACGCCGCCAAAATATCATTGCATTAATACAGTGGTGCCCAACCTACAGCCTGTGAGCTTCACGTGACCCGCATGGCTGATCACGTGGTTGTGGCCTGTTTTATTCAGTGTTCATAGGCGGATTTCGGACCGAGTTCCTGGGGGGGGGGGGCAGGGTATTATTATTCTTATTATTTTTTTCTTTTTCAGCAATATTGTTTGTTATCAAGGCTGGATGTAGACTTAACATGGCTCTAAGCTACTCTAAGTTTTTGGGTCTCTCTTGTAGTCCGGACAATTTTTCTGTCGGTGGCAAAAAAGACCATTTTTTTAACACCATGCTTTACTTATTTTGTATCGTTTTTATTAATATGTTGACTGCTGTCTTCCTGAAATTGAACTCAAGAGGGGAAATGGTGTCCCTTTTAAGTAGGGGATAGAATATTTTCAATTTCAAGGGGTCTGGGAGTTTCTCCCCCGGAAGAAATTTTTGTAAAATAGATATAAAATTTTGCATTTTGAAGTCTTATAAGGGGTTATTGGAACTACAAAAATCTCGGAAAAATAGGCAAAATACTCCTTTGCAATTTACAATAACACGCAGTAAAAATTGTTTTCGGGTCGACAAGTCTATGACAGCAGTCCTCAGAGAAAGCAGAGAAGATTGTGTATTGTTATTTGCTTACATTGGCTGTCGGTTCAATTTCATAAGCTTTTGTTCACTCCTCCAACCTATCCACAAATACAACAATGAATTAAATACAAAATGATCAATAGTAAAGAATGCTTTAAAAGAAATGGTGTTAAATAAGTAACATGAGAGTTCATAATTCATATGATTGATTTAAAAAAAAATTAAAGCACACTTTGATTAGGAATTTCAAAGACTCATCTAATTCTTTTCAAGTACTTGAGAACAATTAAAATTCCTTAAGGCACTTTATTTGCCCTTTCCAGTCTCTGAAAATCAATATTAGAGCGTACAGTTTTACAGTATTGCTCTAATTTTGTAAGAAACAACTATAAATTTAAAAAAAAAAAAAAAAAAACTATAGATTTCTCACTACAGCAACTTTTTTTTTTTCAGTTACAAGTTTACAAGTAGTGTAGAAAACAAAAAGAATAGAGGTAGTGTTTTTTTTTTAAATACTACATTCAGGATTAAATAAACTGCAAGATATGAAACATGTGAGTCCCAAAACATTATCTCAAGTAATTTGTTGCAGAAAAGGTGAGAACTATGATTTTTACATTTTTGATGCAGGGTGGGGCAATGAGCTGATTTTGACAATTTCGGCATTTCTCCCCTACTCTCCCCATTTTTTATCAATTTAAAACTTTATGGTTTGTATCCACACTTTTCTAAATGTTCAAGGTTTTCAAGCACTTGAAAATGAAATTTACTTTTCAAGTACTTTTTTTTAAAGGAACAAATCATGAAATTTTCAGGAGTTGGGGGCTTATAACAAAGTGGGTGCCTTAAGCTATAGCTTGGTTTAGTTTATAGGTAAATCCGTTTCTTTTTAAATCCTTGTTTTTGCTTCTAATGTGTTGCAATAGTCGTCGATTATTTTAAGTATTGCAGCTGAATACATAGCTCGTTATTTTCACTTATATACTTGCCCTAATAGTTTTCAGTACAAAATTTTTCAACTTATTTTCAGCAACAAAGTGACAGCTTGACTATTTGTAATACGGTGTACGATATCCCCCCCCCCACACGCACAATCGGAAAAGGACAGTCGCTAGTCTCTTCATTTTCACTTCTGAACTATTCAAAAAAGAAAAAAAAAAAAATCATGATTTTTTTCTTTTGAGATTTTGGAAGGTGTGTTGTTACTATGTATAAAGTCCTCCCAAGACTAGGGGGGCATTGACCCCCCTCGCCTCCCCATAATCCGCCCATGTCAGTGTTACAAATTAAAAACTACCAATGTCTCTAATTTTCAGCCAAATATTTAGAAATTGGTTTCTGGAAATCATGCAACTAATAAAATAAGCATCAAATAATGATAACAACACTTCTTGGGGGTTTTTTTCCATGTTTTCTTATGCTACTGTGAAAAAATTTAAATATTTTGAAATTTTTTATGTGTTCTGGCCCGTGAGAATACTAGGTGTGACCCTCTGGTAAAAAGAAGTTGGGCACCACTGCATTAACATTACAAAAATGCTATTAAAAAAAAAAAAAAAAAAAAAAGAAAAAAAAGTTAAACAATTTTGGAGACTCAGGCCACTAAAGCTACGATTTTTAGTAAGGAATCTCAAGGTCAGCCAGCCCTGGAAAGCAATGAGAATATTTATGTTCTCCTTGAAAACTATTTTAGGAAAAATATCATTATGCATGTTTAAAATTTAAAACAACCATTAAATTTTGCCATACTTGTCAATAGTATGATACTAATAGTGTGATACTAAAAGCAATCGATTGTTTAAAGATTTTAAAATAGTATAACACAAGGCATTGAGCACAGTATTTTACAACTTCCAAATACAGTATAACTTCCATTTAACGTTACCCGATTTAAGGATTTCCCCAATTTAATGACAAATTTCTCTAGTCCGGATTTAACTGGCATTGGATGTATAACCTCCTTGATTTAATGATAACTTTTCCATTCCCTTGAAAATCGTAAATTGGGGTTTTACTGTATGCACATGAGCTGAAATTGTCAAATAATGTTATTCTTGTTCCTTCCCAAAAAATCTTTATTATGTCCAAGCAATGCAGAGGTAGAAATTTAGAAAAATGGTGCGATAGACCAGTAACTAAAAAATTTCACTAGTCCGTATTGTTAGTGTTCCATTTTTGTGTCCTGCTTTTTACTTCCTTTTACAAAAAAGGAAGTATTGTATTCGCGAAAAAAAAATTCACTCAAAATTCGGCTTTAATTTCCATTTTGCTCACCCCCGAATTAATGTTGAGTTTTTTTTTTAACCCGACCACAAGCCGATAAGTGCCTAAAAATGTATAGGCACCCGAAATATCCATTTTGATATACCCTGAGTTATTTACAACGACTTTTCGTGTAACGTATGTACGTTTGTATATATGTGCGTATGTGCGTTTGTATGTCGCATAACTCAAGAACGGTATGTCCTAGAAAGTTGAAATTTGGAACGTAGACTCCTAGTGGGGTCCAGTTGTGCACCTCCCCTTTTGGTTGCATTTGGGTGTTTCTAAAGGGGTCTTTTGCCCCTTTTTGGGGGGGGGGAAACCATTGTTAATTTCGATGTAAACTCAAGTGGTGTTATAATTTGGCGATACACTTAGTGATAAATCGCCAGTCTCTTAGTCCCCAAGTTTTATTGCCAACTTGGTGACAAATTTGGCGATTTTTTTTTAAAAAAATCTGTTTTAATTTAGCCACTGTTGGTGATATTTAGAAAGTAAACTAGTGAATCATACGTCTGTATGTATGTATGTGCGCATGTCCGTATGTATGTCGCATAACTCAAGAACGGTAAGTCCTAGAAAGTTGAAAATTGGTACGTAGGCTCCTAGTGTTCCAAGGGGGTCTAGTTGTGCACCTCCCTTTTTGGTTGCATTCAAATGTTCCAAAGGGGGTCTTTTACACCTTTTTGGGGGGAAATCAATGTTAATTTCAATGCAAGCTCAAGTGCTGTTATAATTTATGCAAACACTTGGCAATTTATCGCCAAGCTTTTGGTCGCCAACTTGGCGACAAATTCGGCGATTTTTTTTATTTTTTAATCTGGTCTCCTTTTGGCCATTGTTGGTGATATTTAAAGAGTTAACTATTGAATCACATTAAAATTGCCAATAAAGGGGAAATAACTTTAAATTGGTGTAAAAGGAAGTCATATGATGCACACACATGCAGAGCTAGATAATGTAGACGCACGCCGTGCGCGGATACATTCGCCACGAATTCGCAATTTATAAACTTTTTTTCTTGGCAAGTGCCGCTGCGCTTAAGTTCGAAAATACGGTATTGTTTTGGAATCAATGTGTGCATTGGGCTATTAAGGGACTAAAGGCAGATGGGGGGACTTGCTCTTAGTCATATCTCTCATCTTCATAAATAACTTCTGCTACTAGATTTATTGCACTTGTTTTTGTCCCCTCCCTTAACAGAGCATTTCCAAGAAGCAGCGAATTGCTAGTTTTTCCTTCATTTTCAGAAATTGGGTATCCTGTTGATTTCTTGACTTAACAGCTTAAGAAAAGAAAGGTCCAACCAATGTATGATCTGCAGTGGAGATATAATTCCCAAAAATATGTGAACTTACGAATGCTAAGATATCTGCTAAAAGAAGCTTAGTTTTAAAATTTTGAAATTTAGCTTAGGTCTTTGCATCTATAGGCTCACATAATCGATATGAAAATTAGTTCCTTGTAACCTCTCAAAGCATATTCCTACAAGTATTTGTTTCTTATGATTAAACATGTAAAAATAATATTGTTAAAATAATGTCCTTTCTTTTCTTTTTTTTTTGGAATCCGGACAAAAAGTTTATTTATTTATTTTTTTAAATTTATTTTTTACGTGATAGATAATGATTAGCTTGCAGATACTTTTGAGTTGCGTGCGCAGATACTTTATATTTTTATCTGATTCTGCACATCAGCTCGTTTTTGTATAACATTTCAAAAATTAGACAAAAATGTGTAAAACAAAATCACCATGACCAATGGAGTCAAATAGCAGATTTTGATATAGATGTCTGAGTGACTGAAGAAGAGAAGGAAACAACTGGTATCTTTTTGTTCACTAATACTGGTCAAGGAGTTAAGCCAAAAAAATCTTATCTGTGTTGCTGTTTTGTTAGGAAATAGTAAGGCGGCATAAACAATGATATATTTATAATAAATACTGTAGTAATTTATTTATCTTCTCTTGTGGAGAAAACCTAAACATTACAAATAAAGGACAAACTTTCTTTCAACAGTTTCAAAAATGATCATGCTTAAAATTTTGAAAAGGAAAACATGAAAAAAACTTCACTGGTTCCAAGAACCATCAAAATTTATATTCTGCTGGTTTGATGGATGTTTTTGTGGTCTCGGACCTGTGGACCCCTGTTAATTTGGAACCCTGCACAACATTGGCAGGAGTCTCCCTTCTATGTAAACAAACTACGTTTTAATTCCTGATTATTATTATTATTAGAGATTTTGTTTATAAAAGCAGTTGTATAAAAACTAATTACTCATTTATTCTTTAATAGATGTCAGAAGGCAGACGTAGTCAAGTGATATTGCTTGATGAACGCAGATTAGACATAATAATCCAGGTATTTGAATTTATTCAATGCTAGAAAATATGCAGTTGCTGTATTTTCCAATATATAGTAAGAAAACTAAATGTATTTTCTCCACTTCAGTCGAGGCTATATGCAGGAGAGTTACTTGACATTGTTGCTTCTCACTTCAATTTAAAAGAAAAGGAATATTTTGGAATTGCATTTATTGACGATACGTAAGTTTTGCTTAGCTAAAGATTTTTGTAATTAGTTTCGGAATTGAAAAATTGAATTGTAATTCAATTCATCTTTATTAATTCCTTTTTTCTTAAATTACAGTGGACAGTATTCCTGGTTACAGCTTGATAAACGTGTTTTGGAGCATGATTTTTCAAAAAAATTATGCTCTCAAAATGCTACTCTTATTTTTTATTTCAAAGTAAAGTAGGTATTCCTGTTTTCATTTATGTTGTATTATTTTTAATGTTTCTGCCATATAAAAAGCAATGTTTTCTGCTAATTTTTTTGTATAATTTACTGTATTTAGAGTTAGCATGTATGCTTAGCCAGGTCCCAATACAGGCTAATTTTACTACAGTTTTTTGGTCTTTTCACAAAAATCTTATTTTAAAATCAGTGCTTAAAATCAAGTACAAAAATCAAGTATTAAAATCAGAAGCTTCACAAAACTAACTTTGAAAATCGGCACAGTAGCAAAATAATATTCAAAAATTGAAAGTTTCACAGAAATCTGCATTTTAGAATAGAAAACTTGTTTTTCTGTTTAAACAGTTTAAACAGTTTACTCACTCATTTTTAGCTGTTTTTGGCCAAATAAATTGCATTCATGCAATCTTTTAGCATCAGTTTTTGGGGGCTGTTTTTCTGATGATTTCCTGAATTGTATACAGTACAAAGCTTATTGAGCTGAGATACAATGGTATTTTTCCTACCCCTCAGGTTTTTAGTCCCCCCCCAAAATAAAACTGTTAGTAAAAAAAGTAGATGGCATTTGCACTTTTCAAACTAACGTATAAGTGGCTCTAATTTTCTGTATCAAAAAATCACTTTTCAAAAAACCTTTCATTAAAAGTTTTTTAAAAAATCACAAAATCAATAATATTGATGCAATATTTTCACAGAAATAAGTAGTGAGAAAAAAGTTCTGAATATGCCCCTTTTAGTACATGTAAACATAGGAGGTGTTGCAGTAGCAAAGGGCAAACTAACATGTGTCAAATTTTTTTTTGTCATTCAAGTTTCAAGTAGCTTTAAAGAATCTACAGATATAGATTTCATGCAGTGTTTGCCTTTCTTTTTTCTCAAGACACAAAAGAGAAAAATGTCAAACTTATCTGTTTGTCCTTATGGAAAACTTTTCAAGTGCATTTTTCTTATAACCGCCTTTTGTTAAGTTTGCCCTTTGTCCACAAAGCCTCATTTGATGTGACATTGTACTTTCAATACTTTGTTTATTTAAGCTGTATACAAACCAAGCATTAGTTATTGCAGCGGTAAAAATAAGTGAAGAAACTGCAGAACTTAAATTATATTTCATTGTACATTCAGGCAGTGATGTTCCCATCAATTTTTCTGAATGTATACTCCCAGTAATTCTTTACGCACAATATTTGTATGCGATCATACACATAATATGAAAATTTTTGAAGCTTGAGGGTATATGCTGTATGTCTAAAAAAATGTTTGAGAATAAAGGTGTATACTATGGGAACATTCCTGTATTTAGGATATTTGGTCCACTTGGGTGTTGCAACCTGATAAGTACAGTAACTTAAAATACTATTTGCTGCAGTACAACAAGTTAACTAATGTTCACTATTAAAAGAAAGAGCATTTCTTTAATTTTAAGCACACCTTCGTCATCACCATAATAGGCTCGACAGCCCGTTGTGGGCCTTAGCCTTCTTTAGGAGATCCCGCCAGGCAGTGATCCTCTTTGGCGTTGACCTCCAGTTTTTTATTTTAATGACATCAAACTCAGTATCCACAAAGTTCACCCATCTCTTTTTTGGTCTACCCTTTGGTTGCTGTCCAAGAGGGACTGCTAGACTTAGATAAAATGAAAAGCTTTCTGCAAACACAAATCCAAAATGGAAAATTTTCTGCAAATAATTATTTTGCCTATTTCACCCTTACCTTATGTTGAAATATGAAAAGGGTGGGAAAAAATAATTAAAAATCATTAATTTTTTTTTGCAATAACATAATGCAATAGTTTAAGCTTACTTTTCACTAACTGAAGAAAACTGCCTTAACCATTTTTTTTTGGGGGGGGGGAGGGGCAATATTAATCACATGATCATTATTATTATTTTCATTTTTTGTGAAAAAGTTCATGTAGATCTGATAAAACATGAGCTACCTGCTTTTTACTTGAAAATTTTATGAAGATATTTGATTTTGTAAACAAACTACTTATTTGAAATACACCGCCAGCTCAGTCATTTCCAGCCGAGGACTGCAGTTTCGTGCTTATTAGCACTCATCCGGCATAGGAAAGCGACTGAGCTGGAGATGGAAAACCTCTTAAGGAAGCCAAGAATGCGTTCAATCCTCGAGTTGAACCGAACCATTGCTTAGGTCGCTCATCTGGTCGGCGCTAATTCTCTATTAGCTACCAGTTTATTTGGCACTCTTGGCTTCCTTAAGAGGTTTTCCATCTCCAGCTCAGTCACTTTCCTATGGCGGGCTGATGAGTGCTAATAAGCACGAAACTGCAGTCCTCGGCTGGAAATGACTGAGCTGGCGGTGTATTTCATGTATTTCTGCTTCAGCTTTCTTGAAAAGCTTTCTGCGAACAAAAATCCTAACTGAAAAATTTTCTGCAAATACTTATTTTGCCTAATTCACCCTTGAATAAAGAATTAATTTATATTCAAATATGAAAGAGACAAAAATTAGCAGTTTGAAAACAATTTCTGCAGAGCCAAACATCTTCTGTTCGCTTGTTCGTCTATATTGAAGACCTTCAACGCAGCTCTATTATTTTCCATTCTCAAAAGATGAGCAACCTATCTCATTCTGTTTAGTTTGGTAAATTTCAATGAGCACACCCTACCTATGAATAAAATGCATTTGAAAAGCTGAGGTTATTAAGCCTTAAGAAAGGAAGAAGAAAATTAATTTCTTGAATTCAATTGTGTGTTTAATTTAGAAGGACTCTGTTTATTGATTTCAGCTGAATGGTAAAGTATTGAAATAGTGTTACATTTTTTAGGTGTATTGTACTTTAAAGTTGTTAACACATCATGCTAACACTGTGTACTGTCTCAGAAGAAATTTTTCAGAATTATATTATTAATTGCTTATTTTATTAATTCAAAGAAGAGACCGAGGGGACATGATTCAGCTGTTTAAATTTATTAAAACGAAAGATGTTACGGGGCTAAAGTTTAGCACTGAAAACAGGACAAGGTGTCATTGTTTTAAGCTATTTAAATCTCAGGCTAACATGGATATTAGGAAAAATTATTATTTTAGCAGGGTAGTGGAACATTGGAACAGCTTACCGGAAGAGGTGGTAATGAGCAAAGGAGTAGACAGTTTTAAGAGGGCCATTGATCTTCACTGGGGATTGTAAATTGACTAGGACCAGCCTAGCTGGGCCCAGAGCCTGTTGCTGGTCGTCACTTTTGTATTTGTATTTGTTTTGTGATATTTTAATATTTGAAATTTTAACTCCAGTGGGTTTACCCTAATCTCCAGTAAATGGCATTAATTTTACCACTTTTTTGTTTCTTCATTCTCCTAAAATTACAGTCGTACCAGTAAAACAGTGAAGTTAATGGATCCAGTTCAGCCTTGTCAAAATGAAGCATTTCCCTGCATGTCAAACATTGCCAAAAAACATTATCAAATCATAAATAACTTATTGAATTTTTGGTGCATTAACAATGAAAAAATGCTGTCACTCATGCTATGGCGAGAGTTTCAGTGTTGGTGTCGTCAGAGTGTTACTCGATCGGTGTTTTTGGCTATTATATATGTGAAGATTAGAGTATATTTTGTGGAATATGATTAACGTAATATTGCCATTCTCATTCTATATTGTTAGAATTCTGTACATTAGTTAGAATTAGCTTTAAAATTGATATTTTTGTGGAATAATAGGAAAGATTTTTATGTCTTTAATCAAACCAAAAAATTAATATCATTATCAGACAATAAAACTGGTAAGACTTTTGGTTTTAAAGATATATAAATCATCACTTTATATAAAATGTATAAAATATAGTTGTTTCCTCACGGTTTTTTAAGCATTTATTCTTAAGGCTGTCTGTATTCTTGGTTAACATTTTTGCAAATTCTAATTCATGTTATTGAAATGTCTTTATTTTGGAAATTTAACTTTAATATTTTTTTCAGATACTTTATTGAAAGCATTACACAGTTGAGGGACAGTGCTACTATTGAAGCATTTTATTTGCAAGCCAAAAGTTTAGTTTCCAAGGTAAGTTTTTATGTTACAAATTAATTGCAGTAAAACTTGCACAAACTTAGCGGTTTTAGACTATTGAACTTTACAGTATTCAATTTACAATTCACTATTAAATGTCCGTATTTATTACAACCAAAGTACAGTCCTAATTGTTTAGTATTTACATTATTTCCCTTAACATTTCTAACAAAAATATTTTTACTTGAACGGTCATTCTTAAATTTCATTTGATTAACTTTATTTTTCGAATTGCTATTTCTAGACTTATCAAAAACATTGAAAGCACTAACCTTGTTTTCATCATGTACATCCGTTCGTAATTGCTTCAAACGACTTTCTTCCCTTATCAATTCTTCAGCAATTTTTTCAATTTTAAAATCTTTATCTTCCCAGCGATAAATCAGCTGTACAATACCCGAATGTTCAACTGGAAGGTGTCGAATTACTTGAAATCTACGAAATAAATTATCTAAATTATGACCGGCATCAGATAATTTCTTGATTACGAGTTTAATTCTTGCTACAAAAAATCCCAATTTCTTTGTTTTCTAAAAGTCTCATGTTGAAAAATTGGTCTAACAGTTGAATTATCCTAGCTCTTGTTTTTGGCTCAAACTGTTTCTTTAATGCTTCAAAAGCTTCTTTACCGTCATTGCAATCTTGTGTCAAGGGTTGTAACTCTGGTTTCACTGCATTGTAAATTGTAGAAAATGCTCTATCATGCTTCAAATTGTACTCGTTCACTTCTCGAGCGTTCGCCTTTGCGTCCAAAGTTTCTTCCATTCCTTCTATAAACTTCCAACTTCCTTTATCCAATAATGCTACTTTTACATCAAATTTCCATTAGTCCCAGTTGGTATTGCTCAATAATTCAAAACCTTCAGGTAGTAAAGCCATGATTGCAGCACAAAAGTTCAAGTTCACTCAATAGTAAAGACAGCAAAATGTTCAATTTCGGCCCCTATCGCAAGCATTGTTCTAAATATTCAAATTCCTGTCTCGGGCCATGACCTTTTTGAGATTTATGCAGTGGAAAATGAAACAGGGTAGAAACTTGAAGCATTTAGTTTATTTAAATTCAAAATGTTAAAATCATGTTCAATATCAATTTCATGCACAAACATGTTACTAATGGTCAACTCACTACTTTAACTTAAGACACAAGATTTTATAAGAAAAGAAGCGTTAATGCTGCAGCAAAATGTGTGTGACGTCACGCTGACGAATCGGCAAGAAAAGGTCATTGCCGATTTGTCCCCCGCATTTGCATGAGAAAACATCGAAAACATTAATTCAAGTCTCAACAAAATCATAGCAGACCCGATGCATGCGTAAATTTGCTGAAGGTCTCAGCTAAGAAAAACAGACAGTAGTATGGGTAATATGCAGAACAAATCTTTAAATAAACAGACCTCCTGTTCATTACAATAAAAACACATTTTTTATAACAAAATTACAAAGAATTGTTTAACTAAGAATTTTGCCCCACTGCCATCCGTTTCAGACATGTGTGGCATTTGAATGAGGTATGATCATACAAAAGATTTATGATAAAGTGATCAAAATAAAAAGCAAATATTTAGTGCAATTATTGTTATATTCTGATAATCATACAATTAAAATTATCTTTGTGAACAAAACACACCTCCAGGTGATGACAGGCAACAATTTGAAGGTTTGGGAAAACGTTTTGATGAGCGAGAAAGCAGGATTCCCATGGGGAGGGTCATGTCAAAGGCTGCCACTGAAATTTTTAGGGGGGTTGGGTGGTAAGTTGTTTTTTCTCATTTAGCGGGCAGGACATTACAATCTTAAAGGGGGGGAAGGGGGTGCGCCCTTCTTCTGCCATGCCACTAAATTCTGTCCAGTAAATATGTTGCATCTAAATCTCGCCATGTAAAATCAACTAGCTTGTTCGTAGACAAAATGTGGTTCCAATGAAATTTTTGTGTAACCTTAAATTTTATCAACACGACTGCTTATGACTGTTTTCAGCTTCAATATTGAGGTTTGAGCCAAGGCTAAATTTATTTGTGAATCCATATTTTAGTAAATGTTGCGAATGACAAATTATAATGCTCTGGGAATTCTACTGACTAACTTTATTAAGCGGAAGCATGTTACATTTCTAGTACACCAACTTGCTGAACAGCAATGAGCATTTCAGTGAAACTGTTTTATTTGGTTTTTAAAGTGCTATTTAACCAAGCACTAACTAAGTGTAAACTAAATACTAACTTAAATTAACTAAATGGTCAAGTGCAGAAAATGATTTTAAAAACTTCCTGCATGCAATTTGATTTTTAGCTTTTGACCAAAAGTTTGGTTTTTCATTCTGATAATTGTACAATACTAGAAATATTTACTTAGTTAATTTTGTGAATGGCAAAAATTTATCATGAAAAGCAAAAATGGACAACTAACAGAAAAAAAAAAAAAAAATATTGTTAGCATTTGTAAGACTTAGTATTTTTGTGGTCTCCAAAAGGAAATATTAGTTCTTGGTACAGCTCAGAAAATATCGATAGAAATTGAATTTTACGACAATGGAAGTGCAAAACGTAAAATTTTATTTTTCTGCAGAATAAAGCTGTATTATGACGAGGAAAAAATATCATGATATAATGTTGGTGCATTTATAGGAAAATTAAAATTAAAATCAAGAACTATTTCATCCTTATCGGTGAAGTGGTGTCCATCTTTATCGACGAAGCATACAAAATGACGTCATACTTACGCGAACTCTGAACCAATGGTCGGCAGGGAAAACGTAAATATTGTGTTGCTTCGCCAGTATTGTCTGCTAGATTTTCCTTGTAGGAGAGTGTCAAGGATCCAAGTTGTCCTATATTTCCTATAATTCCTATGTTTTTCAAAAAAGGTCAAAAACCATCCTATATTTCCAAAAAAAAAAAAACCTATGTTTTTGGTACCCCAGACGAGTTTTACACCTTATGCCAGGGGCGGCAAATAGGGGGTCAAGAGGGGGCGGTCGCACCCCCAAATTTTTTGAGCAGAATGATAGAAAATGGGTGAATTCAATTTATGTAAGTCGGAAATCAATGTTCATTGTTCATTAAAGGAAATCTCGCTGGTTCTCAGCAACTAATTGATGAAACTCGACACATTCTCAGACTAGAAAAAGGGGTTTTCGTTATTTGGATGATGACTTAGAAATTCATAAATTATTTTCGGCTTTTTCAGAACATAGCAAACTGATAGAGAACCATGGTTAATTTTAACTAAAGAAGACATTGCCTCATATAGGCTAAATATTTCACACTTGTGTGCCCAGTGTAACGATATTACGTCCAATATGAGAGTCTCGTGAAAAGTGGTGTGGCTGCATGGTTTTCACAAGAGAATTCCTTGATATTTTACATTCACTTTTACGCTAATTTTTTAAGTGAATATTTATTTAATGAGTGTTCATCTCTTTCTTCTGCTAGAAACACGTTTCAGCTGCTCAATACATTATAATGCTTTCATAGAAACTTCTTAAAAATGCATGTGATTATTGAATAAAAAAAGACATATCAACAAACTCTATAATTATGCAATCGCAAAGTGACGCAAGATAATCTTTAAGAGTTAAATGATAAAAACATTTCCCTATAACTTCAAAGTAGTGATTTAACGACTGGAAGAATAATTGCAAAACGATTCTTTCAATGGTGAAAAAGCTCATGCCTTTTAGCATGTATGACTTCGTTTGAATTTTTATCCAATTTGTTTGCATCGGGAAAAGATTTTTGAAAAATGCTTTACTCTATCAAAATCTGTATCTTCAATCCGCTACTCGACTATTCAAACCACAGTTCAATTTAAAATTGAAACTGAAAATAGATTTTTTATAGATGTATATTTCAATCAATCAAGAAAAAAAATACTTCCTCCGAGCCAATTTTAAAACGGCGCAAAGAAAAAAAAAATTCACATGATGATGTGAAGTCAAACATTGATTTTTGAATATTTTGTATGAAGTAATAGATTCAGTTTCGAATGAAATTAACACAAGATTTAATGATAATCATTTTTCTGTATGGTGTGCTGGGATTATGGTTTTTTGGATTGGATTTTGAAAACGAAATATAAAATTTTTCAACTGTGAGTAAAATTTTTAGCATGAGGCAAGAAAAATTACAAGCAATATACCGACAGAATGGTTTTCACATCCAGAGACTGCAGTTTCATCTTTGTTATGGACTCATAAGTCTGGAATAGTGAATAACAGAGCTGGAAGCAGATGCTATCTCATTGAAGCTGAAAGCGCCTAGATTATTCAATGATGAAAAGTTTAAGCCCCTCACAGTTTTTGAAGTAGCCTGGGTGATTTTGAAGAGCAAGATGAAAAAAGTGTTTTCATACATAACTTTGTGTTACTTCAATTATTTTTTAACTTACTATCAGCTCAGCTAGTAGAGAAAGATTTTTTTTTATGTCTCAGGAGGTTAGAGAAATATTTTCGAAGCACAAAGGGGGGAAAAAAATACCTTTTCTAATTAGCTGAATTGGCAAAACAGCACGACATTGGGCAATGATAGATTAGTAACATGATTCCCTGCTCTTCCGAATTCCAAAAATCATGCATTATAACTTTTCCAAAAGGTATAAAAACTTTAGTAGCGAGATGTTTTGTATGATAACTTTTTAGTCAATGAATCAAAATTTTAATTGTTTCTAAACACTAATTTTATTCATACTAAACCGATTTTATGACAACTTCTTGTTAGCTAATGTGTGTTTGGTTTTGCTTTGGGGTTATACATATTTAAGAAACTCGACCCCCCAAATAAAATGGTGAAATGCCGCCCCTGCCTTATGCGCAACGAGTTATACGACCTTTCCCTGAAAGTTATGCCATGCTTCCTCAAAAAAGAAGCTCTTAAAGGGAAAACTGGTGAAAATTTACTTGAGTTAGATCTAATAAAAGATTTGACATTTCATGTTGATAAAACGTTGCCCCAATAGCCCCAAATGTAACACAAAAACATTTATTCAAGTTGAAAAATATTAAAGTATCCTGTACTTGGCCTAAAAGTTATAATTTTCTTCAAAAAACTAATATTTTTTAAAAAACATAAAGTAATTTTTTCGAAATTATAAAGCTGAAAAATGCACTGCTGTTTGTGAAAATTGCAACACCTCGAGGGACTTACGCAAGTGAGCTGAAAATTGCAGGAAATGTAAATTAGGGTATGATATGCAAATGATTAGAATTGCAGACGGTAGTGCATACGTATGCTGAGCAGCGCCCTCTGAACGGTGGATGGAACGGAATATAAATAGACGGCTGTAGCGAGGCGTGTATGATTATAGGTGGTTATATGCTAGAGTAAACGTTAACTGAATCTTGACTATGCCTCTTCGACGAAAGAAAGTGAAATTTGAGCAAATTTCGGAGTTTGAAAGGGGCAGAATTGTCGGCCTTTGTGAAACTGGATTGTCTTATCGTGCAGTAGCCACTCGTGTGCAGCGTAACAGCAGCACAGTCATGCGTGGTTGGAAGCAGCGGACGGACGAGGATCGGACAGCTCTGAAATCCGGGAGTGGACCCCAAAATGTGACATCAGCTCGCGATGACAGACACCTGGTGCGTATGGCGCTGACAAACTGCACAGCTTCTTCTAGACAATTGGCAGCACAGTGGTCAACAGCTACAGGTGTTTCATTGTGTGCTTCATCGATTCGGAGACGTCTGCTGCAGCGTGGACTGTGCGCAAGGATTCCTTTATACAGGATTCCTCTCACTCAAAACCATCGCTGCCTGCGGCTACAATGGGCCAATGTGCTTAGGAGCTGGCATGCTGATTGGCAGCAGGTCGTCTTTTGTGGCACCATAATAGCCGAATTCGTGTCAGGCGCTATGCCGATGAACGGCACATTCCGGAGTGCATTATCGAACACCACAGTGGACAAACACCCAGAGTTATGGCCTGGGGTGCCATAGCATATCATGGACGATCACAATTGCTACGAATTGTGGGCAATTTGAACAGTACCCAATACATAAACGAAGTTTTACAGCCCCAAGCTATTCCTTTCCTGCAAGGATTGCCAGGAGTATAATGCCCCTACTGCATTCCAGTAGTTTAATGCCCGTCCACATGTCACCAGGACTGTCAAATCCTACCTTGATTCACAGCAGGTACAGCTTCAGGGTTCGTACGCTCCGGGAATTCCGGGAAAACCGGGAATTGTCAGGGAAAATGACACTGTCAAAAATGTCAGGGAAAAGTCGGGGAGTTTTCAAATTTTGTCCTCCAAAATTTTTTTTCCCTTTTTTTTTTCCCCCCAAGGAATTAAGTACCATGAGATGTAGTCTTCGTTTTTATTGTGATTTCACGAAAAAAATTGTAAGTTTTTATCTAAACCGACGCTGGCACTTAAAAACTGCAATCGAAAAATGAACGTTTTTTTTTTACAACGAAAAATGCTCCAAAAGAGCGAAGATTTTCTTGCATGGAGTCAGTGAGGGGAACGCATTTCTTTTTACTGCCTAAAGTTTTAGATGGGTTGCCACAACATTCTAATCGTTTCAGGGTTCGTACGCTCCGGGAAAATCTGGAATTATCAGGGAAAATGACATAGTCAAAAATGTCAGGGAATTTTCCAAATGTGTCCCCAAAATTTTTCTTTTCCCATTTTTTTCCCAGGGAATTTTGTTTTATGAGATCTAATCTTCATTTTTATCGATGTATTTAAAAAAAATTGTAACTATTTTAAAGCAATAAAAAAGTGGCGACCAGAAAAATCATCAGCAGCCGCCATTTTTGGCTCTCAGTAGTCTCCAAGGGAAAAAAAAAAAAATCAGGTGAACAGGAATTATGCACAAACTCAGCAGGAGAGAAGACAATTTACTGCTTCGGAAGCACAACCTGTAGATGGGAGGGTCGATCGGGGAAAATCCTTTTTTTTTTTTTTTTGATCGGAAAATCATTTCAGCTACGTGTGAAACGTAGTCGCCATCTTTGGTCATTCACAAGATGGAAGTAGATACGATCCTAAAATGTCTAAGTTTCTAAAAACAAAGCAGAATTGGATGTTTTCTTTAATTGAAAACTGATGAAAATAACAAAAATGGTCTGCAAATTGTTTTTCTATTATTATTATTATTTAAAATAATTTTCTTGAGAAATGAAATTTTGTTCTTAAAACAGAAGTGTAAGATTATATCCTCACTGCCTTGGACGCAAATGTGATAAAAACTTTTCAGTGAATTGTAGTTTCATGAAGATTTATTATTTTTTTAATTGTCTTCATGCGACAAATTAAAAAAGTTATTTATTATTTTTGGGCAAAGCCGCCATATTTGGTCATTCCTAAGATGGAAGTTCACAAGACTTTTTAAGTGCCTAAGTTCCCGAAAACGGCACTGGATGTTAATTGCAGTGCAAACTATTGAAAACAACACAAATTGTGCCTTTTTTTCCAGATAATTTGTAATTATTTTCAGGATAAATGCAAAATTTAATCTTCATAACATTTTTTTGTTTTAATTGATTTAGACTCTTATGTGCTAAATACTGACTATTTTGCTTTTATTGTAGTTTTTTAAGGATTTTTTATTACTACTTTTATACTACAAATCCAAAAATCTACTTATTATTTTAAATTTTTCACTTTGTCGTCATATTTGATCGTTTGCACAATGGAAGTAGACTTAAACTTCCAGAAACAGAATTGGATGTTTATATCAATGTGAACTATTGAAAATAACATTAAAATGTGCAATAAGTTATGAATTTTTGAAAATTAACTATTACTTTCTGGAAAAGAAAATTTGAAATTTTAATGTAAGCGTCCTTTAATATGTGAAAAAAAAAAAAAAATTATTGGCATTGGCCTATGATTGGCGGATGTTGATTTTTGTTACTCTGCATTACATGGTATGCCGATCGATGTAACAAGTTAATCATATTTATACTGAAATTTAGCTTTGCATTTTGTTCAATATGTTTTGTGTAACCTACTAATAAGAAAATAAAAAGAAGTATTGTAAACCAAAAGCGGATGCTAAAAGGTTGCTGCAGGACTACAGCAAAACGCTATAATATTACGCGTGACATCAAAGAAACGCTAAAATAAGTTGAAAGTATTCTGTTTTCAACAAATAGTAAACAAATTAAAACAATTTTGAACAAAATATTTAAAACTTAAAATTTTGACAGAAAAAACAAAGGGAAAAAAAATTCCAAGGTTTTTTTTTAAATCTAAGGGGAGAAGTTTCAGTTCTTCTGAATTGCTACTTTAAACAATTTTAATTATTTTGAAAATATTACTATTAAAACATAAATTTTGAATAAAGCGAGTAACCTGGAATTTTCTAAAAAACAACCTGGAAAACCTGGAAAAGTCAGGGAATTTTTTTTAACCAAAAGGGTATGAACCCTGCAGCTTCTTTCTTGGCCTGCATATTCCCCGGATATGTCACCGACTGAACATGTGTGGGATTTCGTTGGGTGGCGTCTCGCTCGGGATCCTCGTCCTGTTGCTTCAACAGGCGAACTTTGGTTGCGCAAACAAACAATATGGATTACTCTTCGGCAGGCAGACCCAAACTTTGTTTCACTGCATGCCCAGTTGTGTAGCAGCTCTTATTGCGGCGCATGGTGGCCACATAAAACTCTAATTTCTATCTCTTTTTATTGTTTGTTTGGTTTCAAAATATAATTATTTATTTGTACACTTACCACTCAACTGTGTATTAAATTTCATTCAACTATGATGCTTCCTTCATGGTGTTGCAATTTTCACAAACAGGAGTGTATAAAGCACTGGTGTAGCCAAGGGGGGATAGGGGGGTTAGACCCCCCTCATGAGCCCCAAAATTTGTATATATATCTGTGTGTGTGTGTGTGTAAACTCGAGGGCATAGCTTTACTTTAAACTTGAGAAAAAAATAACCCACCCCCCAAGGATTTTTTCTCGCTACGCCACTGGTATAAAAAATAAAGTAGGAAATTAGCATTAAGTAGGGAGATTTTGCTCTCATACAATATTTAAGTCTCCCACATAGTACTCAAAAATATTGGTTTTTTTCATGTTTCAGTTAAATTTTTTATTTTAAATGCAATATTTTTTTAATGTTCATTTGCAAATGTTGATTTAAATACGTGTTTGCTAATAATTTTTGAAAGTGATTTTCAATGTAAATTTATGTATATATTGTTAAAAATAAATAGAAAAAAATCAATTTTTTGAAAAGAGACCTCTTGCTATGTACCTTAATGTTTTTAAATTTATATAAATGTTTTTGTGGTAAATATGGGGCTATAGGGGCAATGCTTTATCAACATGAAATTTCAAATTTCCTAAAAAAAAAATCTCGATTCAGCCAAGTACATAAGTGCTGGTTCACAATTTCAGACTCAAGTTGGCACAGTTGGCATTGTCAAAATTATATGAACATGTTCACAGTTGTTTTGACATAAAAGGAAAAATATAAGAGGGTGTAAGACTTGAAAAACCATTTTTTTTTTTTTTTTTGGATACACCCTTTTGTGCATCAGTGACTAAAAATGCAGCATGTAACCCTGTCAATAAGTATTGGAATTTCATCTTTAACCTGAAGAATGAAAAGCTGCACCACCCTAATTTGACCAAACTTGTTAAGGCTGTCCTGACTTTCTCTCATGGCCAAAAATCCAAGGAGAGAGTATTAACAAAAGAATTGTGACTAGTTACAAACCAAACATGAGTTTAGATACAATTGTTGCTCTCAGAGTGATAAAAGTCTCTGAAAACACCCTGTGGAAAATATTGATTTAAATAACAAAAATGATCCAATTGCGCAAAGCAGAAATCTTCAAATATAAGGAACAGAAAGGAAACAAATCTGGAAGAAATAAGAAGAAAGAAAAATGTAATACCTAAATGGAATGATGTTACCAAAAAATCTTGGGATAAACTGAAAAGATTTAAGGAAAGCATAAATTCAACTCAGGCAATGATAGATGAGGGGAATACCAAATTAAAAATGAAGACTCAAATGTAAATGCATGATTGACATTGAGGCGGGGCAAACCGTAATAGAAGCTGATAATAAAAAATTTAAAAGCTGCTCAGAAAGAGTCAAGCAGTTCCATGTAATTCGTTGCTGAACCATTTTGATTTTTAATTGAAATAAATTGTTATTTACCATAGTATTATCGTTTTTATTTATTTATTTTTTGCGTGTGAGAAATTTAAATTTTTTTATTCTGTCAGTAAAGAATCAATAAGGTATGTCTAACAACTTTTGTATGCATATTTTTTCATCAGTGGCACTAAAAGGTAACTTTTTTATGATGTGTATGCAAAATTTAATCATTTTTTGGTGTCCTATAAATCCTATATTTTTTCAAAATGTGTCCTATATTTAAAAAAAATGTCCTATATTTTGTCAGTTGGTCACTTTGATCTCTGGAGTATTCATTTTCTTTTAAAAATATTTTTTTAAGTTTGGAAGATCAGATTAAAAGACAGGTAAGTAACTACTTGTTTTAAATACAAATTTTGCGCATTAGTTAATTTGGTTATTTAAATTGTATACAGTTGAAATGCAGAAATGAAAAAGCATCTGTCTATGCAAAACATTCTGAAATAATTTTTTTCTTCCTTAAATTTAATTGTTTTTTTTTTTTTTTTAATTTAAAATTCATAATATTCACTATTAGGTAAACTGCTGAAGTTATTTTGAAACAGTCCAGGTTTTGACGTCATATGTTTTTAAATCATGTTATAGTTCAATTAAACCGTCAAAAACTCAAAATGTTAGGTACATTATTTTAAACACATAATCATACTTTTAATTGCATTCCGTGCAATTTCAGCGTATTTTTCTGTTAGCACACTTTAAATCTTGACGATTCTTTTTCATTCCATTTATTGCCGTGATGTTTGGTCAAAGTTACAAAGAATCTTTGTTTGGCAAAGCCATACATTATTTTGTCATTTTAACGGACTTCGAAAACATTCCATCAAAACAATTCGTTAAATAAAACTTTAAAAAGCTCCATTGGAATGTAAGTTAATCCACCAAAGAAACATATCGAGTCAGTAGAAACAATAAAAGTTTCCTTAAAATGTGAAATTAAAACATAAGAAACAAACGTTTGCGGCGACGCGACGTAAACAACATGTCTTTTTCTTCCCTGCCAAGTTAGTAGAAAGTGAACAAGTCCCCATACGCCATCAAAGCGAATGTATTTGCCATAGCCTAAAAGTACCAATTTAAATAATTGTATTCTAAACTATTAAAGGTAATCATTAATTATTTTAAATTGTAATCTAAGTTAGTAGTAACAAATATTTGAACATAGAATATAGCTAATTGTAAATCTCAGAATACCATATACTGCAGTGTTCTGTGTCAGAGCCGCTTGTTCTGCGATTGTAGTTCATCTTTTCAGCTCATTCTACTATTGGCAATGCTATATTTTAAAATTGAATCTTCGTTTGGAGAAACTGTAGCAATGTATATTTTCAAATTATAAGGTTTCTTTTTCATTAAATTCCACATACACAGTAAAAAAGCTTCGACCAAGCTCACAAGCAGCGATGCTTTAACTTGAAACATTACTTCACGTAAACATTAGCTGCCGGTTCACCGGTTGCCAATAGCTATGGAAGGATTGTTGAAAAGATATTTTATTAAGATAAAAACTGAAAGTAAAAAATTAAAAAAGAAAACCATAAATTTCTTTTCTAATCAAACTAACGATGCTAAACTTGATCATACTGCACTGCTAGTACAAAATAAACGCTGCCTAAGAATTGAGATTTGTTTATATTTTCGTCGCTTCCCATTGGTTCGTCACAGGGATTTTCAAAGTAATATTCCGTACACAGTCTGCAGATAGATCGCTAATTTATTGTTGTTTCTTCATTTTTGCATGAACTTCAAATCGAGATATTTTAGTATTTTAAGCATTATTTTCTCCTTCATTTCTGCTGCTTTTTTATTTTTCAATTCCATTGTCGTAGAATGAAACGATATGGTTGATTGTCTAACAGACTATATTTTGTTATTTCTTTGCATCTTTAGATACTAATCTTCATCTGTCCGCAGATCACATGATCTTATTAAGAAATATTTTACCAAAACTCTAAATCTATTCCCTTGCACTGTGCTCTCATCGCTAATTTAGAGTTGAGAGCATTTTGTGTTGATAAATTGAAATTGAGAAAAAGGTTTGGGTTTTTAAATCAATTTTATCAAAAATGTAAAATTTGTGATTTTTCTTACATTGTTTTTTAATTATGCAAGTACAGTTGTCGAATGTAAAAAATGTTTGATTTAATTAGTATTTAAAATAACTTAAATAGGGATTGCAATACTGGTATACCGGTATACCGAATACCGGTATTTGGAGCTATTTTACAATTTCGCAATACCGGTATTTGCTGTTATGTAATACCAGTATTTTCGGTATTTGCTAAAAATAATAAATTGTTTTTAATTAAAGAATTTTCAATTTAACTAATTAGATATCTACTGTTATTTTATGTATAAATTTCTTTTTCAATAAGACACAGTTCCATAATTGATTGATTGAAGTAAAAGTTTGACTTCAAAAGCACGAAATTATAGAACATCAATGAATAAAATTAGCAAAAAAAGTGTTGGAATTTAAGTGTTGCACCTTGAACAATTTATTCCAACCATAAATTGCAGCCATTCTTTATATTTTTAAAAAGATATTGGTCTCCACTGTACTAAATTTTGAGAAAAACTTCTAGCATAACAATCAGTAATTCGTTGTCACCGGTATTAGCGTGCTATTGCCTTGCTATTCAGTTTTACACTAAGTGAGGTAATATTTGTAATTACTTTACTATAAACCTTAAACATTTGCAAAGAAATAAGGCATAATCATTTGGAACATATTTTCAGTTATTTACATAATTGAAAAGAATTTCGAAAAGAAAATGAAAAAAAAGGCGGTGTATTTCGTGTATAACATGATAGAGTTCATTGTAAATTTCAAATCTAAGGGTTAATAAAAATTCTGACCAAGAGGAAATTGCTGAAGATGATGTTAATGCTGAAAAATAATTGTCAATCGAAGAACAGTTAGAATTAGCTATAAATAATAATGATAAAAAAAAAAAAAAAAAAAAAAACCTCACAATGTAAAAGGAACACCCAACACTCCCAAAAATGATTTTTTAAAAACTTTTGGGCAACTACAGGAGGTGTATCGCTCATTATTAGCAGTATTACCGACCTGCCAGAGTTCAGAAAGAATATTTTCAACTGCAGGAAATTTGTTCACTAAAATGAGTTTCAGGCTTAGTGAAATTAAATAGATGCATTGTGTTTTTTTGCTTTTATTGACTTTTTATAATGATATCTGTTTCTTTATTTTATATTTGTTCACTGTAAGTAAATAATGCTCTTTTTGAACAAAATAATAAAATCTGGAAACAAAACATTATGTGTTTGAATGTTTTTTAGAAAATTTATCATACCAGTATTAATACTAGCATTCCGGTATCACGTTTAAAAAAAACTGAATACCGGTATTGCATTTTTGGTCCGGTATTGAAATCCCTAAACTTAAATTAAGTAGTATATTTACTATTTTTGAAAAAAAATTATTTTTTCATCTAAGTACTTCATCTGAAATCAAATTTCTATCTCCTTTATTTTGTTAACTCCTAAGCATAGATTGATATTGAGAAAAAGGTTTGTTTTTTTTAAATCAATTTTATCAAAAATGTAAAATTTGATTTTTAAATTTTGTTTATTAATTATTCAAGTACAGCTGTTGGATGCAAAAAAAAAAAATTTGATTTAATTAGCATTTAAAATAGATCTATTTCTAATATCAATAGAACTGTTTCAAACAAATCTAAGAAGGTGCTTCTGTCTTTATATATTAGTTTAGTAAAATCTCATTTAGAGTATACTGTTCAGTTTTGGTCGCCTTATCCAGGGGTGTCCACCCCCCTAAGAGCAAGAGCGCACCCCGCCCTAAATCTAGCAAAGACTCCCTCCCCCCCCCAAAAGCAAGAGCCCCTCCTTCAAAAGTGAAAAATTCACCTCAAATTACTCCCCCCCCCCCTTAAAATTTCAATGGCGCAGTCTGCGCCATGACCCTTCCTAGGTGGGTTAATATGTATAGCCTAGAGCAAAATAGAGTCAGAGTGTACATGATTCAGTTGTTTAAATTTATCAAACTGAAAGATGTTAATGGATTAAATTTTTGCATGGAATGCAGGACGAGGGGTCATTGTTTTAAGCTATTCAAATCTCAGGCTAACTTGGAAATTAGGACAATCTACTAGGGCACTAGGGTTGTGGGCACTTGGAACAGCTTTCCGGAAGAGGTGGTAATGAACACGGAGGTGTTTTGCAGTAAGCTACCTTCCTAAAAGGGTGGATAGCTTTAAGAGGGCCATTGATCTTCATTGAGGACTAATAAATTGACTAGGACCAGCCTAGCTTGGCCCAGAGCCTGTTACTGGTCGTCACATTTTTATTTGTATTAAAAATTTTTATTTTTTTGAGCTTTAAAATTAATTAATTCATGTATGCTGTGTAAACTCAGTATAATTTCATAGTAACTGAACCTGCTACTCAGCTAGGCTATTCTAGTTAATTTATTAATCATCAATGAAGGTCAAGATCCCTTCTAAAATTACAGGGTGGCGACAGATCAGGGAGATCAGGGAAAAGTCAGGGAACTTTATTAATCAGGGAAATATCAGGGAATTTTGAAAAAATAACAAAAAATCAGGGAAAATTAATTATATGAAGAAAAAAATTTTTTTTTGCTTTACAAAATTAAGTATTTTAATTTCCTACGCATTTTCCGCCAATTATCTGTTCAAAAAAAAGTAAAACTAATGAGGTGCGATTATACACTGCCGCATATTTGTGCATCTTTTTTCCTCAACGTCAAAGTATTGAATCTTACTTATTAACCACAGGATGAACTTCCTAGGATTGCTTCTGTGTCTGTTAGGTTGTTTATTTTACCTAGCTTAAAATTTCCTTTTACGCTTTCAATGCTACGTAAAATAAACAACCATACAGGTAAAGAGGAAGTCTTCATTAATGCCTTAGCTCCTTTGCCTTTATTCCATTGTTTCGAAGTAATTAGCGTACTGTAATTATGATTTCAAGATGAAATCTTTGGTTTTTGAATTAATACTATAAAAGCTTAAAAGTTATTACTTCTTCGTGTTTTTAATTTAATTGCTAAAATTGAACTTTCAATTAAAAAAACTTTGTTTTTTGTCGTTATACTATTTGTTGTCACCGGGGACATAAAGGTTTTCTTAGTGATTCTTTAATTTTATAACCAAGTTGTATTCTTCTTTTATATATTTTGAAATTAACTAATAATTGCTTTTTTTTTGCATTTCAAAATTGTTTGTTACAAAAGCAATCTAAGATTTTTTTTCGTTACATACTAAAATCATTTGAAATAGAGTTAACTTTTGTACTTAAGTAAATATCTTAATTTTTTTATTGTTAAAATGCTGTATTCATTCATTAAAACTTATGTTCGTGATTAGAGAAAAGCTCCATATGAATGGATGTCAAATGGTTTCATCTGTTTTGCATAAATATGTCAATTAGTTTTTAAGAATAACTACATTACTTCTATTCTTTCACTATTACTTGTGATTCTTGCAACAATTATTATACTTTTTGAAAACTTAGTTCAAAATAATTTCAATTACTTTTTAGTTCTATCATAAATACACATGTTTTTAAGAGTAATTTTAATAGTTAAAATTCTTATGCTAAGTGGCTTCTGGAAGTAAAGTTTTTTTTTTTTTTTCTACAATCTTATAATCTTTTCATGCAGAAAAATTTAATATACTGTTTTGTAGGCCCCCCCCCCAAAAAAAAAAAAAAATTGACTTGATATGTTATTTTTAACCATTTTATTAAAAAAGTAGCATCTTTTTAAAATATATCTTTAGTTCAATAACTTTACACAACTTAAAACGTTTAAAATACTGCATTTTATACAAACATACAATGGATTTCAAGTAGAGCAAAGAAAGAAAACCATTATCATTGGTAACGTAAATCAGGGAAATTTGGTGAACTTGATCAGGGAAAAGTCAGGGAACTTGTTTTTTACATTACGTGTCGCCACCCTGAATTACTTAGCCCATTTGCAAGTGACTTCCAAAAGCCTATACAACCCTGTTCAAGAGGTAATTTTTCCTAATTGCAAGAGTCGCTTCAGCAGGAGGCCTGTTGACCTAGTCGGAAGCCATGGGGCCTGGCCCTTGGTAGGACTGGGATCAAAAGAGAGTAGTATCGGAATGAAAGTAGTTCTTATGTGGGAGCTCTAGGCGACCCTGAGCTTGGGATTTGAAGAGCTTGAAACAATGATTCTTGGTTCTATCATGTGAGCAGAAGTTCACCCCTTCAGCATCCTCCATTTTAATAAATTTAAATGACTCTTCACCATGGCCCCTCTAAACCCGTAACCATAAGCTAAGCCTGAAAGTCAATTAATTAAACTAATAGCCCTTCTTTGTACCCTTTCCAATAAGTTTATATATTTCTCTAGCAGGCTCGTCATTTAGAGGCAATTTCTTTCTGTCCTGGCTATGATAAATTAATGAATTTACATGTACAGTAGAACCTCTCAATAAGGGACCCTAAGGGGTCCAGACGATTTGTCCCTTACATAGAGGTGTCCCTTCTTTGGAAGTAGATGAATTCATGTATGCTGTGTAAACTCAGTATAATTTCATGATAAACACATCCTAATAACGTTTGAGATTAACTATTGAAAATGTTTCTAAATCCAGAATTAGTCTAACTGGAAAATTTTTTAAAAATAAAATTATATCAAAAATATTGTATCAAACTTTTGTAACTGATTTTCATTAATCACAATTTTGCATTAATGTGTTACATGAATTCGTTTGTTGTCATGTAATTGACAATTGGAAAAACAGTGTGATTATATTTCAAGTTTTCTACACAAAGCTTGTCATGAAGGTAAATCTGTTGGGGCTTAGCCCATTTGAAAAAAATGATGAGAGAAAAAGGCTAGAATGTAGGCTTCAGCAAGAATTGTAGAGTACTTATTTGTTTATTTGCCTGTTAATTTCAAGACAAACACTTCCCAGTTAGTTTTTAGACAAAAAGGGAACCTTTAATTCCTAGAAATTTGATATTTCTAACGCATTTATAATTTTTTTTTCCCTCTGTGACTCTCCCTTAAACAGAGTGTCCTTTAATGAGAGGCAAATGCATGGAGGCTCCTATTCAAAAGTACTGGAACCAGAAAAGGTGTCCCGAAAATATAGGTGTGCTTTAAAGGAGGTGCTACTGTTTTTTTAAATGTAATATGCATTGAGTATATACCCCCCCCCCCCCCGCTCAAAAAGAAAAAAGTAAAATGACGAACATTTTCTTAAGATTTGAGGAGCAAAACTGAATAGCATTCTCCAATAGATTTTTTACGAAACTTCTGTATAACATACACAAATGGAAAATATTTTTCGAATTTAAGCTGAAAACTTATTCTTGATCTAGACTTTCAATTGTTGAACAATGTGGTTGATCAATAAGTATTTCCTTTCTCCCCTTCCAATTATGTTTAATGTTTTGTTTTCAGTTTTAATTATGTTAAAATTTAATGCTATACTAATTTTTTCGCTTTTTTAAAATAAAAATTGATTTACAAAAAAAAAAAAAAAAAAAATCCTGAACTTAGAGAAAATGAAAAACTTTAAAACGTCTATAATAAAGTTAATATGAAAAGCAGTTTTAGAGAAACTGGTTGATAAAAAAAAAAAAAAGAAACTCGTTTTTTTCTCCTCCTATGATGGCTAAATTTTATTTTCATTTTTAGTATGCTAAAAATAATAAAAAGAGCATTTTGCCTTGCAAATTTGCCAAAAGAAAAATGTTTTAAGTTTAAAAAATAAAACTTAAAACTTGATTATAAAACTGTGTTTTATTGGATTTAATTTCGACAAAAATAGGTATTCGCAACTCCAGCGCTCGAATACGCTACCTCGTGGATATTTACAAAACTGCCGAAAAACTAAAACATTGCGTTCCATGTGTTCATTTTGGGCAGAACAAACAGTTTGTTATGTGTATTTTTGTTTATTTGCGTAATTCATCATTTGGAATCGTCATCCGCAACAGCGTAACATCAAAAATATCTGATATAAACTGTGAGTGCACATTTTATTTATCCTGTTCTGAGTGAATTTGAATAAATATCATTTTTTCAATTCGATGAAAAAAAGCGAACTTAACAACATTGACTGGACACTAGGGCCATGCTGAAAAATTACTCTTTTCCTTAACCTAATTCCACATAAATGATTTAAATAACCTTTGTTACTACAGCATCCAACTGAAATGTACAGTATGCAAATAAATTTTCTTGAAAAGATTTATCGCAGAACAGATTGAAAAATCCAGAAAGAACGTTAAGAATTTAAACAATAAAAAATAAAAGTTTGGAATTTTTATCGCTAAAATATCACGCCAACTTAACTTTATTGCTCTGCAAAAGCTGTCATTATCAGTGGAAGAGTTTCGTCAAAATTCTGTTTATAGGGTTATGATTTAAAATTGTGTGAAAGAATAATGTATCTTGACAAGATTTCGCATATCAGTAAAATCATTCCGATGACGAATGAATTTAATGCATGATGATTTCTTTTGATATCCAATCATATAGTCATAGAAATAAATTATCTAGTTTTAAATGTTACTCTTGACAGTCTGTCACGTATGTGCACTATGTGACAAAAATGCCGGAAATGTCACAAAAATGTCAACAAATGCCGGAAATGTCACGAAACTGGACATAATATGTACTAATGCATAGAAAAACGGTACAAAATGAAAATGCTGTTCGAAGCGAACCAAAAATTTATGAATTCCGAATTCAACATCGTGAAAATGGCTGCTTCAGAACAACTTACTGTGTGTTCTGCACTAATTTTTTTGCTTTCGTAATACTTTTTGGTTTCTAATCTCTTTATGGGTCAGAATAACCAAAAGACTTTGAAAAATCTTTTAAAATTAATAAAGAACAAAAAATCATGCATGCGAACTAAAATTTGAGGATTATAAATGTGAATTTGCCTTCCCCTTAAAAAACGGAACTCATCAATTTTTCTAAGGCTAGAATTACTGATTACGAGTTTTAAAATAAGTAGCATTTAGAACATCATTGGGAAAGATATGGTTTGAAATACTAATTCAGAATAATCTTGAAGCCTTCTGTGTAGCCTTTGCGTACCTGTTGATATCTGAGAGAATTTGTCGGTAAGAATGGCAACTTCTTTGCGATCTTTGTGCTAGCGCCATCTAGCGATGACCAACTAAACTCGCGCGTGGCTGTAAGAAATGTTGTGGTTGATGTTTACGGACGGTTTATTGCATGTAGTGCTGAGTCCCGCGATGTACTTGTGTTACTTTTTAACCTGTTGATATCAAATGTTGTACATTAAAAAGAAAAGAACCTGTATTGGCATGTGTATGCGTACATTTGATGCAGAATAGTTTTTTTTTCTCGAAGTCAAAGATTTTTTTCTCCTTAAAAGGTATTCTTATTTTATTGGGTGTAAACATTTAGAGCTACTGCAACGATATATGTTTTATGACAATAGTTTTAAAAGACATTTTAGAAAATAATTGTCATGAGTTATTATGTTTCACGTGGCATTACTTCTTTTTCAAAGATTTTTTGTGCAGTAACATTTTGATTTCGCATGGAAAGTTATCAAAATAATAATGCATCTGAATAATATTATTTTGTAAACATTGATAAAAAGGTTTTCATGCTTGACGTTAAGTTATTCATTGGTAATTACTTCCTTTTATTTGATTTAAATTTTCATTGATCGAATATTTTTCAAGAATTTCAAACAAATGATTTTTTTTTTTGCCTTTTTGTATAGGTTGTTGCTGATATATGAACGTTACAATAAATTACTCAGATTTCCTCAATTCTTAAAAGTAGTACTTTGATAGACTAAAATTATGAAGAATATAATGGGGGGAAAAATTATTCCTATGTTTCAGTTATATGCTTACACTTTTGACTAGCTATTTTAACTTACTGGTTATTCATTTTTGCTTACAAGGATCTGGCCAGAGGAAATTAGGTCCTTTTAAGGAACCTTCACAAAATTCTGATTAACCAAAAGGACCCTTTACAAAATCTCGATTGACCAAATCGAACATTTCATGAACTCATTTTTTAATAAATGAGTATGGAAATCAGAAATCTAATCTATATTGATAGATAACTTTTGGTTTATATTTTGAAATTTCACAAATTTTTTTTAATTTTCACAATATTTTTTTACATTTTTCAAAAACAGGACCCTGTGAAAAATACTGGACGGACCCCTGACTTATCAATTCATTAAAGAAAATGAATCCTGTTTTGAGTATAATCATTAATTTATGACTTTGTTGAAGAAAAAAAAGCTTCTTTGTGTGAAATAACATAAAAGCTAAGTGCTAAAATATGTTACCTACTTTATTTATTTAGGGATTAATAAGGATTTTTAAAGGAAACTTACTTTCTGATTTAATTAACTTAATTTCTGACTTAAAATTTAAGTGCATGCAGAACAAAGGCATTTCTGAAAATGATTTCTAGTCTAGTGCTAAATTTAATCTGATAAAAATTCTGAAGCAAAAAAAAAAAAAAAAAGCCAATGTTTTTTTAATGTCTACAAATATACGGGCTTGTAAATAAATTTTATCGCTTCCCTTTAACATTTTGCACAAGCAATTCAATTTTGGTATAAACTAATGGATTAAACAAAATTAGCAATGTTGATAAAAAATCTTGAACAATGAAAATAATACAATCAATGTTGATCAGTAATTGAATTGAGAGTGGTACTGACAAATTACTTTGGTTTGCAGGGTTCGTACGGGTCATGGAAATCCTGGAAAGTCATGGAAAAAAATAACAGAATTTCAGACCTGGAAAAGTCATGGAAAATTGAAATTTTCATTGAAAGTCATGGAAATTTATTTCAAGTCATGGAAAAATTTCCTGGACAAAGAGAAAGGAACAGTAGCTAAAGGAGCATTAGAAATCTTGAGTCAATTAACAGTATAGCACATAAAAGCTATTAAAAGTGGAAAATTGAACGATCCAAAAATCAAATCTGAATTTTGAAATCTCATTCCCTGGACATCACTTCTGTTGCTGCCGCTTGCCATTTTTTGGGATGTGATTTTACTGCCTGGACATCACTTATTTTGAATTTTCTGTTATTTTCAACACTTCTTATATTTTATATTCTGTAGTAGCAAAATTTCACGTTCTTAGTTTTGCCACGCCCACTCAAAAAAAAGCAATTCAATTGCATGCGAGTTCGATTCCATCACTCGTAAGGACGTTATTGTTAAATTTATCAGAGTTTATCTTAATTTGTTGAATGTTTTAGAAAATCAAGATCTTAAGTCAGGAGATAGAATTCAGAAAAAGAGGAATTCTAATGCTCTAAAACAGTAGTGCCCAACATACGGCACGCAAAACTAATCCATGCTACCCACTGCTACGTTCAATGTCGGGAATTAAAGGTGTTCTGGAATTTCTGAACCTATTAATTTATATGTATTTGAAAATATGCAAATTTGTAAACAAAACAAATATAATTTTGAATCAGAAGATTGATTCATTACTGAATGGAAACATAAAGAACTAAACTATGTTGCTTTACTTCAAAGAACCAAAATATTGTCAAGTTACGTGGATGATTAAAGGCACTATTGACACTAAAAGGTAACTTTTGAAGCAAATTTATTGAAGCTTAGTGATGACTCATTCCACCTTTGTCCCATTCAATATCATTCTTCCTGTTTTTAAAAAAATATCAGACATTTAAGCATCATCATATTTAATTCACGGCATTTTCAGTTTTTCTTAAATTTATATGATGAAGACAAATAAGAATAGTTTAGTTTTTTAAGTGTGCACTTATATTTTTTCCATTGCGAGTAAGTGCTTCAATGAGGCTGTGGCATTCATATAGACGTTTTGCTAATGCTCATTTCCAAATATTACCAAGTTTGAGATTAAATAGTGCTATTCTCTTCGTATAACGAGGTCATGAAAATTTTCATTGAAGTCATGAAAAAGTCTTGGAAAAGTCATGGAATTTTTTCATCCAAATAGAGTATGAACCCTGGGTTTGGTTGGTGGAAACTGCCACTTCACTTTCAAAAGTAAAGGGGCATTGTCAATCCACTTGTCTACAAAAATACAGAGTTGTAAATAGTGATGTAGATCGGGTAAATACCAGCGGGTAGGTAAATATTTTTTGGGTATTTACTCAAGGCCTGGGTAAATTCCAAAAAACTGGGCATTTTACAAACAATGCAAAAAGTGAATTAAAGAACAATTGACTGCATAAGTGTTTTATTTTTATTTATTTTTTCTCATACTGTTATTTCAAAACAATTCATAACTAGTTTTGAATTGGGAAGTCCACTGTGCCATCTGTCCTGATTTTTGAGGACATGTCCCAAATTGTTTAGCTAAAATTTAATTGATAATAACGTTAAAATTCAACTGCCCAATTTACTCAGAAAAAAAGGCAACTTTAGGGACACCGCCCGATTAACCCGTTCCCCCCCCCCTTCCTTGCCCGCCCTCTTTTTTTTGGGTGCACTAGCCGCCTATGACCACTACTGATAACTGAGATTCAAGGTAACTTCTAGCTTCTTATGCAAATTTGAAAAGTTTAATTTTTCTTTTCCTTTTTTGTCACCTGTCCTTGACATCGGAATGTAAACAAAGTATGCGTATTAATTTTCGGAAAATATTTGGAAGCCGCTCCAGAGTAAAATAAGTCTCATATCCATCTATGATGTCTGGATGACTTACTTCTACCAAGCTTATATATAGGCTTGCCATATTTCTGAAATGTTCAGCTGGGACACCAGAATGCCCCCCCCCCCCCGCCTTGCTAGTATTGAAAGAGGTGCATGCCCTTGGCTGATTTTTGGTGAATTTTATAGAGCAGTTTATTCTCAATGCTATGAGTAAATGGTAACAAAATTATGAACCTAAAACAGGGGTAATAAAAAATTGCTTAAGCAGATAATTGGAACATTTCACTTCCAAGATGTAAATATTTCCTTTTTTTTTTAGTTATAATAAAACACTTTGAATGAAGAATAAACAATTGAACAATATTTAGATATACTTTTCATTTTATAGGAATTTTTTTAGGAAGTCTTTTTTGATTTTAATTTTGTTGTAAAAATCCCCACATTAATTTTGCAAGTCAAGATGCTACAAGTGATAAAGTAATTATCCTGAATAATACCTTTTTGGTCAGTTGAGGCAGTGAGAAGCAAAGGGATGTAAGTGGACATTTTGAAGTTTTGAGTAAAATGGGCTTAAAGATCAGATCCTAGGTAGGCTTACATTGAATTTTTTTTCTAAATCAAGCTCTATACAGGAACCTACCAGGGCTACTAATACTATATCTTGCCCCAAGATAAGAGGAGGGGTTCACCTACCATTTTTACTGGTTATCTTCAAACTTTTAATTTTGTCACTTGCATCCCTTTGCTTCTCACTGCCTCATTTGTAATCAAATTTATCATTTTCACGGGCGTGAAGTAAACTGGCCAGGACACCAGGATTTTGTTTGAAAACCAGGACGTCTGGCAAGCCTACTTATATAGCCGCTCTTCCTTCTAGCAGCCATAAAAATGCGTAAAACTTAATTTTCTACAAAAAATAAATTAAAAAAAGAAATCTGTTTTTTTGTACCAAATCTACACAACTAAGCTGGAACATTGTAGTTTATGCATTTCAAAAATATTAGTTCAGAATCATCTAAAATCATTATAAATTAGTAAATTTCTTTGTATATCTCTTTTATGTTTGAACTTATAGTCTAGAAATCCAACTCACACAAAGGGAAGATAAGTAATAGGGTGGCGACAGATCAGTGGAGTCGGGGAACTTCATTAATCAGGGAAATGTTAGGGAATTTCAAAAAAATAACAAAAATTCAGGGAAAATTGATTAAACGAAGAAATTTTTTTTTGCTTTGCAAAAGTAATTACCCTTATTTCCTACATGTCTTCTGCCAATTATCTGTTGAGAAAAAAGTAAAATTAATGAGTTGCGATTATACACTAGGGTGGATCGAAAAGAATGAAATTTCGAATCTTAATTTGGAATACCAGCCAAAAGCTGTGCATGTGTAAGAACAATACACATGTAAAATATTATCAAGTTTGAAGAACTCCTTGTGGGTCCTACCAAGGCTTGAACTTCTCCAAAAATAGGAAAAAATGTCAATTTTCCAAAATTTTTATAAAAAGAATAAGGTTTAAAATTTTTGTTATAATACGGTTAAAATGCTTCCTTTGAACACTCTTTTCATGTATCTTCACAATTATTTACAGTCTTTGCACCATTAAATTCGCACATAAGCCGTCAAGTTTCGCGAAATTAACCAAAAACGGACTTTTTCTAAGCTTTTTTGCACATTGCAATATTTCATCTTTTAAAGTCCAGTTTTCTTTTTTACAACGCCTGTACAGAATACAGTTTTAAACGGAAGTGAAGTTAAACTTTATTACATTAACAGCCCAGCATCCACTAAAAACAGGTGGCTGCATTTCGAGTTCCATTCTACCTTTTCCATCTGCCGAGCCACATGTATTAAGTATAAATTTATTACTCATTTTACATTAGAAGTAAATTATCAAAATGTTTTAGTTGTATTAACTAAAAAAACATAGAGAGAAGTGCATTGGTTACAAAGAATGTATATTTACTCATACACAGTCGCTCTGACATTTAAGCATCAATATTTCACAAAATGAGGGACTTGAAAAGTATCAGTCAGAGGGTAAATTGGCGAACCGTAGGGGTCCGTTAGCGATTGAGAAAAACTCATAATAGACACAGAAATTTCATATAAAGCCTCAATGATACTTTAAATAAGCAAGTAAAACTTACCAATGAATGAAAAAAAGTAACATTAGTATTGTAATTGCTTTAAAATGAGGTATGTTACACCATATAAAAGGTTTAACTAATTTTAGAAGTAAATGCTGAAAAATGCAAACGTTATTTGAAATGAATTATTATATATTTGCCTCCGTTTTTTTATCTTTCTTTTGGGATTCCTTTTTTCTTGGATTCAGAGATTTGTTGTGTGTTTTGGGGACTTTTTGCGCTAATTTGTGTTTTTCTGCTAAAATTCTTCCTTCCTGAATAGCATTTTTGACTGGAGTATTAAAGAGTATTGCTATAGATCTCTTCGGTTTCCATCCTTTTTTGATCTGACCCTTTCCAGCTTTAGGATAAGGTTGTATATGATATGGAGTAATGCTCAGAGACGTATGTGGGTTTGGCTGAGACAGCGTTATCTTCAGTAAGAAATTCTAAATCTGAACTATTTAATGAAGTAGCAACTAAATCTGCTCTAAGGCAGGTACATCCAGTTTTTTTTCTTCCAACATGGTTGATGCTGGGACAAACAGATTCACTCATAGATCCAGGAGATTGGGAGTCTGGCCAATTAGTGATATAACTTGGCATGAAGTTAGTACTGAAAAATGTTTGAATTACAGGGAAGCACACCAGTTCTTTTGAAACCATTCATAATATTTATGGGGCTTGCTTCTTGTGGAAAAGAAACTGTTGCCACTGTTGGTACGTTATAAATCGTCATTGGCTTTCATGGATTATTCACCATCCAAGAATCACAGATGGAATTAACACAATTTTTGGATGAGCCAATCAACCTCTTATCAAGAGGCAGCAACTTATGGCTATAACGCGGCGGGAAAAATATTAGTATTATCATTATTTCTAGTAGTGTAGTAGTTTCCTTCAAAAATCAAGCCCTTCTATTGACGTGGGAGTCGTAAATGTCTGGTAAGAGAATCGGAGGATTTTTTTTTTGAATATCTAGTGTTTTAGCAAAATACTTGGAAGAAATCTGGAAACCATTTCAGCTGTCATCTACTCACTAGAAAATACAGAATTACATCTGTTGATATTTTCTTGTTGTTGGTTTTTTTATTGTAATTTCTCATTTCCTGAAAGAAGAGCATGTATGTTGGCTATTGTACAGGCATGTATATAAGAAATGATAAGGTGAAGAATAGTGTAACTTACGCAATTATTTCATTAAATTGAGATTTTACAGATTTTGAATTTCAATTATATTATGTTTTGACTCTAAAAACTTTTCTGGACAAAAGTATGCGAATTCGCACGCTTAACCCGAAAAAAATTCGCCTAATAGCCCCGAGTCGCTGTATTGAAATCAAGTTAAACTGATTTTGAAATGGGTTCATTAAATAATCCAAATAAGACATTATTTGTTTCGTAGAAGCATGGGCTATTCAATATTAACTAGTTTTGGTAAATTACTCTACTATTATATGTTCTATAAGAAAATAGCTAGGGATGAAAAAAAATACTTAACACCGCAAAAACTTTCTCTTGTGCACCAAAACACGTTTGGTTTGGCAGATTTCACCGAAAATACACTGAAAGTAGCTAGGCATCTACGTGGTTACGTGACAGTGCACTCAGAGCTGTCAAACAAAAAACAAGGAAGTTATTTAACATTTGCACACTTACCCCATCACATACTAGTACTATACTATATTCCAATCTAAGGTGGCACTGAAGGGAAAGGTACGAGATGTGTTACTCCGCGATGAGAAGTAGTTCTAGTAAATTTGGAGGTTTAAACGGGTGTAAATTCCCAAATGATGTGAAAAAAAATAGAGAATGTATGTGGTTGAGACATATAGTTGAAGTTGTGTTAAATATACTTAATTTGTAAGAATTTGATTACGAAAGGAAAGTCAAAGCACCGTAACTCGACTTTGTCTTGGCGAACATAAGATAATAAAATAACGCTTAGTTACACAAATTTGCCGAGAATTGCATATACGTGTTTCGGGGTTTCAAGGAACACTTAGTTTTAATGCAGAAAAGTGAGCACAATCTTTTTTTTTTTTGTCGATGAAAAATGGGCTCCTTGAAACCTCAAAACAGATGTCTGTAACGATTTATCATTGTTACATTTTCTTTTACTTTTCTGCGCAAAGGTACTTCTTTGATTTATATACATATATATAAAAAGACACAATGGCACCTTCTCCAAATTCCGAAGAAATTGTTGGCATTGGCACAGTTGGATTTTTAAATCAGAGGGATTATGGAAAATAATCTATAAACGTTAAGAGTTCCTTTTTTGTTGCAAAGATTTAAACGAACTTAGGATGCATTTCTCAACTCCAGAGAGCAAGTCGAGTGCATGTGAAAAATTGAAGAGAAGTTATTCAAAACAGAGGTAAAGAATGTGGGGGGTAACAAAGGTTGCAGATTATTTCAAATATGCAATCAATTTTGTGCCGAAAGCTAAGTTTTATTTTTAAATGGCAATTTCAGTTTAATTTAGTCATTTTTTCTGAAAGCACAAATTGTAAAGAAGCTATAGATTTATATATACATAAGATATGGATAAGAGGAGGCACATATGGAATACCATTTCCATGTCAGAGGCAGGGTAAAAGATCCACTTCTTAACAAACTAATAAAATTGCAGGCAAGGACTGAAAATTTACATTTTTTTTTTCCGCTAAAGGCTTGATGATGAACTTTAATCTGCAGTAGGAAAACAAAGATGCGCTTTGGAGAACATGCCTGATAGTTTTTCATTTTTTATACTTCTGAAAAGAACGCGGTTCTTTTCTATGCGTTTGGTACCCATTATTACCATGGATAAATGTTCACAGCTGTGTGCTAACGTTCTCCTTACATATATCAACTTCGGTCGTCTTATCTTTTCTTTTGAAATAGATGATATATACATACTGGATGGTCCGTATTTTGACGAGAGGGCACATGCTTTTTATCAGCGAACGAAGAAATCACCAGAGACAGATTATGCGTCTTTCAGAGCATATTCCCTTCTTTTAATTATTACTTTTTATTTGTTTTCCTGCTAATTTTTTAATCATTCAGAATTATTTGTTAATTACTTTGTGACCTATAGCTCTCCGCCGCTGTAAAAGGAAATCCCATTCACAGCCTTGCATTTGTGATAAAAATATGATGAAATATTCGGAACTCCAGCGCTCGAATACGCTACCTTGCGGTGATTTACAAAACTGCCGATGAAACTAAAACATTGCCACATTGCCTTCCACCTGTGTCTGTTGACGTAAACACAGGCAGTTTGTTCTGAGTATTTATTAACGCAATCGATGTGTCTTAGTTTGCTTTCAGCTACAGAAATTAATTCGTCCCTTAGTAGTATTCTCGAGCTTCTCAAAATAATGTTAGTTTTCCTTATTTCCTTCTAAAATATGAGTTGATTGAAAATGGTGAAAGCGAAAACTGGATTAGCAAACTTGGATAACGTTATACAAGGTAAAAATATTTTAGTTTTGTATGAATTTGTAAGAATATGATTTTTTTAAATCTTAAATTAATTTAACTAACCATCTTTTACAGCAGCATTTAGTTGGAATGGACGGTATGCAAAATATTTTCTTGAATATATTATCGTAGAACAAAATGAAAAATGTTTCACCGAGAAAGAATTTACTTTATTCCTTTTATTCTCAGCTGAAAGGTTTTGCCAAACTTGTTTAGGGTTATAGTTTTAGTATTGTGTGAGCAAAGTAGCCTTGGCGAGATTTCGCGTTTTTAGTTAAACCATTTTTAATTTTTATCATGAGTGGAATAAAATGGTAGTAAGATTACAGAATTCGATAAGTAAAAAGAAATAATGGTCAATCAACTGAAAAGAAAACTACCACCACATATCCGTAAGAATTCTGTAGATGATTTGCATAACTTGACATAATTAAATCGTAACTCAGAAATTAGAAAAATCGAAACAGAAAAATTTTAAATTAACCGATTCGGGAATTCGAGAGAAATAACTCAACAACAAATGCAAAACAATAAGCGCTAGCCAAGCAAGGCAAAGAAGTATCATCTTCTTTCGATAATAATTTGTAATGTCATATTGAATTTTCTAGCATTAATTGTTGTTCTTGTCAGGCCACAATTATTATTTAGTTTTATCAAAAATTGATAAATATGGAATTCTACATCGTGGAAATAGCTGCTTAGAACTACGAACTACGTAGTTTGCATTAATCTTTGACGTTTAGTAATGCTTCTTGAATTCTCATTTCTTTCTACGTGGGCCAAAATGTCCACAAGACTTTGAAAATTAATTTAAAAAGAATAAAGCGAAAAATATCATACATACGAACAAAAATCACAACACTTTTAGCATTTTCTTCGTTACCACATGCGTTTGTTTTAGTTTTTAAGTCTGCCATTAGACAGTGACTGCAGTGCCCCCTATAGTTCGTTGGAGTTGCGAATATTTGAGACAAATGTAATTTCTTTGAAAACTTCAAGGATAGTTGTTTCGTTCTTGGTATTTTAAATTTTTTTTTCCCTCTCCAAGTTCGGCAAGTCGCGCTCCCCTATTATTTTTACTAAAAAAACTAGCATCTTTTCAAAATACATTTTAATTAACAGCTTAAAACGTTTTAAACACTGCATTTTATTTTATATGCAATGGTTTTCAAATAAGGCAAAGCAAGGAAAAAATCATCATTGGAAACGTAAATCAGGAAAATTTCGTGAACTTAATCAGGAAAAAACAGGGAACTTTTTTTCAGTTTCTGTCGCCACCCTGAGTAATGTTAAGGACTAGATTTTGGAATGTAACCCACCAGCAGCACCGGACTAGTCCATCGGTAGGCGGACCGATGCGACGCGGGCCGTCCGTGTGCCTTTGTTCCCCCCCCCCCCCCTCCCTCAAATCTGCATCTTCTGTTTTTTAAATTGTGCATCCTCAGAGCATGTGCGCCCTTTAGGAGAAAGTTGGGAACCCATTCTGCCGCTGCCCACCATGCCCGTCATTTACGGGATTCAGTTCCCCCGTCCGGAAAAATTAAAAATGACGGACAGAAGTAACCCACTTTCTTGCAAATCGATAATTTTTTTTTTTAAACCTCTCACATTTCATGCATGCACATAGTAGGATTGCATTTTATTTTCAACGGTTTGTTATAGTTCTGTCTGTTCATTTAGCTCTGTAAAGTTCATTTATACCTGTAAAAAATACTGAAAAAAGACACGACTTCAACATCGGCGCTATTCACAAAACTATTGTGCGGTTGGACCACCTGCAAATTTGGCATTTCTCCAAAACTTGCTTGAAATTGCATTTTTCTTTTTTGTTTTTTCTCCTCCCATAAGGAAGTTGCTAAAACTCGGCAGAGACGAGTTCATTTTCCATCAATCCGCTCTTTTCGTGTTTGGATGTTGAAAGTACATGAACTTAATTTTTTTTTTTTTTTCAAATTTCATTCGTCGCTTTAATTGCCTTACATTCAACTTTGAAAAAGACTATTTTCTTTCATGTTTTTAATGGACCCCCCCCCCCCCCTTAATCCGTTCTTATCTAAATCGAATTTTAATGTTTTCTAGAAAGAAATAAAATCAAATCAATTTAAAATGTTCCCATTTTTGCTATCTCGCATTTATCAAAAGGAAGGTTCACATTAAGTTTTCTTGGATGAGAAATGAGATACAACAGATGCCAGTTTAATTATTTGGTTGATAAACAAACAGAATAACAAAGCTTTGCTAGCTTATTTCAGCTTTATACTTCGGAATAAAAGAATGAACTCAAAAATGCATTTTTTGGTCTGATATTTATGTTGGGCACCTGAAGGAATTGGGAAGCAATTTATTCTCTTGGTTTCTGTATCCTCATATCCACGTGACTTGAGAATTCAGGACAGTGGTTCCGCTATCTTTTTTACTTCAGCTGACCGCGTCACCACCGAGTTGTTCCATTTTACTACTTGTTTGTTGGTTCGAGACTTGTTTTCTAGCGGTTTTTTCTTTCATTTTGTCTGAAGATCGACCAAGTAATGTTTCATCATTGTTAATGATAATATTGCTGTGTGTATTGCAATCGGAAATTTTGATCATTATTATTAACGGTTTCCTAAACTTTTCAAAAAATATTTTTAAAAACTTTTGTTTGATTATTGTTTTAGTGATGAATCGTAAGCCCCTGTCCAGGCACGTTATTTGGAAGTTTTCTAGATGGTTGTGTGTGGGGGGGGGGGGGCAAAAACAATGAATTTAATGCTTTCTTGGGAAAAAAAAAACATTATGTCCCAAAAATCCAGTCGAGGGTTCAATCCCCTCCCCCTGCCCTTGATTGCCAAAGGACGGGCCTGAACCTGCCCGCGGCATTTTTTACGTGATCGAAAAGTTAAAAATATGTGCAGTTTTGGACCCCCCCCCCCCCCCCGAAAATTAGAACATCCGCATCCATTGAACTGGTAGACCTGAGAGGGTGGTAGCATACAGGATAAATACAAATTTGCTTAAAATCTTAACATATGTAGTCTACTTTTTCTGGTTTATAGATCGGTAATGAACTATCAGAAATTTGTTGCAATAAAATCATTTTAACTAGCATTTATACATTTGGAAGTAGTCTGTATAATATTATTTTTAACAGTATATTTAAATATCGTCAAGTTTTTTTTTTTTTTTTGAAAAATAAGATTTCACGCTCTTATTTATTTTTGAAAAAAAATTTGAGTGTTTGTTATTTTCGAACATTTTGCCCCTTCCATGGCAGAGTTAATTGTTCCTTTGTGTTTATTAGAAAAAAGAAAGGTAAACTAATTACTTGAAAACTTTTTTTTGCCGGTGAAATGACGGAACTTCTGAACTGTTTAATTATGGAATGCTGAGTATTTTCATGTTGTGTGTATTAACTGTTTTTCAATGACGATTTAGTGCTTCACATTCTATTATTTGTAAAACCCCGTTTTAAAGGATTATGTTTCATGCACTGCGATGATTCGTCAGTACAAAGTAGCATGCTGCTGTGGGCAGGTAAAGGGAAGATTTTTCATTTTTTCATCATACGTTAGCTTTATTGTACTAGCTTGCTTATTTGGTTTCCGCTGGGGGAAGAAAAAAACAAAGAAAAGAAAAAAAAACGTCGATTTCCAACATTTCGTTCTGTTAGACCCATAACTAACTCATTTCTTCAAATGTGTCGAAAACTCATTTCTACCTCACGGCAGCATAAAGCAAAATCTTCAATTGTAAAAATATTTTTTCCTCTTATTTTTATTTATTTATTTTTTGCGAAAATGGTCTCCGTCATTCGATTATCTGAGTCAAATGAGAAATCCTACCGTCTTTTTCTTTTTTCTTAGTTCGGAAGTTTTGGTCCGGTGACTCTAGTTTCATTTCCATTATAATCAAGTTTCGGCAAGAGAAATCTGGAGCTAAATTTGTTTGAACACCATGTATTCTGTGCTCGTATCCCCTCTTCCCCCTCCCTTGATGTAATGCGTTTTTCGGTTTTCGTTTTATTTATTTTTTTCCCATTCTGGCTGCTTGGCCTTGAACGAGAGAAGGTGGGTGAACCAGCAAGTAGGAGCTTATTGTGGTAAAAGGTTCTCACAGCACGGGAATTACGAACGCGTCAGAAGGAACAGTGAACTTCGGTTTTTATTTATTCTTTAGTCTCGCTTTTTGCGCAATTATTTCGTTATCGTTTCGAATTTTTTTTTTTTTTTTTAACTTGAAATGTACTGTGGTAGTTTCGACTACTCAAACTAATTTTTCTTGCTGAGTTCGTGACGATTTTTTTTTTGCAGTTCGGGAAGAGAAGGGGGGGGGGGGGTCTGATCGCAATGGGGTCTGAAAACGCAGAATAGGATATTGAATCTCGAAATTTCAAATTCAAAACAAAATTAGAAAAAGCGTTTTGTATTTTCAGCTATTTAAACTAACTTTTTCATTTTGAGTTCTAATTGTTAATAATTGCCAATCATTTGTTTATTTTTTCTTTCTTTTAATTATTATTATTTTTCTTATTATTTTTTGCATTGATGTTTTTTGCAAACCTCATGGGCGGATTTATGGGAGGGGGGGCAATGCCCCCCCCCCGTCTTGGGAGAACTTTATACATAGTAACAAAAACCTTCCAAAACCTTAAAAGAAAAAATCATATATATTTTTTTCTTTTTTGAATAGTTCAGAAGAGAACAGCGACCGTCCTTTTCTGGGGGGAGGGGGGCACCGTACATTGGTATTACAAGGAGAAACTGGGATGCAGAAATGCGTTGAAAACGATTACTTTGAACTGAAAGCTATTAGGGCAAGTATATAAATGAAAATATCCACTCTGAACAAGCTATGTATTCAGCTGCAATACTTAAAATAATCAACGAATAACTAAACAAACTAAAACTTAGGGCACCCGCTTTGTTAAAGGCCCCTAATTCCCGAAAATTTCATGATTTGTTCCTCAACAAAAAAAAAAAAAAAAAAAAAGGAAAGAACTTGGAAAAATAAATTTTATTTTAAAGTGCTTGAAAATCTTAAAAAATTTGGAAAAGTATGAATACAAACTATAAATTTAAGCATTTATAACAAATGGAAGGGAGTAGAGGGATAAATGCTGAAATACGTTAAATTTAGTTCCTTGAAATGTAAAAATTGTGGTTCTTGCGTTTTCGTCATATTACTTGAGATACATTTTTATGACTCATATTTTTCATATCTTGCTATTTATTTAATCCCAAATGCAGTGCTTGCTTCTATCTTACTTCTACTGCATATTGTTCATCTGTTCAGCCCCGGGGGGGGGGGGAAACAAAAAAAAAACCTCCCTCTATTCCTTTTTGTTTCTGCACTGCTTGTAATTGAAAAAAAAAAGTTGTTAAAATGAGAAATCTATATTTTTTTGTCTTTAAAACTTAAAGAAGTTGTTTCTTACAAAGATTGAACAATACCGTAAAACTGTACAATCTAGTACAAAATTTCACAGACTGGAAAGGGCAAATGAAGTGCCTTAAATAATTTTAATTGTTCTCGAGTCCTTGAAACGGATTAGATGAGACTTTGAAATTCCTAAGCAAAGGGTGCTTCAATTTTATTTCTTATCAAGTGTATAAATTATAAATTGTCCAAATGGGCAGCTCCCTCGCTTTTTCTCCTAGAGGACTGCCGTCACTGATTTGTCAACCCGAAGACAATTTTTACTGTTTATTATCATAATTCACAAAACAGTATTTTGCTATTTTTTCTGCAATTTTGGTAGTTCTAATTACCCCTTATAAGACTTCAAAATGCAGAATTTTATATCCATTTTTACAAAAATTCCTCCAGGGGAGAACCCTCCTCCCGGACCCCCCTAAAATTTGGTAGGTTGTTGGTAGGTAAAAATTGTGTAAGCTACAAAAGAGACCCAAAGCCTGAAAAAACTTAGGGCCACGGAAATTAAACCAGCCTTGATTACAACTAATATTGCTCAAAAAAAAAAAAAAAATCCTGCCTCCCCCCCCCCAGGAACTCAGTCCTAAATCCGCCTATGGCAAGCCTTATTTGAAGACTGGGAAATATTCAGTTCTTACCATACCATGGTGTCATGAATTATCATGACAAATGAATCGTTTTTTTTATAGCTTCATCGTCATCATCATTATTATTTTGACTATTGCCAAATTAGACTGCTAAGTGGCTTTTTAAACCCTATTGGTGGCAAGCACATACATACTCTAATCTAGGGATTTTCCACCTTTCAAGCTCAGAAACAACGAGAATATGCTGTCACGCCCCCCCCTCCCCCCCAAATATATGGTCAGTTCAGTACAAATATTATAATCGGAAACTGAGGAAAAGTTTTCCAGGATAGCTAAAGTTTGGCTGAAGCTAAGCTGGTTATTAAGTAAAAATACAGAGTTTCATGTATGAATTTTCACACAACTTTACAACTTTTATTTTAAGTATATTATTATTAGAAAATTTAAAATCAAAGCATCGATGAACAAAGCACAAAGTTATTGGAAATAATTTGGGGTCTAGAGGAGGCTGTCACATAGTACCAACCATTCTCACAAAATTTCGGACAAACAAGGCTTTCAACATTTATATTTGCATAACTGTCAACTTGTACAATTTAGCTGTCTATTGTAAGATCTTTGCAAGTTTTGTACGGTCTTATGGCAGATTTGTACGATTTTTAAATTTTTGGTTTTAATTTTATGATAAATTGCGAACGGTTGAAGTTTTTTTTTTTACTTCCAACACTTTTGAGAGCAGAAAAATTATTGTTTTGAACAAGTTTTTGATAATATTTGAAAGCTTTGAAGGCGGCAACTTTTCAAAGTTTATGTTCAAAGAAATAAAATTTTATTTACTTATGTTTATTTATTTATTATTTTTTTGCTTATAAAAGTGCAGATCAAGTCAAGCTAAGGATTTGAAAATATTATAATACTTTAAATTTTAATACTTTACTTTATGATGGTCAAAAAAAGGTAGAAATATGACCACCTCGCACTTTGTAAGATTTTTTAAGCTGGCATGTTGGCAGCTATGTATTTGTACATTTGTTATTGCTTGCACATTTGCTTAAAAATCATTTTATATCAAGTGCCTTTTCCTGGAAATGATCAGGAAGGGTATCCTAATAGATTTTAAAAGCATCACTAGTCTAAACTCCCAGATTTGGAAACTCGTCGGTTATTTCATTTTTTAATGTCATTAAATGCTCTAATAGAAGTTTCCCCAATTAATTAATTTTTGCACAATGGGAAAGTTTTGGCATGATTTTTTTACTTTTGTTATTTTTATACCCTTGCGCCCCCTTTGAAATTCTGCTATGCCCCCTGGGGGGTTTGGGATGCGCCCTACAAGTTGAGAACCATTGGTCTAGCAATTGAGTTTAACACTCAGTGGGGCATGGTTCTGCCGGAGGTTTAGGTACTCCCAACCTAAATTTGTTTTCAGTATAAAGCAGAGAGGGGTATTTTTTAGCGGAAGGAAAACTGAGCAGTACTAAGCAAATTGAGTAAAATATGCAAATATGCAGCATGAATGAAGATTCTTTTGAAGACATGTTTTCCAAACCTGATTTTATCGTCAAAAAAGATAGTAAAATTATGTATTATTGTATTTTTAATTGAATTCATTTTATTGTAGGGAGAATTAGAAATTGACAGTGACATTACATTCCAGCTTGCTGCTCTAGTCATCCAAGCAACATATGGTGATTATATAGAGTGAGTCTGGTTTTTTTATATCATAAATCTTCAATTCAATTCATTTTATTTTAATCAGGGAAATATTTTTTACAAATATGCATTTCACATATAAAATAAAAGAAAAAAAAATACAAACAGAAATATATTTCATCTAGTGATGTTCCGGATATCCGTATCCGTATCCGCGGATATCCGAGGGAAAATAAAGATCTGTAATCCGTATCTGTTACTTTTCTGACGGCTCTTAAACGGATCATTTCTATTCTAAAAAAATTTAAATATTTGAATAAAAGACTCTTAAATTCCGTTTTAAATTAGGTTTTATTCCCTATTTAAATTTTAAGGAATCATTTCAGAAGCCAATTTGTACCCCCACCCCTCCCGTTGCAAAAAGGAAGGGGAAATAAGTTTTAAAAGTGTGTATCAGTGTGTCTTTTTGTGGCATCGTAGCTCCTAAACAGATAAACCGATTTTGATAGTTCATTTTTCGAAAGGTGACTTGATCGAAAGTGTTCTTAGCTTGGCCTCGTTCTTGTAGAACTTTAATTACCGGAGACATTAATTAAAAGCTGACTTAACGTTTTTCACAATTAGGGTAGTAAAAATTTACCTGTATGTAAAAAATGTTTACCCTAATTGAAAGAACGAAGATTTCTGCGTTTGATATTTATTTGAAACTTCCAACTGATATACAGTAGGAGCTATAACCTTGTTAAGTAAATTTTAATTGCAATTCTAAGCCTTTATAGGCGTGATTGGTGGCGATTTCATAGTCGAAAGATAAGGCGAAAAAGCTCAATGATTTAAAATTTTTACCTGCTGTCAGTTCATATTTGTTAACTAATGTGTAATCTGACCCGCAAAATTCATCTTAATATAAGGTCGACTCTCTGGGAATGTTTTGGTTTTTTAATTTTATATTAGTTTTTGTTATTGATTTGGGGTTTCTGTTATTCTTCATTTTTGTATTTCTCGGCATCCTTCCAAAAAAGTGAGACTAAATACTCTATTGTATTTCCTGTTTGTAAAGGTGTTCTCGGCACTGTATTTCGTTGGTCGGATTAAGTTCGGTGGAATGGGTCAGCGCTGCATTTATGCTGAAATAAAATGCGAAAAATTATTTCTAGCTTGTCCAGTAGCAGCTTTACACTCTTGTTCCTGTATCCTACATATACCGAGCAAGCTAGAAATAATTTTTTACATTCCATCTAATCTTTAATGCAGCTCTGGCCCATTCCTTCCAACTCTCTTTCAATTTTAACGGAGATTTCTTTTAAGAGTAAATCATAGTCTTGATTATATTTTTGCCGCAGTTTACATTTTTTGAAGAAACTGCCATTATTCTGACAGGAATACTTTAAGTAACAAATTTTACACTTGGGTAGTTGAAGTGGGTAAAAAAAAAATTGAGATCCGTATCCGCGGATCTTGACACTAATGATCCGGATCCATATCCGTATCCGCGGATCTACTTTTTTAACGATCCGGCACATCACTAATTTCATCCTCTCTATTTGAAAATCTTTGATTGAGAAGGTGGGAGTAAAGGTTTTAACAATAGCCTGACAAACTTGTTAGTAGAAACCCTATCTTAGCCAGGGATTCCCAAAAGGGCGATATGAAATGTTCAGTTCACAGAATCAGTATATATATATATATATATATAATATTACAGAGACTAGTGTGCATTGAGAGTTCTACAGACATGCGATTTTTCAGTATTTTTACTGAATTCAGTATTTTTTGAGAGAGCAAAATACTGTTTGCAGAAAAAAAAGAAGGGGCATAGGAAGCTAAATTCAACATGTTCCAGTTAATGTCAAGCATCTAACTAAAATATTCTGCTGTATAGATACGAAAATGCAGGGGAGAGCTTTCAGGTGTTGTAAAATATACTAGCAATGTTGTGTTTGTTTACAAAGACATGTAGTTTCAGTAATTTTCATCCTGTTTGGGTCACATGTCTGGTTCTATTTCTTCAAAGGGTGCCAAAAAAGTTTGGGAACCTCTCCATGTATCTAATTCAGAGATTTTCAAACTTTTCCGATGTACTCTTTGAAGAATCTGAATTTTCTTACTGAACCCTAGTCGATTCCTATTCTATACATAAATCTATATTGATACCATGGATACTTTGTAGCACCTCTTTCCTCTTCCTATAACATCCCAGGTTGCTGCAACACCCATTTTGGGAACCCCTGATCTAATTCTTTACCCCAGAGAGTACAATGCACTAAAAATAAGTTTCAGAATGAAGAGCTTTGCTGCAGATAAATTGCTGAATGTCTTAAAATGGATCAGGAATTACCTGAATTTCCTAGAAGGCAATCTTCTTTCTGTATTCTATCCATTTTCTTTCTGTAGAATGTATGGAGAAATGAGCCCGCTCGTCATTTATGGGGCTCAGGAAGGGACATTTGCCCTTTCTGTTGTGCTTTGAGGGATTAACATATTAACATATATTGGGATTTTGTGTTTGTCCTCCCCCCCCCCCCGGATCCTGAAAAAAAAATAGTGCTGAATCTGGAAGGAGTATTTGTTGCAGATCTCTAGATCAAGTCACGACTACCCATTGGGCACAAGAAGCTAATTCTTCGACACCAAACACTTAAGGGGTTCCTTAACCCGTCTTTTTTTTTATGACGAGGGGTTAGAGAACCCCCTGGCCTTGAAAGTTGGTGCTTTTTATATTTTAGTGGTTGGGGGTTTTTATTGTTTTTCAACAAAAATTGCATCCTTGAAAAAAATTCAAAATAACAAATGTGGAGGAACCTGTACAAATTCTCCTTTTTTGCTGTGATTTACTTCACAATGTTTTTCTTTGCTGTTTTATTTTTTGTAAAATTATTAATAAAACTAATTTAAATTTATACTTTTAAATTAAACCAAATTTATATGGTCAGGGAAGTTTTTTAGTGTCTATCAGGTTGTCACGAAAGTTGCAAACAATTTCTGAAAGAAAATGGCTTTTATTTTATGTATATGTATATCTATATTTTAAAAGTGAAGTCATTAATGTAGTTTTGTCTATGTGCATGTAACATTAGTGTTTTTTTTTTTTTCATTTTTGTCACTTCATAATTATCTCTTTTTGTAGTGATGAAACATTTAAAGTTCACCTAAAGAGGCTTCCAGTTTTACCAACATCAACTTTGAAAGAAAATTCATCCATTGCTGTTTGGTATGGATTTCTCATTATTATACAACCCAAATTCAAAATAGTAGAATACTTTTTAATTTTCGTCAAAAAGTTTAATCTAATAAAATATAAATACAAAGTAGGTATTTAAATGAATGTGCCATTTTTCTTAGACTAAAGTATGCATAACATTTCATATACAGTCAATTCCAGTTAATAGGAATGCTTTGGAACGGGACCATTTTTGTCCTAATAACCCGCTGGTCCGATTATCCAAACCCAATCTGTGCAGCTTGATCAAACATACCACATACAAAACATTTAAATTCCCTTAGTATTATTGTGAGCCCCATATGTATGGTGAGCACACAAAGAAGAAAAACTGCTGTTTGCAAAATTTTTCCATTGAAAAATGAATTGAAATAAAGCGAATAATTTTCTTAAGCTCGTCCAACAATGTGTTCAGACTAATACAGTTTTAGTTATTCTTTCGAGTCAGCAAAGATTCAACTCAATAACCAGAAGTAACTAAAAGTGTGAGAGAGGGAATATAAGGGTCATTCTTCAAAAAGTGTAACTTTTTTATCACATGGCTTTTACAGTAAAAAAAATGTAAAAAGCCACATTACAGTTGTAAATTTCATTTAACAATGATTTTTAATTTCATCAAAAATATATCTATTTAAACCCACCAACAATTTTTTAATAATAATTTTTATTCTAATATAGTTTTGGTTCACAACATGTGAATTCTCACCTCCGTGGCATGTCACACACCTGATGTGACTGTTTATGTTGCTTAATAAATTATTTAATTAAAAATACATACCTATTTATTTATTATTCCTTTCATAAGTGTCTCAAATACTAATTGTTTAAGTATATTTAACTTTTTAATATTGTGTTTTAGTTTGTTTTAGTAGGATAAGGAGTCATGTCACACAATAAAGTCTTACCTCCGTTACCTAAACACAAAATGCCATTCCTCATTAACACATGGCAGTAATGAAATCGAATTTTATTTTCCATGATACAAGGGAGTCCCTTTGTTTATTTTAGACCATGGTTGAAGTTGTGAGATTTTTGTCAAAAAAACAAGAAGATAGATTTTGCTTTTAAAACATAGTGTGATTATTCTGACTTCTCACCTCCGTGAACTTGAATTTCAATGATGTAAATTTATATAAAAAAGAAGTGAACATGTTTTCATATACTTGCTATGTGCAGATTGTAGCAACGAAGAAAAAAAAAATTCCACAAAAAATGTATATTAGGCCTATATTAATGGAAAATTTATTAAATGCCTATACATCAATAATAGGCATTTACCAAAATTATAAATTGCAGTATATCCTCAAATTTATTAAATACTATTTTTTAACATACACTTGAAATTACTAATTAAGCAGTACTTTAATTGAGAGAGCGTAGGGGTCAGTTTAAGGGCCTCTTTTGTTTATTATATTTATGAATGACATCAATGAAAATATTTCTGGAAG